>NC_138195.1:95991918-96406918 GCF_964194105.1 Spermophilus citellus
GGAAGAGAAGGAGGAGGAGGGGGGAGGAGGAGGAGGGGGGAGGAGAAGGGGGAAGAGAAGAAGGAGGAGGGAGAGGAGGAGGGGGAGGAGGAGAAGGAGGGGGAGGAGGGGGAGGAGGGGGAGGACACATTTGCCTGGTGCAGGAGAGGCGGGCTGAGCCTGAGTCTCCTGGTTCCCCAGTGGGTGGTCATGGGGTCAGCCCACAGGTGAGTTCCCCACATGGCCCGCCTGGCCCCGCCCTCCCCACCACGTGGGCGCTGGTTCTGTTGGGGCCTTTGCCATCCTCTTCACCTGCCACGTACTTTCTCCGTCTCTGTCCCTGCTTCCCTTCCTCCAAGGCCTGCCCAGCAGTCCCCTCCTGGGCACTGGGATTGGCAGGCAGGGCTGGCCACCCCAAACACCAGGAAACAGAGCAAACAGAATGCCCATGCCAAGCATCTTTACAAACACCTTCGGCAGATGGAGGGGAGCGGCCCCTTCCTTCCTCATCTGTCCGTCTGCACACAGAGCCCTTTCCATGGTTACAGGGTCATCCTAGAGAAGTCCCGTCAGACCCCGGCCCTCCCTAAACACACAGTCTGCGTGGAAGTCGGCTTGGTTGCGAGAGGTGGCCTCAGAAGCTGACAGTACCCCTGCTGCTCCAGGAGCTGGGTGGGAGGCTCAGAGCTCACGCAGCGTCCCCCACCCCCTGCACAGCCTGTCTGGGCGAGCCGTGCCCCCACAGATGAGCAGGGAGCCCAGCTCCCTGCCAAGGAGCTGCTTACCGTTGGCCCACACGCCACCTCTTCCTTCTTCACAGTGCGGCGAAGGGGTTCTCGCGAAGCCTCAGCTCTAGAGGACAGTTGGTACGTGGATCGCTAGAAGTTATTTAGGATACTTTATGGGGGCGGGTGGTGGGATTCAAAAGACACTGAAAACATTATATATACCTGTTTTCCCCATTATTTTTGCGGTTGCCCGTCGGCACCCACTGCCTGCGTCCACCCCGGCGTGATGCATGAGCTAGGGTGCGTCCAAGCCAAGCGGCTTCCCTCCCACACTGCCCTCCGTGTGAGCTCACTTCTTCCTTCTCTTCTCTCCCACATCTTTCCACTGGGAAAACGCCAAGCCCTGTGCTTCCATTCACCTCATTCGATTTATTCTAACATTTTAAGAAATGGGGGTCAGAGGCCCAGAAGTAGAGTGCGGACCATATGGAATTCTATTTTTAATTGCTTCAGGGAACAACCTGCTCTTCTCCACGCAGCTCCGCCCTTCCCTCTCCACCAACCTGCACCCGAGTGCCAGCCCCGGCACCTCTTTGCACATGTGCCACTGCTGTGTTTCACGATGCCACCCTCGTGGGCGTGAGGCCCTGTCCCGCGGTTTAGATCCTGTCTCCCTAATGATTAGCGATGCTGACCATCTTCTCCTCAACCTTTGCATGTCTTCTTTGGAGAAGTATCTTTCCAATCCTTTCCCATTTTAACAGAGCTGTTGGTCTTGTTGCTGTTGAGGGAAGGAATCATTCATGCAGACTGGACGTCACCTTTGGTCAGACACCTCTGACATGGGGTCGGCAAACCTTTGCTCTGCTCCTCGGCTGCCTGTCCAGCCTGCTGCGCGTGCGTCCCTGGGTGCTGAGCTTGGCAGTCTCCTCTAGTCCTTTTCTCTGCATGGTCTCCACACATTTACATCCCTCTCTGCTCCTCGGCTGTCACTCTCTCTGTCGTCACCGGTGACCTCAGAACCACCAGGAGGCATCTGGTTTTCGGGACAATGTGACTAACCACCAGGCTTCAGGACCTGATGTGAGGCCTTCTGAGGAGCGCTGGGCAAGGCGCTGCACACCTGGGAGGTACTTCCCCCCTGGTACGCAGAGTAGGCTTGCTAAGGTGACCTCCCCTGTCGAGGGCACCAGTGACCAGGCAAGTGCTCGGCCTCAGGACAGTCCTCTGCTCTCGGGAACACCAACTCTGCCTAGCCCCCGGCTCCATGGGCCTGGCACGATTCCACCAGGTAAATGGGAACTCCGCTCCCGCCCCACTATATTCAGAAGGCTGCCTTGGGCCTCCCTTACTTATCCGTGGGCCCCGCTCCATTGAGAGATGAGCGTTTGGAGATGAGGATGGTTTGTCTGCAACTGCACTTCGTGATCAAGGTGATCTGGGGAAGGAAGGTGCACACGTTCCTGCCCTGAGTGATATCGGGGTCAGCCAGCAAGCATCCTCAATGGAAGTCCCTGCTCCGTCTGTCCTCCCATCTGGGATTCGTCACTCAGAGCCAGAAGTGTTGAGGACAGCAGATGGGGACCTGCTTCTGGGTGCCCTCAGGAGCCGACTGTACTGGTGTGTCCCTGTGTCCCAGATGGGTCTAAAAGGAATTGCAGCCACGGAAAAGCAAGACGAGGAGGAGAGGAGAAGTCAAACACTCGAACCTTCCACGAAGGACGGTTCCAACGGCCACGTCCCCCTGGAGCCCTGTGGCCGCTCCTACCTGCCATGGAGTCTGGGAAATGTGACGTTTAGACTTTCAGGGGTGGGACGTCTGCGGGATGGCTCCTGCTCTGTAGGAAGGAGAGGCTCCAGAGGACAGCTAGCCATCTCAACACGGGGACCCTTCCGTGAGAGTTCACACTTTACAAAAGAGAAGAAAATGAGTTTGCCGTGAGCTGCGTTCCAGGCTTCAGAGCAGCACTGGGCCTCCATCGCACGGGAAGTGAGCCGGTGAGGCCTGAGTTTGAATGTGACCCTGCTACCCCTAACTGGACCGGGAGTGTCCTAGAGCACTGTGCTGGGAGTATGGCAGCCACATCCGTCTGTGTGACAAATCCAAGCTGGGTGTAGGCCCCGAGGCTGGGAGCATGTCCCCTGGCTGTGCACAGGTGCTCACGAGGAGGGGCAGTGGAGATGCCCACTCCAGGAGCCTGTCTCTCCAGCCCAGGCTTGGGTTGTCTGGGACCGGCTGGCTCAGGCCTGCCCCCTTTCCACTCACACCTTCCTGAAAGCCACCCCTCACCGGCTGCTCAAGGAGGGTTCCAGGGGCTGCCGCCCAGCCCACCACTCAGGGACCACAGCCAGCCACCTGGCCCCGTGGAAACCCGGCTCTCGTGACAAACCCTGGATTCGTCTACAGTCTGCAGAGGTGCTTGACCCTTCCCCATTTGAGGATCTTAAACAGGGGAATGCACTGCAGAGGAAGACTAAGGATTTGGGGTTGCTTTTCATAGGTCTGGGTTTTTTCAGCTTACTAAGTGAGCTTCGCTGAGGTGCGTGTTGTGTGCTGTAATGTGACCCATTTTAAATGCTTTGAGACATGCAGCACCAGGGCCACCCCACAGTCAGGAAGCAGATCCCCATCACCCCAAGAGCACCATGGACGCCATCTCACAAGGCTGACCTCTGGCTTTGCTCCCTGCGGGTTCCGCCTGTCCTAGAATCTCACAGGAGGCGATTTTGTAATACGTTCCTATGTGTGTCCTGATACTTTGGCTCAGCTTGCTGTTTTTGAGATCCACGTGTGTTTTTATGAGGACTTGCAGGGCCTCCTCTTTTGTTACTGAGTAATGCCAGTCTATCTGTGCAGACGCGCCCACTGGTGCCATTGGCCCATCTGCTGATGGACATATTAGTTGTTCCAAGTTTCTGGCCATTAAAATAAAAATGAAGTAATCGTTTTTGTGTAACTCACTGTGTGGACATATGTTTTCATTTCTTTTTTGGAAATACATGAGTGGGATTTCTGAGTTACATGAAAAATGTATGTTTAAATTTATAACAAATGGCCCAACTGTTTCTCAAAGCATATTCAATTTCTCCAGAAATGGAAGAGGGTGTCAGCGGCATCTCACGTTCACCAAAACTGTTATTTTGAAGTGTGATCATGCTGCTGCTACCCAGCCTCCTCGGTGGGGCTTTAACCTGGTTTTTGATGGCCATTGATGGTGCTGAGTGGTTTCTTGGTGTGCTTACTGGATACTCATATGCACTCCCTTGGCAAGTATCTCTTCATATACTTTGCTGAGTTTTAATACCTAAATTTGATATCAGTTTCCCTAGACTTAATTTACATGGAATAAATGGCACTTATTTAAAGTGTGTAGTTCAAGTGTGCAACAATATTTTATTGAAGTGAGTATCCAAATATTCTGACCGCCTTTTATCAGAGTGTTTATGTTCTTATCAAGTTATAAGAGTTATTCATGGGCTCTGGACACAGATTCAAGAGTCAGACATTTTACTTGAATAAAGGCTCCTGAGACACTTGCAGGCATATGTTCAATTTACAGAGTTCTGGGGAGGTCGGTGCTGACCCCTTTTCAGGGTGCTCACATGGAGTGGCTGATGTTGGGATCCCTGGCCAGTGGGGACCAGCTTCCCAGTGGCTCTCCACCCTCCACTGGACTTTCCATCCACTGTTTGGCCTCCCTGTCCATCTCTGTGCAAAGTGCACATTTCCTTGTTTAAGGGAGATTTATCTTAGGTTTTAAAATCAAACAGTACAGTCATCAAAAAGAAAAATTTCTAGAAAAGTCAAAACATTAAAAACATCTGAGATGGATGCTGGATTCTGTCCAATATAACCTTGACATAGATCGAGGTTGATTTTTTCTTATTGTTTTAATATAGTGAACTAAATTGATTGATGTTTAATGCAAGCCACTCTTGTATTCTGGAGGGGAAACACCACTTGAAAACAGTGTCTTATTCTTTACAGGAAACATGCATAATTAAAAGCCACAGGTGACCTTCAGCTCCTGCACAGCTGCCCTTTGGCATAAACACAGTGCAGCAGCAACAGCACTTGGACTTCCGCTCCCCACCTGGACGTGGCTGCCGTGCTGTGACCTCACAGCCCGTGACGTGAAAATGGGCTCATGCTACCAACTCCACAGCGTGTTTTTTGAATCGTATTTCCTGGGGTCTCTGGAGAATGCTCTGGTGTCCAGTGTGGCCACTCTCTCTCTCTCTGGTTAGCCTGGTGTGAACCTGACCTCTGTGGCTGAGGGCCACTCCAGCTGTGCTTTTGCCAGTTCCATCAAGTCCGATGTTATGCACCTTCCACTTAATGTCCAGGCAAATGCAGTGGGGGGCCCATGACACTTTCTGGAGGTCTTTCTGGGTGGAGTTTCCTCCTATCTGCAAAGTCAGCTATGTAAAAAAATAAAGAGGACTCAGCTCTGGTTGCACAATAGTGCAGAGATGACTGCGGGTAAAACCTGGAGTGTCCTTTCTACCCACCGTCCCTGGGCATCACGGAAGGCCCCTGGTTGTCTTCTCAGCTGTCAGAACCCTCCTCTGCTCAATTCTTTCTGGCAGAACCCTTGACCTCTGTAATGGCCTCTCTGTGTTCCCCCAAGTTTTATAAGCTGAAGCTGGAACCTGCCAAGTGGCCACACGTGGGGACAAGGTCTATGAAGAAGGAATTAAACTCGCATAAACTTGGGTCCCTAATCTGGTTTTCCTGGTGACCTTCTGAGAGGAGGTTAGGATGCAGCACGAAGGTGACCAACTGCAACCAAGAAGGGAGGGAGGCCTTGGGGGCAACTGAGCCTAACCACACCCTGAGTTTGAACTTGCAGCTTCTAGAATTTTGAGACAGTAAATGTCTGTTGCTTAAACTGCCCAGCCAGTGGTATTTTGTTATGGCAGCCTGAGCAGATTCATAGGTCTGGGTGGGGTCTTAGGTGGTTGTGACTTTGTGGGACATGACATCTCAGTCCATTTTGTGCTACTAAGACAGAATACCCGGGGCCAAATAATTTATCAAGAATGAATATTTATTTAACTCATGGTTCTGGAGGCTTGGAAGTCCAAAAGTATGGTGTCTGCATCTGCTCAGCGTGGTGAGGGTCTCCTTCCTGCCCTCTAACATGGAGGAGGGCCGCGCAGAGTGAGACAGAGCAAGTGTGTCACAGACGGCTGGCCACTCCCTGCCCTGGACACCCCACTAGCCCACTCATCCACTGGTGATGGCTCCAGGCTCCATGCTGGGACCAAGTGTCCAGCCTGTGCAGTCTGAGGGCACCACAGCACCTCGCCTCCTGCCCTCTTAACAGGGTGGGCTCTGCTTCGATGGTCCGCCTCACCAGCACCTGCTGTGGCCACGGGCGCTGAGTCATGGCCCAGGAGACCCGAGAGGCAGTGTTAAAAGAACACGGGGTTAAAAGAATTTCACACACCAAAAGGAGAGAGGGGAGGGCTGCTGCTTGTGGTCGACATCTTGACACGGCTCTTCGAGTCCCGGATACTGAAGTCGCCCTGTGAGTGGTAGGAATCAGCCTGGGACACCCAGGACTGCAGGAGTGACCAAGAGGAAGCACAGTGTGTCCAGCCCTCAGAGCTAATTCAGGGCCCTAATTCAGGGCCCCTCTGCCCAGTGTCGTGCAGTGGATGACCCTGAGCTGCCGTCACGTGAGGCCATCTGGGTCACCCCTGAAGGCAGCAGCACGGTGCAGGACCTTCATACGGCCAAGGTGGCCTTGAGCGGGCACCTTGTGAAGTCAGTGTGTGTACAGTACGATGGCTCCACGCTTGCCTTGTCCTGGTGAGTTCCCACAGCCACGTGTGACGCATGCATAGACTCTCCATCTTCCTGTCCTGAATAATCAGGGCTCCAGCTCCGCCCAGATGTGCCCCTGGGTGGCAGTGTCCAAGTACAGAGCGTGATCTTCAGATCTCAGGGTCTACATGGTTCGCTGGCTCGATGTCCACGCATGTGCCCGCTGCTGTGTGTCATGGTGACGTCCTTGTCACACCCCTGGTGAGGGCCTCTCCCACCTGAGAGCAGGCTGCACCAGTTCCTTTCTTCACACTAAGCCCTGCAGCGAGTATCTGCTCCTAGGAGAGGCCTTTCCCTACCTTGGAGGCCCTTTGAGCCGCACACGGTGCTGGATTCCTGGGGTGATCCCGCCACGTCTGCCTCACTCCCTACTCCTTCAGCTCTGCCACGCAGCCTGCGCCAGGGCCTGCTGGGTGAACCAGCGAGAGCACGTGCCACCTTGGGGCTCTGTGACGGAGACACCGCTGCACTGCCACGGTCCCCAGCAGCATGCGAGCCTATAGGCAGAAACCTGCCCCTGGCAGCTCCAGTTCACAGAAGGGCCAGCCTGCCGGTCAGGGCTCCGCTGGCACTCACAGGCGTGGTCAAAGACACACCTAAAGCATGAGTCCCCAGGCTGCCCCACAGGGGCCTATGCACCCTGGGGCTTCTGGCCTGGCCCAGCAGGCCTTCGAGGGGGGCCAGGGTCACCCAACCCTCATTCCCAGGATGCTGAGAGCTGTTGACAAGAACGGGGTGCACACTGCCCAGGAGAATCCAGCCCCAACACCTCCCTGCGGGCCAGCAAGGCTCTGCCCACGCCTTTGGCTCTCAGGGAACTCGGGCTTCATGCCCCAAGCCACCGAGAAGGGTGTGTGGCTCCTTCTTTGCACTTCCTGGGGATTGTGGAAAAGTAAGATTAATGACATGTTCTTCCTGAGTCTGATAAGTATTTTTAAACGTTTTTTTAAATGTCAACCGACTGTGCGAGAGGAGACGCATGTTGACGGACACAACGCCTTCCCGAGAGGCAAGGTCTCTTCAAGGTCGGCAGCCGGGAGTCTGGCTTCTTCAGATGGAGTTATCTCCACGTTTCCCTTTGGCACTGAGGAGCTATGGGAAGCTCTTTTAAATTGCCAGTTGTCTCATTTCCAAGAGTAATCGAGATCCTGAAATAACTGGATGAAATCTGTTTAAAAAATGTTTATAGAAATGAATTTTTCTACAGCTCAAATAATGGGAAGTCAGTGTCTTGCTTCTATTTCAGATTTTTGTTTAATTTGACTCTGCCAATCAGGTTCCTCCCTGGGTCATCGCTGTCCAAACGCATCACTTTATCTCCGTCGTATCGATCATTACAGCGCCGTGCTGTAAGCCGCATCAAGTCACGCAGCTGCAGTTATGGGGAGATGAGACAGTCCATTTCAGAAAGAAAAATGGCCCTCTGCCTCTCCTCCGCTCGGGACAGTGGGCCAAGCGCCCTGGCAGCACAGCTGTCCCGGGAAGCCTCGGGCTTTCTTCTTAGGAGGAGGCAGACCCAGCCCTTCTGCTGTTCTTTCTGGGCAAAATGCTTGTGGCTCTCCTTCAAGCCACGGATGGGGCGGCCGCTCTTCCCTCCCAGATGAGAAGGTCTGGCAGGCGGCTCCCCCCCCCCCCTTTTTAAGGGAGCACAGAGCACTCAGAGCCCTGTGTGAGGCAGGCTGCACCAGCGAGCGGCAGACCCCTCCATGGGGACCGGGCAGCAGGTTTCTCCTCCCAGCCCTCCTGGCCTGGTCACCAGCCTGGCCCCAGAGGGAGCATGCTCTGGGCCTGTGGGCACAATCGTGAGCTCGGGTAGAAGAGGTGTGACCGTCATCTCCAGCCATGGGACCCACAGAGTGTCAGGCAACTCCACCCCCCACGGCTCCACATGGCAGGCACCACTTATCCCTGAGCCCCTGGGGGGGCTGTGGCTGTGACCGACAGTAGGGTGGAGATGGGAAGATGAAGATGTGACTTTGAAAGTCATGTGATGGGGAAGCCAAGCCCGTGTGCCCCGTGGTGTGGCCTGCAGCTGACCTCTGCAGCTTGGAGAGGAGTTCCAGTGAGGAACCTCCTCAGTCCACTGAGCCCTGGTTGCCCCTGGGATGGTCAGGGTGGAGCCTGGTGTGCCCAGGGCTCACGGCCCGTTCTGACGGCAGCTCTCGGGGCAGGAGCTCCGCAGAAGGGAAACCACCCTGGGGCTTCTTGTCTGTTTTCCCACCTGAGCCCACAGCCCCAAAGGCCTGCAGTTCTCCCAGGTGCCCCTGTCATCATGTGACAGCTTGAGCCAATCGTGTGGGACCAGTAGCCGTCTTCATCCTGCTTGTGAAGGAGAGTGGGAAGCGCGCTTTCCGGGCTCACTGGGAGGAGGAGACAGATATCGTGCACAGGGGAAGCTGCCTGTGGAGCAGACAAGATATCAGCAGCACGTGGCTTCAACTTTAAATCCAGTGTCCTCAAGGAGCTTGGGTTGTCTTCATGCTTCTGCCTTGTTATTCAACCACCGTGTTGGGTCCAGAGATGTCCCAGGACAACTGCTCAGAGTGTCAAGGTGCCCAGGTTGGCTCAGCCAGAGCAGCCTCTCTTCTCCAGCTCAGCATGTTCCGGAGCCTCTGCAGGACATGGCAGGGCTCAGGGTTTCACAGAAACGCCTCCCCAGAGCCTGGCAGAGTCAGGTCAAGACCACCTCCACGTGGACGGTGGACGGGGACACCACACCAGACTGCCTGCGTCCAGCCATTGCAGTCTTGTTCGCATCCCACGTAGGCACCTGGCACAAAGCAGAGAGGAGCTGAGCACCCACACCAGTGCACTGTGAGTGGCTCCCTGAATGTTCTCTGGTCCTCAAAGCCCAGCAGAAGGGAGAGCACCAGGCCGGCAAGAGGCCTCACAGGGACACCGAGCAGTGCCTGCACCCCACGTTGCACAGCCTGTGTTCTAAGGCCTGGGCCAGGTTCTGGGCTGGGCTGCAGGTAAGGAGCTCACCAAGACGGGAAGACAAGTAGAGCAGAGGCTGGGTGCAGCTGGGAAAAAAAAAAAAAAGAAGAAGAAGAAGAACATCAACAACTTCAGCCAGGCGCGGTGTCGCACACCTGTAATCCCAGCGGCTGGGGAGGCTGAGGCAGGAGAATCTTGAGTTCAAAGCCCACCTCAGCAAAAGCAAGGCGCTAAGCAACTCAATGAGACCCTGCCTCTAAAAAACAAAATAGGACCCGGGATGGGGCTCAGTGTTCAAATGCCCCTGAGTTCAATTCACGGAACCCTCCAAAAACAATACCACCACCAACAACAACTTTTCTTTACCTAAGTAATTTTTTGTGACTCTGAATGATTTTTTTGCGGTTATGATTTATAAAGGACAGAACACTTATCGGCCAGGAGTCCGAAGACTTTGGAAACTCTCCACGGAGCTGGATTTCTCACCATTGCAGCCAGTTGAATCTATGTCTCCAGAACCCACCCTGCTTTGGTTAAGTGATCTGGGACGTGCAGGTGAGGTCCTAAAGGGTGACTTTGATGTGGAGATGCAAAGCCTGGCGCAGCTGGCCTTGTGTCATAATGTGATCAAGCTCTTCAAGTCAAGGTGGAAAAGTTCATTGCCACGCCCACCGTCCCCCCATTCTGACCCAGGGCTTTCAGGGGAATTCCGCCAGGAGCCGGGCCCTGCTCTTCAGATGAACTCCCCGGGGCCTGGCTGTGGCACTCATGGAGGCCCCACCCACCACCCAGAGGCCCACAGAAGTCCAGGATGGTGGTTCCCAGAGTGGGCTCCAGGCTCCAGGCGGCAGCTCCTGGAGCTTGTTGGACATGCAGATCCCAGCCCTCCTGGTAATCCCACGCTGCTCAGGTCTGAGCCCGCTGACCCACTGGCAGGTCTTCCCGAGGGACCCAGGCGTGAAGTGTGCCGCACATCACGGCATTCAGGTCTGCTCCTCTTGAAGAGTGGGGCTTTGATTGCTTGGTGGTTTCCTGCAGGCTTGGGGCATCCCAGCAGAAACCACTCCTCAGGGGACCCAGGACTTTCCATCTCATTACAGGAGTGGTGAATTGGTAGATGCTGATCAAGAGCCTCACTCTCGAGTCCCACAGCAAAGTCAGAGTGGCACTTCTCTGAGCACAGTGCCACTGGGGCATACTCCCTGGGTCTAAATGAACCTGCGAGACAGCAAACAAGCCTGTTAGCACTACGCAGGTCGCGGAGACCCTTCTCACGCAGGGTGTGAAGAGTGCACAGGAGCAAACCACTTTCCTGGTCCCACAGAGAGAAGAGCTCTCGCGGCTGCGCTCAGCCTCTGGTCTGGGGGTGGGCGCATGGAGATGGTCACACCAGCTCCCGGAGTCCTGCATGAGCCCAGCACGGCTCCACGCCCTTCAGTCTGTCATCCGGCCAGCCTCCGACAGGCTCAGGGACAGGGGCTGAGACGCCGCTTACTTTGCTGAGGATGAAATGGAAGCAAAGCCCTGAGAAGCCTGACGCAGCTGGGTAAGCTCACGGGCGGCAGGATTCAGAAGGAGGAGCCATGACTTGGGTCCATGCCCCTAAGCTGCCAGGGCCGAAGGGAGCAGCACTGTTGGGGCTGCAGGGCACTGCTCCTGTGAGCCCCTGGGCAGTGCCCACCTGCAGCTCCCCTCCTGCTGTGGGAGGGGAGCAACTCAATCTGTGTGCCCAGGCCTGGTACTCTCCAGTAGCCCCTCAATAGCACCAAGGCAGGGTCATGGTGATCAGTAGGGCACTGTGGCCCAGGCTGGCCACCTTGGCTGTCAGGGAGTCCTTACACTTGTGACTCTCACAGAGACCCACCAGGCCTTGGGAGAACAATGCTCGGGTCACTCTCGTACACTCCGTTGCGAGGTCCAAATGAGCCCCAGGCAGCTCTCCCGGGATTCCAGCCTCTGTCTCCGCAGCTGGGAGCCTGTGTTGCCAAGAAAGCCAAGCAGCACGAGCAGGGCCCTGGGTGCTGTCCCTCACCCTCCTCTCCAGCAGCACCTCCACAGCCTGTCGTCTCCTCCCACATCAGACTCACCCACTGGGCCTCACTGGACACATGGTACGAGGCCCAGCCAGGCTTTGAGGGGCAGACCTCTGCAGCAGATGCCACCTGTGTGGCCACCTGTGCACTTACCTGCCACCACCAGTGTAACGTCAACTACCCTCCCTAAGCTGTGGTCCTTTCTCCCAGTGTGAGGGAATCCTCTGGAAGGAGCCTGGAGGAGGAAGCCCCAGAGGGGCCCGCTCGCTGTGGTCTGACCCCAACAGCCTGGGCTGCTCTGGGGACCCTGGTGGGCCCCGGGTTCCTCCCCACCGGGAGCTGCAGCTGGTGCTTGGGGAAGCCCCCGACTCCTCCATGCCTGAGCAGCCTTCGCCCCTGGGGACTCTCACCAGTAACCCTTTACACTGCCTCACAGGTGGCCTTTGGGGCTGAGGAGGAGGCTCAAAGCCTGTCCCTTTCTGCCCACCCCATCCTCCAGGCCATGGCCAGCCCTCACCACCTTCATTCTGGCCATGTTGGCAAAGAGTGATCAGGCCTTCTGGTCAACCCAGTGGGTTGCCTTGGTCCAGTTCTGTCAGGTTGCAGCAGCCCCTTCAACCCTCCTGCTGCTTGGACCCCAGGTCCTTGGGCCTTGTCCTCTTGCTCAGAAGGATCATTTTGGACTTCTGGGAAGGACACTGAAGAGATCACCCCTCCACCTCAATCTCCTCTGTGGCAGTGTCCGCCCTGGCCTGTCCACAGCCTCCTGCTTCAAATTCTCCCACTGGGCCCTCGTGAGAAGGCAGGGCAAACTGCCTACTATGCCTTGAGGGGAACAGCCAGGCCCTGAGTCCCCAGAGATGTGTCACCGTCTGCACAGCCTGAGAGCAGGTGCTCTGCGCTCCGGATCCCCACCCCTGGGGAGTGGTGGGGGCAGAGTGAGGGCTGCTGGTGTGGAGGAGCCATCTGGGGGACTTTGACATGCCTCATGCCGCATCCCACTGTGTGGCCAGCACGAACAGCTAGAGCGGCCCTGAGCGGAGCCTCTGACCTGGGGTCCTGCCAGGGGAAGCCAGGATCCTGTCAGTGCAGCTGCACGTCACCTTCAAGGGGCAGCTTTGCTCCATCTGTGTCACCCCCAGGCTCAGGGGCCCTTGGCCCTCGCTCCTGGATTGGCACGTGTCCACAGACTCCTGGCTCCTGCTCTGGCCAGCTGGTCCTCCCCAGTGTTCCCTGGTTGTCCTCTGGCTGGTGCGCTGGCTGAACTAGGACTCATTTGCATTCCCCACCACAGATGGGAACCAGGCACCTGAGGATGGAGGTGGCACGGGCAACAGGTGGCACTGGGGTCTCCTCCTGCTCTACGACCTGCTGCCGGCACATGCAGGGGCCCTGTGAGCACTTCTTTATGTGTGCGGATTTCTTTATGACTCATAAATCTTGAAGAGCCACACTGCTGTTGTCCTTGCTAGAAGGAGATGGCCGCTTGGTGAAATCCCACAGTCTCTTAGGCATTTTCCATCCCAGATGCGAGGAGGACAGGTGTGGGCAGGTGGGAGTCTGGCTGCTTGGAGGGGAATCCTCTGCACTTCCTGGGGCAGGGGGTCTCTGAAGCTCCTGGCATCACAGGGAGGCTAGGAAGCATGCCCACTGATGCTCAGGGAGCCTGTGGGAGTCAGGACGGATGCTGGCCTCCTGGCCCTGGGACGCCCTTGTGCTACAACAGGCCCTGGTGAGGGCTGAAGGGTGCAGGTCAGCGGAAGCCCTGCCAAGATGAGCCTTGCTTCTACTCAGGTGGTGGCCCTCTAGCAAGGCCACTGCAGCTTGGACAGAGCCACTGACCTGCAAGAGGCTCATCTGTCCCCTGGGATCTCACACAGATTCCTAACTTGGCCTGCCTTGGGTCCTTCCCCAGCCAAACTCTCCCTTCTCTCTCTCTACCTAATGAGAGCTGTTGAAGTTCAGGGGGAAGACATTATGTGTCTATTAATTAATTATAATTATTTCATCATTATATTATGGTACAACTGTAATAACAGGTGCTGTCCACCAGGAGCCAGTACATGACTCACACGTCCCTGTCCCACACCCTCCTTTCCACTCTCCCCACCACCCCACCCTGGTCCCCATCTTCCAAGGAGGCAGACCACTTCCTGCTACGACTTCAGCCTACTCTGGGCCTGTGTCTCCGCTGGCTCGTTATTGAGTGGGGGTGCAGGGAGCCCTGCTGCTCTCCAGTTCTCCTAGGGTCAGGGTGGGGACTTACCTCAGGCCCAGGGCTGTGGCTCCCTGCTCTGCCTGCTGTTGAGCTGGTTTCCTCAGACCTAAACCATAGGAGCCACAATTTCCAGATGTTTAGAAAAGTTCTCTGAGGAACACTGTGAATCAGCTGCTGAGTCACAGTGGGTCTTGGAACAAGGACACCATTGTGCAGGAGGTCAGCTGTGCCTAGTGCTGTTCTGGCTTCTTTGCACCTAAGGGGAGGCCTGGGAGATAGGTGCTTCCAGCGTTATCCCCACTCACCATGGAGGATGCTGAGGCACAGACAGGTGAAGTCATTGGTGGAAGGTCACAGAGCTCTGGAGGGAGGGAGCCAGGGTTTAACCCCAGGCTCAGCATCTGTGCTTTGCCACGTTCCACAGCTCCAGGCATGAGCACTGCACCAGGCAACGTGGCAGATTTGGCCACTCACTGCTCAGAACCTGCAAGCAGAGGGCAGCAAGCTCACCTGCCTCTGCGTTCACTCTGTCGAGGACTGGGGCCCTCCCAGCCCGGGAGCTGTGCACACAGTGTGGTCTAAGCCAGCCGCAGAGCTGCAGTGGGGACCCACAGTCAGAAACAGTAACCGTGCTGAGAAGATGGGGGCTAACCGCTCGGCCTGGCGGATCCAGCTCAGACCACTCCCTTCCCATCATGTGTCCCCACTCCTGGGGTTAGAGAGTTGCAATTTGGACCTTGGAGTCCAACCAGCTCGGCACCCCATGGGCCACTGGCCCGTGGAGCTGGAGACCTCTGTGGAGCAGGGTGAGGCTAAGGAGAGGCCTGGAGGAAGGTGCTCCAGAGTGGGAGAGGATCCCGGGGATGCCAGCTCCAGGAGGGTAGGAAGGGTCCCACCTTGGGCACGTCAAAGCCTCAGGCACAGAATTCCCTGGTGGATCTGGGAGTCCTGGGGCCTGCTTCTCTGGCCCAGGAGAACGGGCAGGGTTGGTCCATGAGAGCCTTGTGTCTCTGAGTTCCCCAACCCTGTGTCTTCGACAGGCCAGCCCTGTCCTTGACTGTGAGGACCAGTAGGTGATACCATGGCTGACCTGCACATGCAGGAGGGCAGCGTGGGCTGGTCTTCAGCTCTGGCCACTGTGACGGCAAAACTACAATCCACCCCATTAGCATTGCCCACTCTGAGTGTGAAGACGAAGAGCCTGGAGAGCTACTGTAAGCATCGTGCGGTCGGTGCTGCTGCTTCCTGCCTGGCTATTTTGTCAGAGCTGAGATGCACAGCGAGGGCTCATCCCAGGCTCAGCCCCTGGCTTCTGGCCTAATGAGCAATTCCTGTCCAGGGAGACCCCTGACCTTAGCATGGCCCAGCAGCTGGCCACAGGGGGAATGATTGTGTTTTGCTTTTAACCATAAGTAGTGGAGAGAGCCATCCAATAGAAATCAAATAAATGAGCTAAATAAGTGTTTATTTATTGTAAAATTAGAATTTTCAATTGCAAAATAGCCTGGTGAAAAATTAAGTGGTTGACTCCCAGCTCGATAGAGTCCCCCAGAGGCGGCTTCTAGGGAGCAAATTAAGAGGCAAGTGGATGGGACTCAGCGCCACTCGAACAATGTGCTGATTTGTAACTTTGCTTTCAGAATTAATAACTTGACACAGGTTACCCCACAGGAGGAGTGGCTCAGAGCTGCAGATGACAGACTGCCTAGGTCCCAGCCTCTGATTAGGTCCCCTGTCTGACATCTGAGCCGACGTTTGGGGAGAAACGATGGAGATACGACTGGTATTTGCCAAGAGATAGGAATAAAATGTTGTTTTAGTTGTATTTGTTGGTTATGACTAATTGTATCAGTCAGGTTCTCTGGAGAGACACCACATGGGGTGTGTGTGAGAGAGAGGGAGGGAGAGACTGACAGGCTGAGTTTAGTTTTTAAAAATTCAAGGATGTGGGCCTGGCAGCCGGAGGCCTGCGGGGCAGGCGGGAACTGAGGTGGCAGACTCTGCAGCCTCGAGGCAGAACCTCCCCTCTGGGAAACCCTGGTCTTTGTTCTCTAGGCCTCCGACCCCTGGTAGGAGGCCCACCTGCATGATTCAGCCCAGTGACTGAAGATGTTCACCCACCTGCAGAGCACCTGCCAGCACCCTGGGCAGGGCATGGCCTCCGCCCCAGGACTCCAGCCCAGCAGGTGGGCACACAGGACTGATCCCCACACTGACCAAGGTTCCAGGGCTCTGAGAACAGACACACCCTTGCCTTTGTGTCCCAAGTGAGAAGCATAAACACTCCCACCAGAGGTCAGCTCATCCTGGAGCCCCGCGGGGGCCTGGGAGGTGCAGCTCAGTCCTGTCCTCTCCGCCTTCCCCAGGGTTGCGAGCCAGGACCCAGGGGAGCGTGGAGGCCTCCTGGCCTCTCTTCCTTTAGTGTTCCATCTTGTTGGCCTTTGAGACAGCCCAGAGACAAGAGAGTACGGTCTGTAAAAGGGGAGCAGGTAGAAGCTGGCCCTTGGGACTCCGCAGGCAGGGTCCTCTCAGCTGGGCCCTGTGGGGCAGGTGAGTCCACGTCTCATGAATGACTCTGGGAGGGCTCTTGGCCTCTGACTTCCTGGAGGCTGCTGCATGGCCCAGGCTGGCCAGGACCCCCTCTGGACCAGGCAGCCCTTCCTGAGGGCCACTGCCTGGGTGGCTCTCTGCCCGCCCCACAGGAAGGACTGGTGGGAGTGGAGAAGCTCCAGTAGGGTTCCAGCTCCTCTGGGTGGAGCCGCGGGGGTCACCTAAGACCTCTGAGCTTCAGTCCCTTATTTAAAACACAGAATCACGTAGGCCCACCTGCCTAAGAGGTGAGGGCTGAGCGAGCGTGGTGGTGGCCACAGGGCTTCTCTGGTCCGTGTGGGGTGAACCAAGGACCTGAATCTTCCTGTCCTTCCTCGCCATGCTCTGCCCCACAGGCCCTGCCTCTGATGCCCAGGTCCACCTCTGCCAGGGTGTGCAGCAGGCCTGTGGGGGGTGGGAGGGCTGAACGTCAGGCTCTGGAGCTCAGCCACTGAGCGTCTGCCGTCTCCAAGTCTGCAGGCTGAGCAGGCCGGGGCAGGCTTGCCCCACCCTGGACGGGGCGGGGGGGGGGGGGAGCAGACACCTGGGTTCCCTGTCAGTTTCCACAGTTTGGACCAGTCTGACCGCCTCCCGCCCAGATCCAACACTCACTCCTCAGTGATTTCCACCGCAGACTCCCTCAGGCCCTGCCCAGCCCCAGCCTGTGGTGATTCCAGGCCCCTCCTGAGGGAGCTGCCCATGCAGGAGGGGTGGACGTCCTTCCTCCAGGACTACCCTCATCCTGCCGGCCTGGCCTGCTCCCACGCACGCATGTGCTCCTCAGGGGCGGCTCCCGCCTCCCCCGCCCATCTCCGCAGCTCATGCTCTGCCCAGCCCAGCAGGTGCGGCCCAGAGATCACCCAGCACCACTCCCCTGCCAGCGCCTTCCCTCCTCCGTCCCTCTCTTTGGTAAAACCACACCCTAAGAAGCCCAGCTCTCCACCGGCCCAGCGCCTTAACTGAGGGGGCAAGGCGAGGTGAGCTGTGGGGTCCTCACTTCAAACCCGGGGCCCACATGTGGGCTGGAGCTGCTCAGGAGCCTCTCTGCGTCTCCTCGCGCACGCCTGCTCCTGCTCGGTTAGGAGCCACCCTGTCTTCCAAGGCTCCTGCTCTCAGCAGCACATGCCGACGTGGCCTGAGCCTGAGGCCCCCAGTGGCCCCTGACCTCCTCCCCACAGCCCTGGCTCTCTCCTGCACTGCTGAGGCTTCGTTATTCCTGCGCCTTCCTTCCTTACCGTCCTTCCCTCGGTCCTTACCCTGGGAGCCTGTCTGCTGGTCAGGGATCATCATGGTCCTGCTTGGGTCAGAGCCCTCCAGTGGTAACCGCCTACCTCACAATGAGAGGCACGGCCTGCAGCCCCACGCCACGCTCCCTGTGAGCTGCCAGGCCATGCTCACCTGCCTGTGTCCCTCCAAGCCCAGCCACACTCCCTCCCCCCCTGCTCGGTCCCCAAGCTCAGTCCCAGCCACTGAACCCCCTTGCTCTCCCTCCAAGTTAGCAGACAGGTCTCAGCCTTCCCCATGGCACTGACCACCTGATACACCGCAGATCTCACTGAAGGCTGAGGATCGACGTATCTGTGCACTGAAGGATGTAGGCTGTGCATTCTCTTAGCAAAGAGATCTTTGCTGGGGTTTGTTTGTTTTAATACACTCCGCACTTGCTGTTGTCCGTGAATCTGTATTTTAGCATGAATTCTGCAGCACGCAGTGCGTTGATCTGGGTTGGACGAGGTGTCTCCTCCTGGATGTGTTATCAGCACCGCAGACAGCACCACACAGGCCCTACTTGATCCAGGAACCTCTGCTAATGAAGGAGCCTTGGTTCTGATCCCTGACTGCAGGGTGAGCTTTCCTCTCACTGTAACCCAATTTTGTGGCATACCTGAAATTGGGGCCAGTCCTTTCCATTTGCCATCTTACCATTAATGACACAGAAATCAAAGGCACCTGCAAGACTTGAGACTCACTTCTCCACTCTTCCCTCCTGCGCTTGGCAGAAAATAATGATCATGTTCACTATATCAATTTGGAGTTGAAGTCACAGGGTGACCCAAAGAGCACTTGTCTTATAATTTAGAATTCCTTCACCTAACATTTGGACTTATTTTTATGGCAGGGAATACCTGAAGAGATTTTTCATCTTGTGAGTTTGAAAAGAAATTTGGGGTTATTTTCAATGTCACCTTATTAAAATAGAAATCGGAATGCTTTGAAGCAATGCCAAACGCACTGAATCTCCCACTTATTGAGGCTTTTTTTCCAACCTGAGCCAATTGTTTCCCTTCACCCCTTTGCCTTGTAGTGGGATAAAAGTCCTCCTTCCAAATTGGTTTATCTCAGACCCCTGGAGCCATAGCAGAGTCACAAGGAATGCTTCCCTCGGGTGTGCCTGAGCATGTAGGGAGAGGGACAGCTGCAGGGAAACGTCCCCATGAGAGGCAGCAGCTGACCTGTCCACCCTCTGTCCCAGATGTCTCTGCAGGACTAGGGCTGGTGACAGGGATTAGACCCTCTGTGACTCGCCAGCTTCCTTTCCACACTGAGCCCCAGCTTCCATGGTGCCGGAGCTCCAGCCCTGCCCTCCAGCCTTGCAGAGGTTGTCTGGGGACGGTGGACAAGGAGCTTCCACGGTACATTCTAGAGCTCTTGCCCCAGACGATTACCTCGAGAGAGAACATGGCTGTGCATGGACCCCCATAAGATAACTCCTTCCCTCCTGAAGCTGCTGCCTCTGCCTCCCACCAGCACCAAGTGTCTGAGGAGTGGGGTGTGATGGGGAGACAGCACCCGGAAGATTCCACAATGAATCCTGAAGTCTGGAAAGGAACACACAATCCCACCAGCTGTGAAATTCCATTCTCCATGGCAATTTAAACCAAGAGGGGCTATGGCCAGCACAGTAGAGATGGCTTCTGGACACACACGGGGCTGAGGCCAGCACAGTAGAGATGGCTTCTGGACACACACGGGGCTGAGGCCAGCACAGTAGAGGTGGCTTCTGGACACACACGGGGCTGAGGCCAGCACAGTAGAGGTGGCTTCTGGACACACAGAGAGGCCAGCAGGGTGGAGGTGGCTTCTGGATGCACATAAGCCCCTCCGACGTGCGACGCTCAGGTCTCCAGAGGTGGAAGGCTCTCGTGCAGGATTTCCTCTTCATGCTCACGGGGGCTGCCTGCGGCCCCCCATCCCATGAGGATACCCTCCCTGCACTGTGCTCCCTGTTTGCGGTGGAGCACCTCTGCCCAGCACCTGTGGCCGTGGGGTGCCAGCTGCTACCCTTGCTGATGTCTTGAGGCTAGACCTAGAAGGAATGACGGTTATCAAAGATGACAGTGCCTTCACAGCACTGTCACATCTGAGCTTTCAGAGAAGCCACGGTTGCTCACGTCTTGATAAGAGGAATTACCCAGAATCACACACACGACTCATTAAAATCAAAAGATTTAACATGGAATCCTGACACCTTCTGAGACTAACCAGACCTTTCCAGGCTTGAGCTCCCAAATGACTATCAAGGTCCAAGTGACACAGCCTCTCCACTTGGCAGAGACTCTGGGTAAACAGAAGCCATTCTCTTTATTAATTATGTGTCAGTCATTTGAAAACAAGTCGACCATTGCCGTGATTCTCTGTCATTTTTCAAGAACGGTCTCTGGCTTTGTCCTTCCAGCTCTGGAAGCATCCTCCAGCTTCTTGCGAAAGATGCTTTAGCTAAAGAAATATGAGGATGTATCGAAGCAAAAGAATCTGACACAATTGTTATTGTCACATAGGATATGGGGGACTGGTCCCTAAACGTGGAACTCTGCAGAGAAACCAGCGAGATGGCATTGGCTGTTGGGGCTTTAAAAATGAAGGGCCGCAGATTTCCAGGGGGAAATGTGTCCACTCAGCATTAACTGCTTTCATCTTCCACATTAGCAAGAAATATTTTGCTGAATTTCTGACTCTGCAGCTCACAATCAAGCGTCGCGGCTCCAGGGGATGAAGGAGAGGGCGGCGGGCCTTCTCCCCTCGCATCTGGAGGGCCGTGTTCAGTTCTGCCGACCACAGGCTTTCCCGCCTGGTCTGTCACTTTGTTTCTACCACACAAATGTCCACCTGCTGAGGATGTCACCAAGAAAGACACCAAGTGGCACCTCTCTCCCGCCCCTAGCTAGTGTGCTTCTTTTCCAGGCCTGTCAATCATCTGCAACTGCAAGACAGGAATAACAAACATCTCGTTCCCTGCCTGCTGGGCCTCTGCCCAGAGAAGAGGTGCTCCTGACCAGGAGCGTGTTCCATGCGTGAGACATGAAAGTCTTTGCTAAGCATGCGTCTCCACCACGGGGCCCCGGATGGGTTGGTCCTCTTCATTGTTTGGATTCTCTATCGTAGAAACTATGATTCAACAACTTACAGTAGGATTGTTTGAGTTGGTTTCCATGGGAAACTTTCAAACAAGAAAGAAAACAGAGGTATGTGTCTTAATTTCAGAAGTAATTCATCGGCCTCTGTGAACAGACCCCCATGACTGTGTATCTGCCTCTTACCTACACGGCCTTGCATGGCTGGTTCGGCAGCCGCC
Organism: Spermophilus citellus; assembly: GCF_964194105.1. Lineage (NCBI taxonomy): Eukaryota > Metazoa > Chordata > Mammalia > Rodentia > Sciuridae > Spermophilus > Spermophilus citellus. The sequence goes on from NC_138195.1 coordinate 96,012,809, forward strand.
CTGGGGCAGGCGAGCGCAGAGGCCTCCTGCTCTGGGTCCCCGAGCTGCGCCTCCTTCCTGTCTCAGCAGTTTTACTTCTGGAAGGCAGTTGATTATCTCTTCACATGGTCGGCACGCTGAGCAGACTTTCTTTAGAAATCAAGAAGGAAAAGCACTGGGTGAAATTCCCCAAAGCAGATAATGTCCCTTTCATTAAGTAATGATTACAGTATCAGCGCTCAGGAAACTTGTCAACTTATCACAGTGACAAAAGCACTCCTGTATCTGCTTAAAAATAGTCCACGGTGCTCTGCGGCTCCTTTGAAGGTTATCACAGAAACTGATTCAGGCTTGGCTCCCGCTGCTGGGATGTCCTGGCCTTCCTATCGCCCAGCGCATGCTGTGCAGCCCGCCTCCCCCAGCTCTGAGCCAGTGCTGGTGCACACGTGGGCAGCCAGCATCTGTGTGGGTGCACACAGGTGTGCATATGTGGTGCACATGTGCTGTGTGTGCATGCATACTGTGTGTTGCTGTGTCCCAGTGGGGGGCCACCCCCCCAAGGGCAATGACTTGTCTTCCAAGGTCATGCAGATGCAGGCACAGGGGGAGTCCTCTGTCTGTGGTGGAGGGGGTGGCAACAGACCAGAGTGGCAGTTAAGGAGCTAGAGCTAGACTCTCAGTTGCTGAGGCCTAAAGGAGGTCTCCCCTCAGGCGTGACCACCTTGCAACTCCAGCCCCCCACTGTTGGATGCCCTAGCTGAGGACCACCAGCCATGCCACCCTGAGAAGCACTTTTGGAAAGTCATCCACTCATGTCGGGGTCGACTACTGTTGCGGCAGAGTCCTGTCCGTGGAAGTCCGGCTTCTCCAGTCTCTCGCGTTGCTGGGAAGAAAATGTCAAACACCATCGCTCATGAATTATTGGAGACATTAAAAGATTAGACTAAAATCAACTTTAGCAGAAGTGTCTCATTCAAATTAAATCCCAGCAGCAGCGCATCATGCACACTGCATTTAGACACACCAGCGCGGGCAGAGGACGCAGCGGAGTGGCCATGCCCTCGCCTAGAGGAGCCAAGCCCTGGGTGTGATTCCAGCACCACGAGAAAAGAGCCAGACCAACATGAAATGCTCTTCCCAACCCCCGTCAGCAGTGCGTGAGCAGGTGACACAGCCTCTCCTATCTCCGACACGGTCTCATTCTTTCATTTGTCCCCCACATACTCTGAATAGGGCCATTTCTATAAAGCCGATGCCTGGCTCGTCACCTGGCAGCTTGGCAGGAGCCAACGCTCCCCACAGCCTTCCATGGCACAGGGGTCCCTCCCTCCACACTCTCCCCCCAGGGCTCTGTGCTGAGCCGCGGTAAGCCAGGCCCTCTCTCCACCTCCACCCACGTGCACCATTGGAGAGCAGGTCAGATCCTGTCTCTTCCCTGGTGACATCTGTCTGCAAGTCCCAAAGGGATGGCCTGTCCCCTTGATGTTCGTCAGGACCGTGAGGACTTCCCTCTAACCCGCGTGCATACACCACGGTTGATCCGTTCCTTCAGGTCAGCTCCCTTTGCCCCAGCAGGACCTGGACAGGGCAGGGCATGTGTCTCGGTGGGAGAAGAACTGGGGACACAGTGACCTTGGCAAGCTTGGCATTGAGAAAGAGTGTGAGCACATGGCACCCAAGAGCCCATGGAGGGGAGAAGGCCATGCCAAGCGTCCACACAAACACCACGTGCCCTGCTGGCCAGCCCCTCATGCCTCTTGACCCCCTGACTCTAGGCTAAGTACATTCTGTCCCTGAGATAAGTAAACCCCTGAAGGCACCTTCCTTCCTCAGATTGAGGTATCCTGCTACAAGTACAGAGCACTAGAAAGAAGAGGGACTTGGAACAAGAAAATGGGCTTTGAGGACATGGCTGACTCCACCTGGAACGTGAGCTTGACCAAGTCTCTTACCACCTGAGGTCCCGATCCTCCTGTGACCTGAGGACTCAGAGGCCCAGCGAAGGCCCAGTCCAGGGCTACTCCATGTTCACAGCAGCACCTGTGAGCCACGGAGACGCCTCCCGCTTGGCTGTGGTCAGCATGGCTGTTGGAGTCACATATCGGCATGTGCTCCCAGAGCCCCTCTCAGGGCCAGGTGCATGTCCCAGGGAGGGACACGGGCTGCATCAGCCTGGCCCCAGCTCTTGGGGACTCCTGCAGGACCTCCAGTCTTTCCTCAGATCTCTTCTTTCTGGCCTGGGTCTGGGAACAGGACCACTTCTTCACCTCCTTTGTGGAGCCTCTCAGTTGTGCTGTGGTCTTCCTTCAGCACTCCAGGGACAGCACACCGTGAATGACAGGTCCCACCCCCAACCTCCCTCCCTTCCGTGGACAGTGGCCATCTGGGGCATCCACACCAATTACGACATGGCCTGCACCTTCCCAGGTGAGTCCAGGTGCCAGGCTGTGACTTCCACCATCTTCACCAGCCCCAGCCCCTGGACGTCACCTCTGCCCTCTGCAGAGGTGGGCAGAGGTTGAGGTGAACACCTGCGTCACGCCACCCGGCAGCGTGGTGCTCTTGCCGCTCCCTGCTTCCTCGGCTGCTTTTCTAACGTGTAGCTGACTCTCACGTTCCCGCCCCAGCTAGTTTTTCTTCTTGTGGTTCACGGAGCGAGGGCTTTATGAGTCAGTTCTGCAGAAGAACTCGAATGTGCCAAGCGTTTTGCTCCTGGGTTGTTGAAGATACATTTCCCAAAGCCAGCCAGCTCCGTTTCCAAGAACTTCTTCTTCCTCAGCAGTTAGCTGAGCATTGCTGTCAGACACCTTCAAACCGGGTGTCTGAGGGCAGTCGGCCACCTTGCTGAGGCAGAGGTTCCCGGAGCAGAGGTGCCCGTGTGAAGAAGTGCCACCACTTACTTCTGGGACAAGAGTGCTCTGGAACCTGTCCTTCAGGAGACACGGGAGGTCTCCAGTATAATCAGCAACCTTGACAGAAGTGCATGTCCAGTTACAGCCCATGATCCAGGCCCCCTGTGATACTTGAAAAACAAAAACCAAAAGTCTTTTCCAAATTGCATGGAGGCAGGGGAGGGAGCTGTGGGACATGGGGTCAGATGCCATGTGCCTAAGTCAGCTGGAGCTTTCTTCCTTTATAAAATCAGCACAGGATTAAGTCAATTGTCGATGGAATGTCTAGAACAGGCTGAGATGGTTTCTTCTCTTGCATTTTGTAATTAGAGGTTCAATCACTCTGAACAGAGACCACAACACTATGGAGACTGCCCAAGGTGACGGGGCCCGCCTGCCCTTCTCAGTCTCCACTGAGTGCTGACGTTCAGCCAGCTGGAAGGATGGAGGCCATGCTTCTCAACTCCTCTACATCTCCTCCTTGCAGAAGTCGTGGGGAGGCCCAGGCTCACCATAGTGGGGCTGGACGGAGGCCTGCCTCATGCTAACCAAGGTCCTCTGCTTTTGCTGGATGGTATTTGCCACCACCACTTTGAATAAATGTCCCATGTCTGCAGAAAATGTGTGTGACCTGTCTGTTTCTTCCTGGAACATGTGGTTTTGAAAATTTTTTCCAACACTAGAACCATCACTTCCTATAGGACAGACCAAGTTTTGAGAGCCTGTTCTATAAAATAACTAAGACACCACAAAGGGAATTGATATGCCAAATAAGCAGGGGCTGTCCTCTGTGCACACCGGTGAGCCAGGCTCCTCCGCCCTCTGAGGTCCTCCTGCCTCTGCCCACAGTCTCACTGTGGCTGTGCCACCTCCCACGTCTGCATAGATTTATCCTCCATTACATATGGGTTCCTTCTGTCACATTCTCTAATGAACGTAAAACAGAGCTATTGATTTGGGTGATGATGAGGTTGCTTTGCTGAACTTACACAGCTTTTTATTTTATAAATGGCTAACGGCCACTGGTCGTTCTAATGAAGGATCAATGAATGCCTCTCTCCCACACAGCTGGCTGTACCCCTCAGGAGCAAAGCAAGAAGAATTTCAGCATTACTGGAGAAATATTTCTGCATATGAAGAGCGCACGAGCAAACAGAATTACAAGTTGTTCTACAAAAGGAAGGAACAGAGGGAGGAAGGGAGGGAGTGGGGGAGGAAGGGCCAGTAATTGTATCCTGAGAGTCCAGCAGGGATAGACTCCGTGGCTCACGTGGGCTGCCGGGACCCTAACTGGGCGCAGTGCTGGGGTTTGGGGTCTGCCACGTGGATCCCGAAGGAGCGCCAGGTCCCTCTCTCTGCAGACACCACTCTCAGCCACTCTGCCGCCAGGGAAGGAGCACCACTCCTGGTCATGGCGGCTGAAGGTCAGTACCTGTGATAAAGCTCACTGGTTTCAAGCTGCAGGGTGATGAGCCTTAGCAAAGGCACCCCTTCTCCTCGCCTTACCCAGGTCCTCAATCCCCACGGTCCAGGCTCCTACCCCGCCCACAGGCGTCCCTCTCTAGATCAGCTGTGTTCTGGAGTCTAGAGAATGTAAGTGGTGCAGCTCAGGATGCACTCCTTGTGTCTGCTTCTTTTAATGACAATAATGTGTTGTGAGATTCATCCACAAAAAACAGCACTTTATTCTTATTGCTGAAGTTATTCAATTGTGTGAGTATTCCAAAACACGTCACCCAGCCTGCTGCTGAGAACACTGGTGTCATTTCCTGTGCTGTGCTGCAGGCGCAGAGCTGTCGTGGGGTTTACGGTGCGTCTGGTGATTGCTGGGTCCTGGGGCATATGTGAAATTCACTTTACAAGCAACCACCAGACCGTTTTCAAGTGGGCTGTAGGGTTCCCCTTGCCCTCCACCAAAATCACAATGTTTCCAATTGCTGTGTGTCCTCCCCTGGTCACTGTCCTTAGAATAATCGTGTTAGGTTTTCCAGTAGCTGGATAGTACTTCCTCCTTGATATTGCGATTCTCATTCTCCCAGTGACTAGGGATGCTGTGTATCTTTGATTTACTGACTGGGATGCAAACATCACCTTTTGAGGAATGACTGTGTTTTGCCAACATTGAATTAGGTTGCTTTTATCTTACGAGTTGATCTCATGCTCTGGACACAGGTCTGCTGTCAGTTACGCAGAGTGTGAATACTTCTCCTGGTCTCCATCTTGCCCTTCCATGTTTTGGTGTTTTCCACCTAAGATCAGTCTTTATTTCAGTGAAATCCAACTTATCGAACATTTTCATTTGTGTTTAAGAAAGATTAATAAATCTTTGCTTAATTCAAGGTTTCCTCCTCTGGTTTCCCTGAAAATTTTACATTTTAAGCTTTCACTCTTTGGTCTATTTCCTGTTTGGAGTTACTCCATTATTTGCCTGGTTTTGTGCCATTTCAGAGCACATTTCTAAGGCACAGTCCTTCTGAGTATCCATCCAGCGCCGTCTCTTCAGCTAGACTGGTTGGAACTCCCGTGTCTCCTGTGAGTCCCGACCTGCTAACTACTCTCCCAGCTGACACCCTTGTCTGGATGCACGGACCACATCTGTCCTCAGCTTAGAAATCAGCTGGAGACGCACCGGGACCCACGCACATTCCTGGACCTCTTTCTCTGAGAATCTCCTTCCCATGAGCAATGGCCCTGCAAACCCCAGCCTCCTCAGACACCGAGTCCCTTTCCGGCTTCAGAAAACTCTCCTCCATTATGCCCCGGGGCCTCCTTCCTCCATCCTCCGTCTCCTCTTTCCGGGTGCTGCTTGCAGACGCTGAGTCTTCATGGTGGCACCGTTTAGCTCTCCCTCCTGCCTTGTGGCTCAACCCTCTCGCTGTGCTTTTGTTTGGATTCGCCGTAGACCTGATTTCCAGAGTTTCGTCCTTTCTTCTGATATTAAAAATCTGCAGTTGGTTCCACGGTCTAGCTATTGTGAATTGTGCCGCTATAATCATTGATGCAGCCGTATCCCTATAGTGCGCTCTTTTAAGGTCCTCAGGGAATAATCCGAGAAGTGCAATAGCTGGGTCAAATGGTGGATCCATTCCCAGCTTTCCCAGGAATCTCCATACTGCTTTCCAAATTGGCCTCACCATTTTGCAGCCCCACCAGCAGTGTACAAGTGTACCCTTTTCCCCACATCCCCGCCAACACTTATTGTTGTTTGACTTCCTAATGGCTGCCAATCTTACTGGAGTGAGATGATATTCTAGGGTGGTTTTGATTTGCATTTCTCTGACTGCTAGAGATGGTGAGAATTTTCATGTACTTGTTGATTTATTGTATGTCCTCCTCTGAGAAGTGTCTGTTCAGGTCCTTGGCCCATTTGTTGATTGGGTTATTTGTTATCTTATTGTTTAATTTTTTGAGTTCTTTGTACATTCTGGATGTGGCATCTATACACAATGGAGTATTATGCAGCACTAAGAAATGACAAAATCATAGAATTTGCAGGGAAATGGATGGCATTAGAGCAGATTATGCTAAGCGAAGCTAGCCAATCCCTAAAAAACAAATGCCAAATGTCTGCTTTGATATAAAGAGAGCAACTAAGAACAGAACAGGAAGGAAGAGCATGAGGAAAAGACTACAGTAAACAAAGACGAATGGGGGGAGAGAAACGGAGAGAGAAGGGAAAGCATATGGAAATGGTAGGAGACCTTCAATGATACATAAAATTATAAGAGGTTATGAGGGGCAAGGGGGAGGGAAAAAAAGGGAGAGAATCGAACAACAGCGGAGGAGGTAGAGAGGGAAGATGGGAGGGGAGGGGAGGGGAGGGGGGATAGTAGGGGATAGGAAAGGTAGCAGAATACAACAGTCACTAATATGCCATTATGTAAAAATGTGAGTATGTAACAGATGTGATTCTGCAATCTGTATTTGGGGTGAAAATGGGAGTTCAAAACACAATTTGAGTCTAATGTCTGAAAGATGATATGTCATGAGCTCTGTAATGCTTTAAATAATCAATAAAAAAAAATCTGCACTTCCCCGCTCCAGTGGCCACGGGTTCCAGTGACTACCCCATCGATCCAGGCTTTCCACTCATTCCCACCTGCGGTCGACCCATTCCACGTGGCCCCTCCTCCACACGCTCCTCTGTCAGGCTGAAGTCCCTGACTTTCATCACCCACTCGTCCACTTCCGTTGGCCACGTTGGCTCCTTGACCTTAGCGCTCGGCCTCCTGAGGCACGCACACTGCAGGACAGACCTTGGGCAAGTCTAATGACGTCACCTCTTTCTGAGAAGGCCCGGCTTTCCTTCACTCAGCCAACCGGGGGTGGCTGACCAGCTCAGGGCCAGCAGGAGCCCGGGTCTCAACCTGGTTCCATGGCCCTGCTCCCCTCCGAGGGTCACAAATGCTCCTCCTGGGCTCGCAGGAGTGGTTTCTGCACTGGCTCTAGGCCCCGGGTCAGGGCCGCCAGGTTCCTCAGCTTTCTTGAGGGAACCTGGCCGTGCCCCCCATGCCTCCTGGGTCTGCCGCAGGCTCTTCTGGTCACCCACACCTGGCGGCAGGTTCCCCTGGGCGAGGCTGGGGTCTCCGTCTCCCGCCCACACCCACTTTGGCTGAGCCAGGGGGATTTCCTGCACAAGTCAGGTCCCTCCAAGTTCCTCCCGTCGCCTCCCTTCCCTCAGTTGCCTGATTGCCCAGTGAAGAAACCGCTCTTCTGTCCCCAGAGAAGCTTTGCTTTGTGTGACTGTTAGGAGTCCTTCCCTTGTGATTTGGACCTCGGCTTCACCCGCCAGTAGGTTTTCTCCTTCATGTCAGCACTGAAAATAGCCTTTTACAAATAAATACCCTTCTACAAATAAATACTCTTCTACAAATAAATACCCTTCTACAAATAGCCTTTGGCCTCTGCCCGGGTAGTTTCTTGTTTCGCGTCCAGCATTTCGGTGCTTAGCACATATGTAGAACATGTGAAAATCCATGTGTACCTCGTGACATGAGTTTCAACAAAAGCCCTGGAGCCCGGCGAGCCCAGGACTCGGCTGGCTGACCCTGCCCCTCTTCTGGGTTGGAGCCTGCCTTCGCCTGGGTGGTCTGAATGCATCTCCAAAAGCAGGTGCTGAAAACACATTTCCAGGGCAGCATGGCAGGACCAGGCCAGGAGGGCTCTGCCCACCAGTGGCTTGGTGTCCTTACCCAGGAGTGGGCCCAGCTTGAGAGGGTAAGTGTCCCCCTCCCTTCCCCCTCCTTCCTGTTCCACAGGAGGACACAGCACCAAGGCCCTCACCAGATGCCACTCCTTGGTCTTGGACTTGTGGCCTCTACGCTATAGTAAGCTCATCTGGACCCTGTAAAAATTGCCTGGCCTCAAGTCCTGTGTCATGACAGCCCGGGGGACGACGGTCATCACCCGGGGGACGACGGTCATCACCCCGGACACTCCGCCCTGCTGCAGGGACCAGTCTGTCATCCTGCAATGCTGACGCGTCTCTGGGCACCACAGCTGGACACACTTGTGGTGAACCACGAGTTCTCTCCCTCACTTTTCCAGATGAGTCGTAGAATCCATTACAGTTTTCTCAAAGTGTAGTATTAAAATTTTGATAGAAATCATGTTAAATTATAGGATAATTACTGGAAAATTGACATTTGATGATATTAAATTGTAATTGTAAGAAAAAAATCTGCATTTCAAGTTGCCAACTAATAGACTGGGAATATAATGGGCCTTTAAATACAGCCATTGGATACCTTTGATGTCAGGGAGGGGCCCAGGTCTCACACACAGTACTACCTGATGGTCCCTCTCTGTGTCCCACTGTGAGAAGCACGCAGGTGCAGGTCCACTGGCAATAGGGATGCCATGGTGAGACCCCAAATCCTCCCCCTTTAGGACAAACACGCCCTCCTGTGGGTCATTTCCCATCGCTGTCACAGAACACTTCAGTGCTGACTTGTACAGGGAAAGGTTCCTGCTGGCTCATGGTTTCCAGCCAATGATGGGGCAGTCACATGGCTCAGGCCTCGGGTGGGGTAGCACTTGGTGGCAGGAGCCTGTGGGGGACAAAACTACTCACCTCACGGCCGGGAAGCAAAAGAGCTGGGCAAGTCCCCTGTGAGGCACAGCCAACGACCCGAGGACCTCCCACTGGGACCCACATCTTAAGTACCCGGCCACCTGCCAGCAGCAGACCCTGGGGACCACGCCTCTCACACAGGGGCCTCGGGGGCACCCCAGGCCCAGACTCAGCTTCCTTCCCAAAGCCCAGGAGTGTCTGGGCTCCAGCTGGGCCTCCAGGACTGCCCGTGGCCCAAGGCCACATCCCTACTGGGTCCTGCCCCGTGGGTGGTGCAGAGCTCTGTCCCGGGCACACTGGAGGCACTCTGAAGAAGAAGGGCTCAGCTTTTCCCTGCACCCACTGGCCTCCTTCCTCTCAGGAGGGATTGCAGAGAGAATCCTCCAGGCAACTCTGCAAGCAAGTCTCGGCTCCCCGTTTCCTAGGCAACCCTGCCCAGGAAGGAAGGTGGCCTGAGAAGCAGTCTGCAGGCTCATTGTCCGGCTGGCAGGCAAGGGCACTCAGTGCCCCTGGCACACAGTCAGTGGCACCATGTGTCAGGCAGTGAGAGGGTGTCCCCCTCGAGGTCACGCCCCTTCCCAGTTCCCCTTACAGCACCATCTCCCCGTTCTCCCCTCTCACTTCCTGCCTGCCTCCGAGAGTCCTCCCCAGGAATAGAAATGAACTTCCTTTGCTTCCTAGTTATTATTTGTCTAGAGAACAGCTCACTTCATTTTTTTTTTTTTTGCATGGCAGTTAAAATTGGTAAGAAACTGTATTTTCTAAAGTGTGTTTTCTGCAACAATAGTCCTAAGAGATGCATTTCAGGAAAGAAGTATTCTAGGGCCACCTAATCTTGGAGATGCTTTATAGGATTTCCCTGTCCCTCAGGAATCCAACGTGCACATTAGTCATTAAAGGATTTGAAGAATTTTGCCACAAAGAAACTATTTATTTTTAACATGAAGTTTCCAGATTCAATTAAACCTGAGGTTTTACTGGTTTTTACCCCTGCATGATGGGATGGCATAGTGGTCGCTCTTCAGAAAAACCCTTGGGAATAATTGCTGTGCAACCTCACTGTAGTTGTTAGGTGAAAGGGAGCAGGTGGTGGGCGGGGAGCGAGGTGCGGGTGAGAGGCCCTCCTTGGACTGCAGGCGCTGGGTTTTCACATGATATCCTCAGCCATTCTGACCCCGTGTGATGTCCATCCAGTACGGTTGGACGTGGAGTGGGTTCTTGCTGAGTTGAAGTAAGGGTCTTTGCTAAAACTGAGTTTGGCAAGAAAGCACGCAGAGGGGCCTCGGAGAAGTCTCAGGAGCCTGACAACCATGGGTCAGGAGAAGAGTTTCCAGCATGCCCTGCACTGAGGCCCTGGGTAACGGCGTGGCCCCGTGATCGGTGCTCACAGGAAACAGGTAGCAGCATTGCCACCAGAGTCCAGCCTTCTCCCTCTTGCAGTGGACTTGCTTTTGGACAGTGCTGGGGCTGCATTCTTGGCTCAATTCCTTCATTGCTGACCTTCTGCTCTGGCTGTACTCGCAGAAGACATAGGAGAATCCTGATCCTCTCCCACTACAAGACCTGGGCTAGTAATCTGCTTGCATCTTGGCTGAGCTATAAGAATCCCCATTGCAAATCCCCTCTTTTCTCAACAAATGCATGCTGAAATTCACAGGAGCCCTGGAGCCACGAGAGGCGTGGGCGGCAAGAGCTCCACACCTGTCTGAAGCGGGAGCTCTCCATGCCTGGTGGGGGTGGCGCTCCAAGGAGCTCCTGAGGCCGGCTCCCGACACTGGGCATGGTCACAGGGTGGCAACCAAGATTCATGTGCACCTGCAGCATCTTGAAGAGAAATAGAGGTTTGCATCCCTGGGCAGGTCACTGTTCGAGGCTGAGGTGGAACACACTCATGGAATCCAGGCTTGGGAAGCCCCCTGACCCCATCCCAGTCCCTGCAGAACTTGTGCAGCTTTGGTGCCTTCTGTCCCACGGCTGGAGAGAAGACAGGTGGAGATGCATGCTCCCGGGCAGGGACAGCCAGCTGCAGCTGCTGCCCCCTCCTCCCATATCCCCCTGGCTCCCCCTGAACCCCTTAGCACAGCATGGCTCAGGGAGCCCTGAGCTGCCAGGGTCTGGGTCCCTCCCCTGGGGTCTGCCTCCGTCATTCTGGGTTGTGGCCCAGTTAATTTTCAGGTGGTTCCACTGTGTGGCCAGGACTGAGGACCCTGATCCCAGGAGGTACTCCCTGCTGGGCCTCCATCCCCAGGAAGGGCCAGGGCTTCCCAGCGGGTGTGTGAGAGCCACCCTTAGAGACGGAGCCCCCGCCCCCCGCCCCCCCCCCCCCGGGCTTGTTGAAAGGCTCAAACCCAGAACTAACCAGAGGCAGGTCAGTGAGGACGGCGCTGGGGCAGAGGGTGGGTTTCTGGGTCCGGAGGGGTCTCGTCTCCATTCTGTGCTCAGCAGTCTCCCGAGCTTTCAGGCCGAAGGGAATGCTCATGTGTGGCTCTGCGCTCCCCTGCCCTCCCAACACTGGCCACGTCCTCCAAGGATGCGAGGTGCTTCCTTTCTGCATGAAGTGCTCGGCCTGGCCAGCCCTGCTCATCGCCGTCTGGGGAAAGGTCCACGCTCCGGTCCAAACAGCCCCAGGACCCAAAAAGGCAACTTGTAACGAACTGGCAATTTTCTCAAGCTGGCCCCAGTCTGCAAAGTCAGGGCCGGAGCAGGCACTTCCCCGAGCGTGAGAAACAGAGGAAGTCTGTCCAAACAGAGTGCAATTTAAAGGCATACCAGACATTAACTAGATGTGACTTCCATAATTACTAGAATATTCTTATTTTATATTATTAAACTTAGAAATTTTGTATGAGATTTTCTGTCCCTGAGAAGCCCCAAGTGTGGTTCTGCAAATAACTGAATTCTTCCACATTTTGATTAGACCCTTAACCAAGATCACCATGTACAAATGATGAAATTAAATCACCTTTAAAACCACAGTCGACTTCAAAACATTCCATCAGTGACCTACTTTATTAATTCAGAAGCCTAGACGGGGAGCTGCGACCACCATCCCTGGTCCTCTGGGCGGACCCTCCCCAGCATCCTCCGCACCAGTGTTGGCTGTTCTGTGTCCAACCCACCAGTCGGCTTCCAGCCAGCTGCCTCCATCCACAGGCCCTTTGCACCTGCTATTCCCTATGCAACCCTGCTTGCCACGGCCTGCTTGTTGTGGAGACCTCATCCCTAGCCCCTCGTCCTCAGAGGAGACCTCCAGGGCAGGCCCACAGCACTGCGATCCTCCCCTCGCGGCGTTTATCACCTGGGACCCTGTGTGAAGTGCAGTGGTTATTGCTGGAGTGGAGTCTGTCCCTGTCACTGGACAGTGACTCCCAAGGCAGGGCTCTGTCTCTGCTGAGGGCTGTCCCCCTGGTGTTCTGCATCCGTGGCTGGCCCAGAGGGGGACAAGGGCTGAGCAGTGCGGGCCATCCCGCCAAAAGGGCCAGAAGCTCAGTTCTGCCACCATCAAAGGGACCGTTGCCACCCTTCAGAGGCACTTTGCCTCGTGAATATTCCCTGCGATGACAGCCGCGTCTCTAAAGGCACCTAAGGCCTGGGACATCCAGCCCTGAGGGCCAGTGCCACACTGCAGGAGCCCCCTGGTGTCTTTGCTCCTCAGGTTTTGTTCAATTTTTTTTTCTGGTGACAAGACTATCCATATTTTCACCTCCTGGAAAAATTCTTTGTTTTTACAGAATGATTTTATCAAAACAGAGTTTACAATGTACGTCTTCACTCTGTAATGGGTCCCTCCCCTCCAAGCCGGGTGTGTAAGAAGAGATGTGCCCCCGGCCGTCCCCCGGGGACACCACTGCTCAGCACATGCTGACCAGCCTCCCCACCAGCCCACCTCTGCTCCCAAGGCAGCTCCCCTCTACCCTGTCTACATCAGGCCAGTGCCATCAGAGCTGACCACGGTAATGAACGGCAGCCGGGGGAGCGTCTCCTAAAAGACCCACGTGAAACCCCGCTGGCTCCCGGGGATGGGAGGGGCAGCGGGCTGGAGAGCGCCTGGTTCCCGGGGCGTTGATGGGCCCCGTCGGTGGTTAGTCAAGGGATGCCTAATGGGCCAGGGAGCTTTTGCCAAGTTTGATTGACAGGGCATCGATTTCTCTATTTGTGGATCTGCCTGTCTCTGGGAGGTAGTAAATGGAAACTTACCTTGCAAAACCTCCTATTAGTTGCTTTAAAGGATCCGCTCCCAGGAGGCTGCCATGCCACCCAGGCTGAGGACAGGCTGAAACCCAGCAAAGCTCAGCAGTCAGCTGCTGCACGCCTGGGTTTGTCTATCTCCTTCCAGACGGTGACCCAGGGCCTCCCACCTTCTCCCAGGGATGAGGTTCTTTGTGGAGTTTGCCTTGATTCCCATCACACAGGCCTCTGGCTGACTGTGCTGGGCTTTGGGACTTGTGTGACCCATGGATCTTGAAGCAGGTGGGCTGACATGGTCACTGAAGGCCCACCTGCCCATTCCTCCTGGGCATACGGTGGCTGCAGTGATTCCAACATCATGTCTGAGTTAAAGTAACCCCAGGACATAACCTAAAGTCTGAAGAGGATGGGATAGTGCAAACCCATGTGCATACATTGGTTCATCTGAGAACACGCTTTTGTGTGTGAGAGCACGTGTGTTTCTCTGTACTGCCCCATAAAACAGCGCTCAGACTTAAAGTCACGACCTGCGTGCCAGGGAACACGGGCCAGTCTGTGTCCGCAAGCTGCTGTGCCAAGGACCTGGATCATCACGGTCAAACAGAAAATGAACATGGAGACGCAGAGGCAGCTGCAGGGCAGCAGAATGCAGTGTGTGTCCCGAGGATGCAGCCGGTTCCGAGGACCTCGTCCGACCCCGCCGTCTGCTGTGGCAGGTGGACAGTGTCGGGCTGCTCAGGAAGGTGGCCTGGCCCCTCACGCCAGGAGGAAGACGGCAGGATCCAGGAACGTCCTGAACACAACTCCTGCGTGACACACCAGGAAGAGAAACAGCAAGAGGGCGGTTCCGTGCCGGGAGCTGCCATGGGTCCAGGGGACGTGCAGGCAATGCCCTCCCTGTGCGAGGGGCTCATCCAGCCCAAGGAGGGCCCCCTGGAGGGACCTTCTCTCTGGCTGGCGTTCCTCGGCTGGGACAAGGTCTCCCTGCTTCAGGCTCTGACTCAGGCAGAACCGCGTCACTCCAGCCGTGGCTCCTCGGGTCTCCAGCTGGCCCCTGAAGACGCTGGACTCCTCAGACTCCAGTACCAGCGAGCCTGTTCCCCACAGCCAGCAGCTGCAGGGGGACGACTGAGAGGTGGCCAGGCTGGTGGCGCCCACTTTCCAGCCACTGCACATAGTGATGACGCCATGAGTGACGACATCTCCATGTTCAGATTCAGTTGAAGAATGACGTATCTTGCTTCATGTTCTCAGGTAGGCATTCAAAAGAAATAGTTAAAGCTTAAAAGTTGAGTTTTATTTTCATAAACCCCTGAAGTTAATACCAAGGAAAAGAATCTCATCAACATTGTTTTTTTTTTTTAATTAAAGAGCATGAAATTGGCTGTGCTGTCCTCGATTCTCGGCCTGATCAGGTGGACTTTCCAACAGCCCGTCTGACACCTTGCTGTCCTGACTCCTCAGGTCAGACCCAGAGAAGCGTGGCCACCCGTACGCACTGCCCGGGATAGGCCCGTTTTAGAAGGCGCCACTTAAGGGGCAGGTGATGGGCGAGGCTCGGTGCGGCTGTCTGGGAGGAATTCTCCAGCCATCGGGGAGACAAGGGGAGGGGCTGCTGAGGGAGGCACCCCAGAGCTGTTGCCCAGCCCCCCGATCTCCTGAGGCAGAGGGGACCCCAGCTCCCACTTCCCTCTCCTGAAGCCTCACACCGACACGCAGCTCCAAGGGAGGGTTCAGGGCCTTGGAGACAGTGTCAGTCCCACCTGCCACCTGGAAGCCCCCGCCCAGCAGGGCCACCAGATGCCCAGATCCTTCACTGGCCATGACGCTGGCCTTTGCAGCAAAGCCCAGGGACACAGCTCTCCACCTCCTCATGGCCGGTGCTGTCACCGTGCTCCCTGGAGCCCCACCTGGGCTGGCCTGCTCCCTGGAGCAGCAGCCAGGGTCCTGAGAGCCCCGACGCTCAGCACAGGGAGCACCGCGTGGGACCCTGTGAGGCCAGCTCAAGCGGTCCTCCACTCTCCCAGAGGTCCTCAGGTCACTCCTGCTGAGGAGGCGCCTCAGGTCACCTGGGCCTGGATGAAGCCCTGCTGGAGACCAGACCTGCCTCGGCCCCACATCCACCCCAGAGCGGTGCCCAGCCTCCCTCCACACCTGGAGCTTAAGCCACGCAACAGGGAGTGTGGTCTTCCTTCTCAACAGTCTTTTTCCAAGTGACCAAGCCCCGGCCGGGCGCCTGACTGGCAGGCACCTCCTGCACTGGGCAAGCTGGGAGCAGGGTCTGCTCCCTGGGCGTCGGGGGCTTAGCGGTAGCCCTGGCATGGGGAGGAGGTGGGAGTCTTTGCAGACAGGGGCCTGCTCTGTAGGGGAGGCGGGCAGCCAGGGAGCAGCACAGGAGTTGAGGTGAGGCTGGAGAGCCAGGGCGTTCTGGGCCAGCTCCCTCCTGGCCTCCCAGGCCCATGACACACCCATCCTCACTGGCCCTGGACTGGAAACAGCCTCCATGAGGACTCTGTCCCCACGTCATCCAAATGGAGTCCAGAGCCACCTGGGGGTTCAGGAAAGGCTGGTCCTGGGGGCCGTCTGGACAGCTCACCGTGCGCAGCTGGACCACCATGTCACAGTGAGCCCAGCGCCCTCAGGGAGTCTCAGCCAGTGTCTCCTTGACATTCTGGAAGGTCCGGTGCCTTCTCCACTGCAGTCCTTCTGGGCCTGATGGCCTGCGGGTGCAAGGCACCCCGACAGAATCTTACACTGCTGGATGGGTGTCTCCTCAGTTTAGGAACAAGTCACCACATTTTGGTGGCTTAGACCACCCAACTCAATCTCATGGCTCTGCAGGTCAGACGTCCACTGTGGGTCCCCTGGGAGAACCTGTGTCCTTGCTTTTCCATCTTCTCAGGCCACCTGACTCCTGATCTATGGCCCCTTCCTCCCCTGCAAATCCAGCCACGCCACGTTCCTCGGACCTGCATGGCCCACTCCTCTCCCTCGAATGTCTTTTCCCACCTCCTTCGTCCACTTTCAGGCCCACCTGGGTGATCCAGGACACCTTTCTCTTTTTCTTTTCTCTTTTCTCTGCTGTGCATCAAACCCAGGTTCTCACGTGTGCCAGGCAAGTGCTCTGCCTCTGAGCCACCTCCCTGGCCCTCAGTCCTTCTGTCTGAAGTTAAGCCAGCTAATAATCTGAACGCATCTGCCACTTCAATTCCGCTTTGCAAAGACACCTCGCTGTGCACAGGCTCTGGGGTTGTGGACAAGGACAGCTCCAGGAGGGACATCGTTCTGCCCAGCCCACTCCCTAACTGTGAAAGATAGCTGACTGAGACATACTAACAGCAGAATGGTCTCAATGCTTCTTTTGCAAACTTTTTGAATAAAACAAAATAATCTAAATGGAAATATTTGCTGAAATACTCACCTCTGATGGGTATTTGTACTATGTGTAAAGAAAAATAAGAAAGATTAAACACTCCATCCAGGGCATGGTGCAGTCATCTTTCTAGGTTTGAGGGTCAATAATCAGTCCTTGGTTTACATTTAGGGGTCCTTAGAGCAGTCATAAACCCTTAGTAAGGAAAAGCCCCTTTGAATTCCCGATCTTCAGCCCATCAAGAAAGTAGGCCAGACCCTGTCCCAAGGCCCTGTCCCAGCAGTTCTCCACCAGTGTTCCAACAGGATCAACCCAGCAGGGAAGGAAGATGCACGTGGTCGGGGGGGGGGGGGGCCTCGGGGAAGAGGACAACCAGCGTCCCAGGGGGCCAGGGTCTGGGGGGTCTAACCCTGGGAGCCCAGGCAGGCTGGGGCAGTCCCCCCGCTCGGCCCACTCCCTTCACGGTTAGAGAAGTAGGGTGCAGGGAAGCAGAGGAGGTGTCTGGCCTCCTGCAAGCTGCAGACACCTGTTCACCTAAGACACAAACTGCCACATCACCCAGGAGGTGTGCAGTGCCCAGGGGTCCGCAGGGGTCTACTCAGCCTCATCACGAGGGGACACCAAGGCTCAGCACCGCATCTGGGACATGGCAGAGTTTAGGGCTCCAGCCCAAGTTGTCTCACGGCAGAGCCCACACGCCTACCCCCATGCACCTGCTCCTTCCAAGTCGTCAGCTGTGCCCCGTCCACCCACCCCGTCCACCCACCTCCAAGCAGTGGCCACTGGCTGAGAGAACTCAGCCTGGTGTGTGTGGCTGCACACATGCGAGTGTGCGAGCACATGTACACACACATGTAGGAGGTTGTTCAATTCCACCAGGATGTTTCATCCCCTCAGTTTTCCTCGGCTCCTTTGTATCCCTGGGTCATAATAAAGCTAGAATCAGGCAGGCAGTCAGTGTAGACAGGTAAATCGAGTTAGGATCTAGGATGTAGGAGGCCAATTTTGAGTGAGTCTGGGAGGTTGGAGACTGCCCCCAGGGATTGAAATGTTAATTCCTCCAGGGCCCTTCCTCCACCCTTATCAAGAACCTGTCCCTGCTCCAACCGGTTGCCAAGGTAACTTGTCCAGGAACGGCCCTCCCTATAGGGAGCTCTAAGGTTGTTAATGTGCGTTGGGGTGCTCCATCCTGCCCTTCCCTTCAGCCCTCCTGTTTCCACCTTTGGGCCACCCCACCGAGCATTCCTACGTCCAGTTACCTAAGCAGGGAGGAGAAAGATCAGGGGGAAAAGGCAGGAGAACAGAGGAATCCTAGGACATATAAAAAGGCACAACACCTCGCTTCTGGGGATACCAGGACACCAGCTATGGCCCCTTCTGCCTCCCGGGAGAAGTCTATGTGACCCCTTTTTAAATAAACCCTGCTTCATATGCCTGCCTCGGCGAGCTTCTCTAATGTTCAAACTTCAACATGTGGGAAGCGGGCCTCGTCACGGGTAACCGGTGGTATCAGTAAGAAGCAATCTCTTCCTGTAAGCTGTAGCCACCAAACCAAATGCAGCCTGCTTCCTGCCAGAGATCGTCCGTGTCCTGTATGTTTTGGGCCTTGGAGCTGGAGCTGCAGACTTGGAGCCGAGGCCCTCCCTGGGCCCTGGGCCATTTCGCTGGGTCTCCCTGAACGTGAGCCCTCTGCTGCAGAGACTGTCTCAGGCTCCGACAGCGCTCTGCTGCTGATGTAAGCTACAGAGGAAGAGGGGTGCTGGATTTGAGGAAACAGCCAAATGAATAAACATGAAGGAAAAGTACGGCCCGTGGGCAGATAGCTTGGAACAACACATACTATGAGAAGGTCTGGGGGACTTGGCTGGGTCGGGTTGGCCACCTGCAGGTGAAGCCACAGAGGCAGCTGGTCTGCAGCTCAAGGGGCCCTAGCGCTGCTCATGGCCAGCCGAAAGCGGCCTCACCTCCCATCCGGCTCGCACACAGTCACCTTCTGCTGTCCCTGTGACGCAGGAGATCCTCGCCCTCCCCGTGGGCTGCACAGAGGGGAGCTGAATTTTCTAACCGTGAGTGGGAACGGGTGCTGGGGTGTGAGGTCTTCATCATCCCCATCCTAGTGGTGAGACTTTCTGCAAAAAGTTGAAACTCGTGCTGGAGGCAACGGACGTGAAATGTTTTCAAGTGATCACGCATCATGACTTCTTTAGCAGCTCACTCTGCAGGTGACTCTCTGTCCCCCAGGGGAGGTGAGGGTGGCTGGTGGCTTACCTCCCCCAGCCTGCACCCGTCTACCTTCCTGGTGGCCAGCCTCTCACAAGAGATCCCATGACTCACTTCCCTTGCATGTGGTGGCAACCCAGGCGCCCCTCTCACACACACATGTATGTACCCATGCACACCTCCACATACACACATGTGCATAAACACACATATATGTACCCATATACACACTCTGCATACATACACACACTTATGCACACGAGTGTATGCACACACACATGTGTCCGTGCTCTCATGCACTACATACCCATGCATGCACATATGTGCACACATATGCATATACACATGCATGTGCACACACATTCCTGTGCACACATCATCATACACATACAGTGCCCTGTTCTCTAGGATGGAAGTCCCAGCAAAACAGATGACTTCATGTCAAATAGGGCTCTTAACCCATAAATTACATAAGTCCTTATCTTATTCTTGCCTTTTTTCAATGATAAATGATAAAAAATGTCACTCTCTTCAGAGAGCATTCGGCTAGACTCAAGGCATCTGAAAGCTGCTGGCTGAGGATCCGGGAAGCCCCCTGTTCTTGGAGTCCACTCTGCATGTCCCCAGGCTTCACACTGGCTTCTCTCAGTTCTCCTTCCACTCTGCACCTCTGTGGAGTGGACAGAACACACATGCATCTGGGAAACAGTTATGAGACTCAGCTGAGCACAGGGGAGAAGGCCTGCAGGGACAGGAGCTGGCCGCAGAGCTGGCCTGGGCACCAGGCCACGCTGCCCGCACCCTCGGCCTCCTCCACAGGCTGTGCTGCAGTGTCTCCCTGTCAGCCTTCCTGCCCTCCAGGCTGGACACCGCCCTCAGGAAGGGCCAGGGATGCGCAGTGTTCTCCCTCTAGGGTTAGCTCAGCCTGCTTTGAGGAGGACGGAGCACCTCTCCTCCTTCTGCCCCCAGGGCTAATTGTGTCATGCCCAGAAGCAGCAGCATTGACATCCTCACCAACCAGCACACAAGCCCTGAGCACTGATGGCTTTTTAGACCCAATTTGTTCTAAGATCCAGATGTGAAGCAGCTGTAAGAAGTCAGACACGGTGCAGTTATATAACCACAGAGTCATCAGAACAATGTAACACTGATACATAAACTCTGCAACATGATTACAACCTTAATGCACTTGTGCCAATTTCTCCGAAATATTTGAGAAGGGAAAACTCCAGACCTAGGGGGTTTTGAAGATCATCCTCTGCGGCCAGCTCTGGTCCATAGCAACATTTCCAGGCAGGTGCAGGGGTTCTCCACAGACCCACTGACTGTACCCCACCACATCACCATCATCCATAAATCTACACCAAAATATCACTGTCACCGAGGACCCTGGTGGGCACTAGGGTGGTGCGCAGTCTGCATGGTATACAGTCTGTGGGTTGTAACAAAGGTGCTGTGGCTTGTGGCCGCCATCAGTGTCACACAGAGTGTTTGCACCCTGCACCCCAAGCTCCATACCCTCTTTCCTGCCCTAGCAGACCCTGACCCCCTTGCCACTCCACAGTTGTCCTTTTCCAGAGCATCTTATAGTCAGAACCACGCAGAAGGCAGCCTTCCTCAGATTGACTTTGCTCCTAGTAACACCAATGACTTTTCCTCCATGTCTCTTGGTGGCTTAATATCTCCTCTCTTTCAGCAGCGACAAAATCCCATTGTCTGACGCGCTATGTCAGCTACGGGAGGACAACTCAGGAGCTCCCAGTTCCGACAATCTTGAGCGAGGCTGCTACCACCATGTGCACACAGCTATCCTGATGCCTTAGCACCAGGACGCATGGCTGCCACAAGGACAGAGGGCCGGAGGAGATTGGGCTGTACCCTTCCTTCGGTGACTCCGTGGTGTACAGAACAACAGCTCTCAGGCTGCGCCTGCCCTAGTGACTCCACATTGTGTAGAACAGCAGCTCTCAGGCTGTGCCTGCCCTAGTGACTCCGTGGTGTGTAGAACAGCAGTCCTCAGGCTGTGCCTGCCCTAGTGACTCCATGGTGTGTAGGACAGCAGTCCTCAGGCTGTGCCTGCCCTAGTGATTCCATGGTGTGTAGGACAGCAGTCCTCAGGCTGCGCCTGCCCTGGTGACTCCATGGTGTGTAGGACAGCAGTCCTCAGGCTGCGCCTGCCCTAGTGACTCCATGGTGTGTAGAACAGCAGTCCTCAGGCTGTGCCTGCCCTAGTGACTCCATGGTGTGTAGGACAGCAGCTCTCAGGCTGCACCTGCCCTAGTGACTCCATGGTGTGTAGAACAGCAGCTCTCAGGCTGCTCCTGCCCTAGTGACTCCATGGTGTGTAGAACAGCAGTCCTCAGGCTGTGCCTGTCCTAGTGACTCCATGGTGTGTAGAACAGCAGCTCTCAGGCTGCTCCTGCCCTAGTGACTCCATGGTGTGTAGAACAGCAGTCCTCAGGCTACACCTGCCCTGAGTGACTCCATGGTGTGTAGAACAGCAGTCCTCAGGCTGTGCCTGCCCTAGTGACTCCATGGTGTGTAGGACAGCAGTCCTCAGGCTGTGCCTGCCCTAGTGACCCCATGGTGTGTAGAACAGCAGCTCTCAGGATGTGCCTGCCCTAGTGACTCCATGGTGTGTAGGACAGCAGTCCTCAGGCTGTGCCTGCCCTAGTGACTCCATGGTGTGTAGGACAGCAGCTCTCAGGCTGTGCCTGCCCTGGTGACTCCATGGTGTGTGGAACAACAGTCCTCAGGCTGTGCCTGCCCTGAGTGACTCCATGGTGTGTAGGACAGCAGCTCTCAGGCTGCACCTGCCCTAGTGACTCCATGGTGTGTGGAACAGCAGCTCTCAGGCTGTGCCTGCCCTGAGTGACTCCATGGTGTGTAGAACAGCAGTCCTCAGGCTGTGCCTGCCCTAGTGACTCCATGGTGTGTAGGACAGCAGCTCTCAGGATGTGCCTGCCCTAGTGACTCCATGGTGTGTAGAACAGCAGTCCTCAGGCTGTGCCTGCCCTAGTGACTCCATGGTGTGTAGAACAGCAGTCCTCAGGCTGTGCCTGCACTGAGTGACTCTATGGTGTGTAGAACAGCAGCTCTCAGGCTGTGCCTGCCCTAGTGACTCCATGGTGTGTAGAACAGCAGTCCTCAGGCTACACCTGCCCTGAGTGACTCCATGGTGTGTAGAACAGCAGTCCTCAGGCTGTGCCTGCCCTGAGTGACTCCATGGTGTGTAGAACAGCAGCTCTCAGGCTGCACCTGCCCTAGTGACTCCATGGTGTGTAGAACAGCAGTCCTCAGGCTGTGCCTGCCCTAGTGACTCCATGGTGTGTAGAACAGCAGTCCTCAGGCTGTGCCTGCCCTAGTGACTCCATGGTGTGTAGGACAGCATCTCTCAGGATGTGCCTGCCCTAGTGACTCCATGGTGTGTAGAACAGCAGTCCTCAGGCTGTGCCTGCCCTAGTGACTCCGTGGTGTGTAGAACAGCAGCTCTCAGGCTGTGCCTGCCCTGAGTGACTCCATGGTGTGTAGAACAGCAGTCCTCAGGCTGTGCCTGCCCTAGTGACTCCATGGTGTGTAGAACAGCAGCTCTCAGGCTGTGCCTGCCCTGAGTGACTCCATGGTGTGTAGAACAGCAGTCCTCAGGCTGTGCCTGCCCTAGTGACTCCATGGTGTGTAGAACAGCAGCTCTCAGGCTGTGCCTGCCCTGAGTGACTCCATGGTGTGTAGGACAGCAGTCCTCAGGTTGTGCCTGCCCTGAGTGACTCCATGGTGTGTAGAACAGCAGTCCTCAGGCTGTGCCTGCCCTAGTGACTCCATGGTGTGTAGAACAGCAGTCCTCAGGCTACACCTGCCCTGAGTGACTCCATGGTGTGTAGGACAGCATCTCTCAGGATGTGCCTGCCCTAGTGACTCCATGGTGTGTAGAACAGCAGTCCTCAGGCTGTGCCTGCCCTAGTGACTCCATGGTGTGTAGGACAGCATCTCTCAGGATGTGCCTGCCCTAGTGACTCCATGGTGTGTAGAACAGCAGTCCTCAGGCTGTGCCTGCCCTAGTGACTCCGTGGTGTGTAGAACAGCAGCTCTCAGGCTGTGCCTGCCCTGAGTGATTCCATGGTGTGTAGAACAGCAGTCCTCAGGCTGTGCCTGCCCTAGTGACTCCATGGTGTGTAGAACAGCAGTCCTCAGGCTACACCTGCCCTGAGTGACTCCATGGTGTGTAGGACAGCATCTCTCAGGATGTGCCTGCCCTAGTGACTCCATGGTGTGTAGAACAGCAGTCCTCAGGCTGCACCTGCCCTGAGTGACTCCATGGTGTGTAGGACAGCATCTCTCAGGCTGTGCCTGCCCTAGTGACTCCATGGTGTGTAGAACAGCAGCTCTCAGGCTGTGCCTGCCCTGAGTGACTCCATGGTGTGTAGAACAGCAGTCCTCAGGCTGTGCCTGCCCTAGTGACTCCATGGTGTGTAGAACAGCAGCTCTCAGGCTGTGCCTGCCCTGAGTGACTCCATGGTGTGTGGAACAGCAGTCCTCAGGTTGTGCCTGCCCTGAGTGACTTCATGGTGTGCAGAACAGCAGTCCTCAGGCTGTGCCTGCCCTAGTGACTCCATGGTGTGTAGAACAGCAGCTCTCAGGCTGTGCCTGCCCTGAGTGACTCCATGGTGTGTAGGACAGCAGTCCTCAGGCTGTGCCTGCCCTGAGTGACTCTATGGTGTGTAGGACAGCAGCTCTCAGGCTGTGCCTGCCCTAGTGACTCCATGGTGTGTAGAACAGCAGCTCTCAGGCTGTACCTGCCCTAGTGACTCCATGGTGTGTAGGACAGCAGCTCTCAGGCTGCACCTGATCCTGAATTACTCCATTTGGTAAAGCAGTAGTTTGCCATGAGTGACTGACTGTATTTTGAGTCAGGTGCCAAGGTAAGATGACTCCACTTGTTGTTTGTAGAAGTAAACAACCACCACCTGCCCAGTGCCACCATTGATAAACAACTCCTCCATGCCAACTTATCAAACTGAGTCCTGGAGCACCTGGACAGGTGGATATCCGCATTCCTACCAGGACACCTGACCCAGGAGCTCATCAACCTCACCAGATGAGAGCTCCTCATTGAGACCACAAAAGGACAAGCCCTGACACTGAACCCAGCGGCACCCTGATCGCTGGTCACTCATCACATCCTTGTCCAGGAAAATCACCACAGGACAAACCTCTGATGTCCTGTTCCTGTCAGACTTCAGCAAAGCCTGGTTTCTGCTGCCTGAGACGGCCACACGGCCCACGTCCAGCTGACACCTCAAGCCGACACTCTGAACCCGAACCTGCCAACCCTCCAGACCCTCTGCTTTGACAACTCTGGAACTGGTTCCTTAAAACCCACCTGACCCTGTGTGACTCTGCCTCTGTACCGGTCTCTGCCTTGGCTCAGCATCCTGCAACCCCGGGGCCATCTTAGCCCTCCCTTAGTCCTTCTGTGACCTGTTTATATGCCGCTGTGTGAAGTGCGTGTGCCTTGAGTGTCAGTGATGTTAGACATTAAGATGGGAATAAAAGAA
This sequence comes from Spermophilus citellus, assembly GCF_964194105.1. Taxonomy (NCBI): domain Eukaryota; kingdom Metazoa; phylum Chordata; class Mammalia; order Rodentia; family Sciuridae; genus Spermophilus; species Spermophilus citellus. Next base: position 96,037,085 of record NC_138195.1, read on the forward strand.
CCCGTGGCTGCCCGGCTTGTGACTATCAGGTGGCCTGCAACCGCTCTGTGAACTGCCACCTATGAAAGTGGTGTGGCCTGTGGATGTATTGCTGTTCAGTAAGCTCTCACACTGTGGAGACACCAGCGTGTTTTGTCTGTGTTAATGGCACAACCCACTCATGATAGGGGTTTTCTATGGACAAGAACAACAGCACTCTTCAGCTTCACATGTCTGAAGAGCACCTGACACAATTCAGACCAGGTGGCGGTGGCCCTGGCTCACTCTCAGGTGGGCTGACAGGTGCACGTGGCCACCAGGGTGCCACCCAGGTTGAAAGCTCCAACCAGTGCCCGTGCCTCCTTTGCAAAAGTCGGGTGGGCTGGAGGCCACAGCCTCAACATGAGAGCCATACACGTGCCTGGGACAGGTCCAGGCCAGGTGTGAGACCCCCAGAGCCTCCTGCACATGTGGCCCCCACCCACGTCCTCACAAGCTACCATGATGGCCTGCATCAGCAAGGAACGTCTGAGGGGTCTGTGGCTGAGGTGGTTCTAGAGGCCACGGGGCCACGCACCATTACAGCTGTCCGTGGTCTGGGCCTCAGCAAGCCTCCAGCCTCTCCAACTTTTTCACTTTATTCTAGGTTTCTATTCTATTTATTTTTCTACATTCTCTAATAAGACACAGGGCTACTTTGGAGAAGGTCCATCTTGGGGCTGGAGTGTGTTTCCTGAGCAGATTTAGTCCCTGTCTCCAGGTCCTTTGTCACCTGGCGCTCCTGGTTGGACTCCCCAGGATTTGTGACTTCTCTGGCCCCTGGCTAGTGGTTTCCCTCCTGTGACCATGACTTACCAGCCCTCTCCGGTGCATGGCCTGTGGCCTCCTCAGGCTGCCTCCTCTGGAGCCAGCAGCCACAGGACATTTGCCAGAAGTGAGCAAGGCTGAGCCCCCTGCTCGCTCTTCCTGGTGTCACCAAGGTCTCCAAGTGCACGGCCAGCAGACTGGGATCAATTAGAATGGCGACTAGAGTTGAATGTGGGTAATCACGCAATGTGAGTGTGGGTTTTATCATACAAACCGCAACACACACCTGGGGTGTGTGAAGGGCCCGTGTAGGAACACAGGCTCTGGGTGCTGTGTCCCTCCCTTCACTGCACAGAATGTGGTTGCCCGACCACACCTGCAGCCCCTGAGGAACCTACACGGAGGCTAGCCCACCTCCCTGGACGTGGGGGGCCTGCTCCTGCAGCCCCTGGAGATCAACAAGCAGACCTCAGGCCAGGCAGTGTGACCTTGGTGTTGCAGGTGGAAGGTGGAGACGATTGCTTTGTCAGTTGTGGATCTGAGGGAGGTTGGTTGATAAAGGAAAATACATCACAGTGTTTTCATTTAGCTAAAACTTAGTCCAGACTCCAACTGGGCACCTCTGTGGTACGGGATGCTCTGAGGAATGGTCATTTGGTTGGAGGACTATCACGTGGATCACATCCCCATAGGATTAGTTTCTGGGACGTTCTTGGAACCCTGGAGAGCAGGGCGTTTGCTTTGGCAGGGTTACTCTTCCTCGGTGTACCCAGGCCCACTCCCTGACCTGGGTGAGTGCACAGCTTAGGTTTGCTCCAGTGTGAATGGAGAGCAAGGCCGCCCAGCCATGAGTGCCTTGTGGCCCCTCTGGCCCCGTTCTGTAATGGACACAGAGCCCCTCGGGGAGGAAGCCTCACTTTAGCACACATGCGTATCAGCACTGCTGACCCAGGCATGGCCCTGCCCACCATGGTCCACCACACTGGGCACTGCTCAGCCTCTGGCCCCTCTGGACAGCACATCCATGGGGCAGGCTCTGGCACTCCAGGTACCAAGAGACACCTGCTGAAGAGGCTCAGGTCCTGGCCCTGGGCTGCACCGTGTGGTGCAGGAAGGGCCAAGGCTGGCAGCTCAGGCAGCCTCTCAAGAAATGAGGGACACCTGAGTTCTGCCTCCCGGGGCTCCTCCACCCCCACTGCCTGCTTCTCCAGCCTTGTCGTCTGGACTAATAGTGCTGTAACCCTGTCCTTCTGACTTCTTTCCACCCTCCCAGACTCCGGACCATTTCCTTTTCTTAAATTGGCTCCAACCCAGATCAGTGTAGGAGTGACAGCTCCTTGTAGCAGGATCTGTCTTTGTTCAGCCTTTTACTCTTGGGCTCAGCCACCTTGGCTCTGCGGTGTTGAGTGAGTGATCTCCTTCCTGAGGAATGAGATCATCCATGTCTGGGATCTTCTGGGTGAGGGGGAATTCAGATGGTTGTGGGCAAGCTTCTAATATTTGGGGAAATTTTAGGCATTAGGATTTTGCATTCTATATTAAATTCTCCTGCATCCCTAAATTACCTTCAGGAATGCTGAACAAAATACCTTCAGGAATTTTAAAGGTAGGCAGCAAAATTTAGTAGGAAGAAAAGTGGATTGCTTCTATCACTAAAATATCAACAGTCATGGAAAATCTCTAATCTTACTCTGATGCCTACCACTATCACTCAGGGATCTGGGAGTTCAATTCCTCTTAAAGCTACAAAAATATCTTTAAGCAAATTGAAGCATTATCTAAGTGTCTAGATTAGAGGTACTCAGAGACCAGCTCTGGCCATCTTTCTGAATTCTTACCATTTGCAAGAGCCTCCTAGGCAAAGAAAGACCATGCTCAAGACTTCGTCATGCAACACCTTCCTCTTCGGGTTCTGCTCTTTCAGACAGAGTGTCCAGCTTGCACCAGGGCTCAGGGCTGTCAACAGTGTCTATTTGGCTTTATGTGAAAAAGTCCTTCATAAGTAGTAATTATCAACTTTGCCGACCTTCTTGCTTACTAGTAAACTACATGAATCATCGATTCGGACTACAACTCATGTTTCTAAGACAGTGGACCAATGCCAAGTCCATCCTTTTACTCCTGGGCTCACCACGTCCACAGAAGATCTATTTCACTGGGCTGTTTCTGTGAGGAGAAGCAAGACCATCACCTCCCCCTCTGACCACGGCCAAGACGCATCTTGCTGATTACAGGCTGCAACCAGCAGAAACATGAGAATGCCATCCCAGGATTTGGGAGCGTGGTGTTTATAGACACGTGGAGATTTTAAGATAGCATGAAGCTATGGGAAGACTCTAAATCTCAGGATGTTCACTAAAAAATGAGTTTTCCAGTCTTTTCAATAATAACCCTCACTGCAAACTGCCCATTGTTCCTCAGACTTCATTTTTAGGACCTGATGGATTTTTTCCTGCAATAAAGCAAAATTTCTTCATGTTCCTGTAGAGCCTCTGGGCATTTCTAGTCCATCTCACGGGGCACTGCGGGTTCCAGCAAAATATAGACAATAAGTCTGATTGAGCCAGTATTATTCATAAGTACAATGAGTGATAAAAACCAAGTGTGTGGAAGTGGTTGATGCTAAGTGCCAGCTCTGTCATCGTGCCTTGGGCAGCTTGCTGAGCACAGCATTCTGAAAGCAAGCAAGACATTGAGCGTCCGTGGACCATGGCACCAGGAGACCCGTGCTGTCTGGAGCTGGTCCAACATCTCCTCTCAATTCTGAAGTGAATACAAACTCAAACAGGAAGTAATTCTTGGCCCAGAGGCAAACCTCGGGTCACAGCTGTCTCCAAGGGCCTGCAGGCCAGCCCCTGCCCATCTCGGCAGCCGCTGACCTTAACTTCCTCTTGTGCTGTACTTCTTAACTGGCTTGCTCTCCCCCGACCTCCCGATGATGATCCTGATGTTAAGGTCGACAGGCTTGCTCTGACCTCAGCCCTTGCCTTACTGCTTTTGCCTGCCCCGGGCCAGGCATCTGGAGATGGACCTAAGGGCTAACTGAATTAAATCTCCTAGATAAGTTGCTGGATCCATTTTAACCCACTTAAAGTGCTTGTGAACTCAGTGCAATGCGTGGACTTGGCTTTGCCATGTAGCCTTACACCTGCTGATGTTCTCCAGTGGACGCTCCTGGAGAGGGGTCCAGGGAGCTCCTGTGGGCAGAGTCCTTGCTGTGCGTGCAGCCACATTCTCAGTCACTGCGCTCTGCCCTCTGCATACAAGGTGCCAATGCTGTCATTTGTCCTGCTTCATGGAATATATAAAACTGAGGTGGTGATGGCATCAAAGCCCCCTTGCTGCACGAGCCAGGGTTGGGCAGCCAACCTGTCTGCAGTCAGACAGCAGCAACCTCTCTGTCTCTAGAATGAGGCCACCTGGACAACTTCATCATCTCCACACATGGAGCTGGGGAGGAGCAGCTCTGCTCTGCTCTTTGAACCTCCTGTGGGCCCACCTCTCTGCCTCAGTTTTGAGCTTTGTGTCTTCCTCATTAACATAATCATTGCTCTCAGGCAGTCATCAGCACCCACTTCCAGGATGGCAGGTCAAGGTGGGTGGAGAACATGGTGCTGGCCCAGGGGGAAGGGAGAGGACTGTTTGAATTTTTATGAGGTGCATTTGCTGCTTTGAAATTGAAGATCGGTAACTCAATGTTGCGTGTAGAAGTGGATCATCACCTCTGGATGGGAGCAATCCAGGGCCAACAGTCTGTTGGATCTCAGATTGTCCCCTTGGCTGTCTTCTGCCTTGCTCAGATGACCGTGGGATGTCCACGTCTCAGTGTGCAGGTGTGGAGGCACTGTACTCACGGGTGTTTCTCCCTGTTCCTGTAGAGCCTCTGGGCATTTCTAGTCCTTCCAGAGTCCCTGCCAGGTTCTGAGGCCCCAGGGCTCCCTTTATAAAAACACAAGCTCCAGCCTGCAGGGCTTCCTGGTCCAGTGGGAAAGCGCCAGGTCACAGCTTGCCTGCAGCCTCAGACCGTGACCTCCTCTTTCTCTCTACTCCCCACCCCCCATATTCCCAAGGACTTTTCTGTTGATGTCAAGGCCAATAGGCTTGCTCCAACCTCTGGCCTCTGCCTTTACTGCTCCCTGTTCTGGTGACCTTCCAACTCACGCCAGTCCCATCTTCCTCCTAGATGCCCTCCCTGACCCCATGTCCACTCCGTCTTAGGGAAGAATGAAGTCCTGAAGGAGCCTGGGCCACTTCATAGTCCACGCCACTCCCTGCTCCAATAGTCGGTTTGGCTGCTCTGTGATGGATTTCCAGTGGCAGGTACAATAAATGACCCCAAGTCTACTGGCCTACAATAACCCCAATTTATCACTTTACAGCTCAGAAAGTCTGAAGTCCAGAATCAGTTCACTGGGACAAAGTCAGGGTCAGCAGGACTGCCTGCCTTCGGACGCTCTGGGAGATGGACGCCGGGCCCTCTCCTGCTGTGGAAGGCTGCCTGCGTGCCTGGGCTCCCGGCCCCCTCCTTCACGCTCAAAGCCGGCTGTGCATCATTTTCAAATCTCTCTGATTTTGGTGGCTCATCCTATCACTTGCTCTCTGACCCTCCTTCCTCCGTCTAGTAGGAACCTCATGATTAAAATGGTCTCGCTGAGATGGGCTCCCAGCGGGATCCTCCACTTACTCACACTTGCAGAGTCCCTCTGCTGTGTCAGGGACACACTCATAGGCTCTGTGCCTCAGGGTGGGGACATCCTCGTGGGGGGGCCCTTGTCAGCCGACTACAGGGTGCGTCAGCACAGCGTAAGCCCTGAAGTTCAGGGTCTGCTCGTGGGGGAAAGGGAATGTGTCCAGATCCTGTGTCCCGCAGCAGTACAGAGGCCAGTCTGTTCCTCAGAGCGTTTACCAGGCAGTGTCACTAACAAGCCGCCTCCCACACACCTCAAACGCAGGTTCACGTGCCAAGAGTCTCTCAGGAAGATGATCAAGTTGTCCACACGGCCAGCACCTGCCTCCTGCTGCAGACCAGCCCCACCCGCAGGCTTCGCACGCCACGCATGAGGCTTTATGGGAACCAGTCTTGCCTTGGCCTGCCGCTGGGGTCCCGGGCGGCTGGACCCCATGCCCAGTGGCTGGGAGTCAGCAACCTTAGAACTATTTATTTGACCCTTGTTCCAAGTCATTTGAACACTGAAATCATGAATTCCAGGTTGAAAATTTTGAACTCAAGATTTTGAATTTCTTGTGTTTGTGATGCTCAGCAATTGCTTTTGACCTAGAAAACAGCAGAAAAAAAAAATAAAACGTCAGCTGTACCCATCTATTGACCCAGGATTCTGTGCCTGTTGGCATTTGTCTCTTGGCATTCTCGTCCTTTTGGATGGCTCTCTTATCTTGCACACTCACATTTGCTCGAGTGAATGCCTGAGAGCCTGCACACAGCACTTGGGAATGGCCCTCCTCTCCTGGAGACCCCGACCCTCTCAATCCCACCCCTGGAGTGCACACCCTTCAAATGTGAGCATGCTCTTAAAACCAAACAGCTGCCGAGGCTGCTGTGGGAGAAACTTCAAAGTGGGCTTGGTCTACCTGGTCAGAGATTGCTCACCTCGGTCCCCACAATAACAGAGCCAGCCAACAGCGCAGAAGAGACCATCCACAGTCCAGAGAGGGCAGAGTCCGGACTGTCCGGCCCTCCATCTCCAGAACAGTGCACTCCTCTTCCACCCACCTGGGACTGTCTGGCTGCCCTGCACTGTGGCCTGGGCAAGGCTGTCCAGGGAGGCCTGGAGAAGGGAGTTGTGGGATAGCCGGTGACTGCAGGAAGGAGGGACAACCACTGCAAAGGGTCCAGGAGCAGGGTGGGCCTGCAAGCTCATTAGCAGTGACATTCAAAGGACATTGGCTTGGACCTAAACAAAGGGCAGCCTGCAGGTGACATGATCTTGGCCTCACCAGGGGAGGAAGTCACCCTGGAAGCAGAAATGAGATGTCCCAGGATTCCCACTAATGAGGCCTGGAGGTTCTGGAGCTGGGGGTCGCTGCAGTGCTCTGTGCATGACTCTGTCCTCACAACTGCTTGACCCCGGTCAAGACGAGAGGACACTTGCTCATCTGCCTCTGCACCTGCACTTGTGGCGTGTGCGGGAGGCTCTGCAGGGAAACGGTGATTTTCAAGCTCGATGAACTTGCGGTGTCTGCACAGTTAGGAAAGGTCCAGTGGCGGCCTGCCTTGTCTTTTCCTTCATTTTCATGACTCCACTCCACACCCTGCCGTCAGTTCCAGCAGGGTGGGCTGGGGACAGAGTGGGAGCCGGGCAGGAGGCTCAGCCAGACGGCAGGGGTGGACGCGCTGTGGCGACCCACATTTTATGCTTACATTCTGAACATGTCAAACTTTCTGAAGGTTAGCAGAGAGACATTGCTGAAACTGGGCACCTAGACATGCAGCTGTGCCTGCCACACATAAGCCTTTCAGTCAGGGGCAGGACACCGCATCCAGTAGGGCAGCGTGTGCCAGGCCGAGTTCCTGGCTACGCTCTATGCAGGCCAGCTCACCTTCCCCAGCACCTGTCTCCTTATTTCTTGATTATTTCCACTTATTGATGGCCTCTGTGGTCTAAAGAGTAGAGGATAAAGCTGAACATCTTCACAGGGCCCTCAAGTCCCCTCTGCACCCACAGCGGGGGTGTTAGCAATCGCCATCCCTGTCACACCCAGGGAGAGTATCTTGTTGGGGCAACACATGCTGAGCAAGGAGCGGCAGGTAGTCACGAGAGCGTCCCCCTCAGCCTCCGTGCACCATCTTGTTAGCCCTCCCACTATCTCTGAGTGGACATGGTTATCACCCCACTTTACAGGCAGGGATCACAGAGGCCGTGGGAGCAGAAGATACTGGCCACAGGGAAGCCTGCAGGAACAGGGCCGGCGTGGGCGCCCACACTCACCCACGCCAACACCGCGCTCGGGTGCTGCCGAGAACAGAGGAGCAGCTGCATCCCACCCCCTGCGGGGCTTCTCCCAGTTCCCAGGCGGGGTCATCCCCTGGCCCCCTCTTCTGGACGGACGTGACTCCCCATGGACAGCAGATCTTCCCCAAGTGGCTGTTGAGACTCGCTCTTTGGGAAGCCAGGGGCGAGAAGACCCCGACTCCTCCTGGAAAACACAGTGAGTGCTCCTCTGGGGCCCTGTGCCCACGGCTCCACCTCTGCCTCTGCCTCTGGCCTCCCAGGGGACCTCCAGCCAGTGGGAGGACTCAGCGACATTTGGGCTGCCTGTCGTGCCTATGCCTTCAGTCAAAGAAGGAAGTGTCAGCTTCTTCACTCCAGAGCGTGGACGGAAACGTGTGCCTTTTTCCCCGTCGTCACTTCTCTTGTTAAGCAGGACAGTCAGGAAGGTACTCCTGACCCCTCTCCCCGCAGCAGCCTCTGCCCTACTCCTCAGCAAGTGGGCTCCTCCTATCCCATGCTGTCCATCGCATTCGCAAGAAAAGTGCAAACCAACTCTTAGAAGGTCATTGTAGAAGATGCTTGTCCATCGTTGATATTGGAGAGCAGCAGGTGTGAGGGTGGGATGTCACCAGAGAGTGGAGAAGCTGCAGAAAGCCACACCACCCACCACCACCTGCGTCCGTCCAGAGCCGTCCCAGCCCCACCTCCAGGCTGCGCTCCCCGCCCGGCAGCCCACACTGACAGCAAACCAAAGAAAAAGGAAGATCCCTGGTCCCCAACAGACTCACTGGGACAGAATGACGTTGGCTTCCATTTCCCTCCTGGGGTGTCATGTCTCCTGTCCTGAGATCTGCCCGGGTGGCCCAGGATGCAGGAACCTCTCAAGGGAGAGCAGGTTCCCATGGGGAAGGGTCTGCAAGAGCAGCCAGTGGTCGGCAGTGGGCCATCTGCCATGGGGGGGCCAGGGCACAGGCTCACCAGCCTGGCTTCGGGTGGACCTTCCAAAGCTGAGGAGAGGTGGGGCAGGGGGCGCACCTGCGGCAGGAGGAGGGGGAACAGCGTGGTGCCAGAGAGGCAGGTCCCCTGCACGCTCCCTGCAAGCTGGGCTCCGGCAGGGATCCCAGGCACGGGTGGGCCTTCACATGCAGGGGACACTCTGCTCCCTGCGCCTACAGGAGCCTCTTGGTAAGCGGCTGTTGAACAGCAGAGAGGAAGCAGTGGAGGGATGCTTGGCTGCTGGCTGGACCCGTGGTGATGGCCGGGCTCTGTCTCCACTCGAGACACTGCTCTGACGTGGGCTCCCTCTCGAGGACTCATCGCCAGCCAGGTGGAGGCTGAGCAAGAGACAGGACAGCAGAGCGTCCAGTCTGCAGGCCCCAGGTGCAGCAGGAGCACTGGCTACAGCTCTGCAGAAAGGAGACCGGGTGAGCACTGAGGAAGGGGGACTAGGCGCCCGGCAGCCGAGGTAAGGGGCCAAGCAGGCGAGAAGCAGACCACTGCACTGGCCATGGGTGCAGGGCAGCTCGGGAGGCCAGCCCGCGTCACGGAGGAGTCTTGACACTGGACAAGCTGGTGACTCGTGTTGATGGGGCCGGGCCTTGAGGACCCCAGATGTGACGCTGAATGTTGTTCTGGGTGAGTCTGTGAGGGAGACTCTGGGTGAGACTGGCACGTGGACTGGTGGGCTGCATGAAGCAGATGGCCCGCCCCAGGGTGGGTGGGTCTCCTCCAATCACTTGAGGCTCTGGGTAGCAAGGGAGGTTCCTCCCTCCCTGATCACCTTTGAGCTGGACCTCAGCCATTGTCCTTCAGCCTGGAGCTCACACCACCTGCCCTTCTGGGTCTCCAGCAAGTCCACCACCCTGGGCATCGTGGGCTTGTTGTCCTGGGATATTTTGTGCCACCCACTCAGAATGCCCCTCTTTCTACATGTCCACATACCGTGTGTGTGTGTGTGTGTGTGTGTGTGTGTGTGTAAGTGCGTATATGTGTATGTGTACACGCTCTGCTTCCCTGGAGAACCCCAGCATGTGCATGGCCACCTCTGAGCCCGGTCCCTGCAGTCTGCAGAACGCACAGTGTGGGGTCTCCATTTGACAAGTGACCTGTGATGTCCATGTGCTGCACTCTCAGGACCTGAAGCGGTTGGAAAGGTGAGATTTCCTGTGAACCTGGGACTCCAGCAGCAGGGAGAGCCCTCTCCCCACGGCACGTCTCCCCAAGGAAGTCTGGGAACGGGGCAGGCCGGAAAGGTCACGGAGGAGCAGAAGCCCTCGGAAAGAAGCCACCTCGGGGGCCCTGGGGCAGGACTCTGCGGGAGTCCCGTGTGCCCCTCACCCTTGCTCAGCCACATCCTCCTGCAGGACTGGGGGCCACTCATTTCTCACAGACCCTCCCACATGCACATTCACTGTGTCCCTGCGAAGTCTTGGGGACCACTTCCCTGTTGCTGGTCACCACTGTCCCCTCTCTCTATGCAGACTGTTTAAAGCTCCCCAGACAGGTGTGTTTTCGCTGACCCCATGAGCCTGGGGCAGCTTGGCCAGGTCATCCCTGCACACCCGGTCACTCTAACTCTGACCCCAGCCTGGCAGAGACTCCCCAAGTCTAGGCCAAGCACTCCTTCGAGGAGGGGCCTACCTGTTTAGTGACCTGCTCCTGGTTCTGAATGGAGCTGGTGGGGCAGGTGTGACCAGACCACGTGGTGCAGACGTGGAGAGTTGTGAGCTGCCAAGGAGGGTGGCCAGGGCCTTCCTTCCTGCTGACAAGATGACGGCATTGCCTGGCAGACCCGGCCTCAGTAGGGACAGAGGTCGGCCCCTGCCAGAGTCACAGCGGAGCCTCAGAGATGTTGGCACTGAGTGCCTGGTAAGAGAAGGGCGGTCAGCGGCAGTTGGAGTCCCGTTCAGCCTCATGCCGCGCTGATTTGCAAGTTTCCAAGAAGACCTGGTAGAGCGGCTCGGGTATACGGCTGTGGCCAGTGGTTGGCGCCAAAGTCTTCTCAGCTTTCTCAGGAGTCCCTCTTCCAGGCCCCGTGACGTGACACCGTGCCAGGGAGGAAGACGGCTGGGACTCTGAGCACAAACTGCTCACAACAGAGGACCTGGCTCAGGGAGGCTGCTGGCCAAGACACCACAGCCTGACCCAGGATGATTGGGGCACACTCACACACGTTGGAAGAGCTTGTGGACATCTCTGGCCCCTGTGGAAGGTGGCAGGCCAGCTCCGGGTCTGGGTGGGGACATAAGTGTGTGAAGTCCCCTGAACGTATACACTCACACCACCTCTTCCCTAAGGATGAGGGTTTCAGATTGCTGTGGTGTGGACCTGAGGGGTGCAGAGGGCTGCTGACCTTCCTGCTGGACAGTGGCCCTGGCCACCTTATAGGTGAGCTCTGCTAGTTCCCCACACACCAGGCACAATCAAGGGGACACACACTGGGCGTGCCTAGAGGGAGTGAAGTGGCCAAGTCCTTCTTGCCATTTAGAACAACGTGACTTTTTCTTACCAAAGATGGGTTTTAAGAATCCTCCCCAGGCCCAGCCCCTCCTGAGTGGCCTCTCGACAGGGAGTTCTGCGGCCCTGACTGCCCCAAAGGCTCTTGTCTCCTCCAATCACCACATCAGAACAGAGGGCCACCCTCCAGTCGGCTGCCCATGACCTTGACCTTGCTTAGCTGGGATGGACAGGACATCCTGGAGCATTTTTGGTTTGAGGTCAAAAGGACAGGGCATGAGGACAGTTCAGGACAGAAAGGCGCCAGCTGCCTGGAGAGCAGCTCTGACAATAGGGGAGCGGAGGCCTCTCATTCAATCCAAGCCCCGCTATCTGCCCATTTCAGCTCGAGACCGTCCCAGCGCATGGCCACTCAGGGGCCACCGCGCATTCCAGCCGTTGGGGACCCACAGAGCAAGGCCTGACTCAGTGGCTCAGAGCCTTGAGTGAACGGCTCCTGTGGGGTCCTGCTGCCACTCAGGGCGGCTGAGTGACCTGGGGAGAACACAGACATTCCTCCCCAGGAACCTGTCACTCTAGGTGGCAGCACAAGTCGGGGGGACAGTCATGCTGCAGACTTCACACCCCAAGTTCACCACTGGGAAAGAAAGTGGAGGGTGTGAGGAGCCCAGGGCGGAGCAGGGGATGTTGACCCAAAGAGCAGCACCAGCTGGCAGCACTTCCCCTGCCACCCACCGGCCTCCTGGTATGAGGCCTTGCTTACCCTGGACCTGCTGGGCGCCTCCCCATGGGGTGAGGAGCTTGGCACAGGTGCAGAGGTGGGAGACAGCACAGGACGGGCACAGGTGAGGAGTGGTCTGGGTCCACCCACTGGTGAAAGGCAGGCAGGGAACTGTTAGACCAGGATGCAAGAAAAGACCACTGACTCCAATTAAAATCAAATTAAAGCAAGCTTATTATTTCGACCGGCCGGGCTGCCTCTCCCTCCCAAAACGGCGGGAACAAGACAGCCCCGAGGCTTCTTTGTGGCCCAGTTTTATAGCCCAAAAAGTTACACAAAGGGGGGTTACAGATAACAACACTCTGAGGAGCATAACACAAGTTTACATTTTTGCTGGCCCCGGCATCAGAATTTATGGAGATCTTAGAGACTCAGAGAGGGTCATTATCTGGCCAGGGAAGGCCAGAATTTATGAGGCGTCACTAAGGTTTAGGAAAGGGTTGTTATCTGGTCAGGGAAAACCGGACATGGGTGAGTTCAGGGCATGGGCAGGCATTCCAAGTAGGTTCAGAATTTGCAATAATTTATAGTAAAGCCGAAATTATCTTTTCATGGTTTTATGGCAAGATGCCCAATTTTAAGAAAAGATCAGGTTGGGTCTATCAGAACCAGGGCCTCCTGCTCTTTATCAGCGATTTCACTGCTGGAGGGTCCCCAAGCACCAATGGAAGGGCCGCCTCCTATTCCTACATGCAAAAAGGCTGCAGCGTGCCTGCCGCAGTCTGGCTGGACAAAAATCAAGAGCCACTCAAGCAGGAACAAACGTTATTTCCAAACTCCCACGAACGCCACACACTGGCCTTCTCCGGGGACACACCACACCAACCGGAAACCCCTCCTCCCGAAATCCCTCCTCCAGCACTTCCCCAACCAATGCAAACTCCCCAGGAATCCCCGGGAGAACTCCAAAGTAGGCCCAGACGGACAGCAGAGGTCTAATATACAATTGAATACACAGCTTAACATAACCATCATCATCTCAATGGCTTGCTGGCCTCACCTCTCAACCACTCATTCTGGCAAAAATGCCACGCGTCATCCCGACTCTGCTGTGGCCCTCAACATGTGTCTGCAACAGAAAACGCAGCCAAAGGGCCTCCCTGAGCCCAGAGATCTGGGCAACCAATGGTCAGCATTAATGGTCAGCAGGAGGTAGCACTATGCAGTGCATGCAGCAGGTCACAAAGCCATCGCATGGCAGAGGCGTGAGGGCCACCGTGTGTCCGGGAGCAAGGCTTCCCCTCTGAACCTTCAGTGCCCATCAACCACAAGGCTCCATTGGGGAGAACGCTGAGCAGTGTCCACTGCACACCACCAACAGGGAGTGCAGCCAAGCAGGTGGGTGCGGCCGTGGGCGGAGGCCTGCAGACCCACAGTGGCCTCTGTGGTCCCATGTCTGCCTCACCTCTGTCCAGCTCCTCATACCATCATCCTGAGCACCAGGGCTGTAGGAGGACTCCTCACTGAGACCCGAGGGCCTGGGGTCCAGGGGCCGGTGGGTGGCCCAGCCACAGGAGGAAGCCAAGGCAGGACCCAGGCCGCCCATCGCTCAGGGACCTGCTCCCTTGGCCCGCTGTGCACCTCTGGGAGGCTGCAGGAGGCCTCCTGGTGGCAAGACAGCCATGTGCCAGGACCTTCATGGTAGGCAGCCACCACATGTGGTCCCCAGAAACAGAACAACTAGGCCTGAGAGAGGGCTTGGCGGGGCCCCCACCTGGAAAGGAGGACTTGGGCTGTCCCAAAGGGCAGTGTGCTGGAAAGGGGTCCTCTGAGGCCACGTGGCCTCATGGTTCAAGGGAGAGGTCACCTGCCAGAGTTGATCAGGTTGTCTATGCAAAGTGACAAGGGGGCACAGAGCAGGACACTGTGCTCTCTGCATCTGTTTGGGGGACTTCCCAGCAAATGAACTCCTGGTGAGGAGCCAGGGCTCAGCGGCCAGGCATGGTCTCCCTGAGCAGGGGACACCAGGCAGCCAGGCGGCTTTAGCCCCTCACGGCATCATAGGGGACAGGGAAAGGGGGCTGCAGGAGGCAGGGCAGAGGAGGCAGCCAGGGGCTGTGGGGCAGGGGCTGGTCTGGTGTGCAGGGACCATCCCACCCAGTGCCATCCTGGGGCCCAGGGAGCTAAGCACAGGACGTCTCCGCCCCAGCTTTCCTTTTGAGAAGTAAGGACACACAGGAGTGCTCCCGTGCCCAGTGAGGATCAGGCAGAGGGGGCGGTGAAGGAAGGCGGAGTGACAGGGTTCCCTGGGTTGGAGCCCCACTCACGCCTCCCTGCACCCACTTTCCCTGCCCTTTCCTGAACGCAGCACTGTCCTTCGTGAATTCTCCCCGAGCTTCATGAACATTCAGGCGACTAGCACCCCAGCTATTGCAAACAGGTGACCCTTAGGAGTCGCTGTGCGTGGACCACCTGCTTTGACTCTGGCAGGTGACCTCTCCCTGGAACCCATCAGGCTTTCCTCCCGGATGGGGTGTTGGCCATTCCACTCCAAGGCTATCCATGCCCATGCTTCATGTTAACGGTCAATATTAAATCAAAGCAGAGTAATTAACACAGATGACAGGTACGTCAATAGAAGATGAATTTGTGATAAGACTATACAGCCTCATTTGAAATTAATCCATAATAATGGAACACTTTAAAGACGTTTATCTCAATGACACTGGACAACAAAGTGGTAGCAGAGCTGCGCTGAGGTCAAGTGGCCCAGCCTTCCAGCCAGGTGCAGAGTGCCTACAACCAGGCCCCCGGAGAGGCAGCTGTCACGTGAGCCTCAGCCCAGGTCTGCAGCTTGCCATCCTCGATGCTTGGTGTCCCTCGGGTCACTAGTTGTTCTTTGCAAAGCTAAGTCAGTTTCAGCAGAATTTCTTAAAAGAATATTTCCTGGGTGTCCGCTAAGATCGTACCCATCACGTTAGGTATTCTAATCAGATCCAAAACCTAAGGGCAAATAATAAAATAAAGATGCAGCCAGTTTCCCCAAGTGGGAATGGAGCACATTACATTCTGTGTGTGCTACCACGTCTGCAGAGCACTCAGGACTGAGAACAGGGACTAGCCTCCTGAGCACTGGTCTTTGGCACCCATGTGTCATTGGCTCAGGAGCCTTGGAAAGCCTGCTTCTAGCCCCGTCCTGGGTGGGATCCAGGCTTTCTAGCTCAGAGGGGCTCTGTGGGGCCAATCCCTGCCGTCCACCTCTCCTGCTGCAAGGAGAGCAGAATGAAGGTCACAGGCTGTGGCAGGTCCCCTGCTGCTGCCCCCCATCCTGAGCTGCACCCAGCCTGGGGGAAGACATGTGTTGTCCCCACAAGCTCAGCCAAAGACCCTAAAGCAGAAGACACAAAGATAACAGCCATTTGTCATGGGTTGAACTATTTTTCTTCTTATATTTTTTCTGCTATTCTGGGCATCGAGCCCAAACCTTGCACATGTAGGTGAGTGCTCTACACTCCCAGCCTGAATTGTGCCCCCTTAAACACCTGTCTTGGGAGCTCAGCTGGGATTGGGGTCTTGCAGGTGTGGTCAAGTCTACATGAGGTCACACTGGAGTAGATGAGGGCTAAACCCACGCCCCATGTCCTTAAAGGGAAAGGAGAGGAGACACCCAGACCCAGATGAGGAGGGAGGTAAAGAGAGAGGCAGAGGCTGGAGTGGGGACCACCCCGAGGACCCAGATTGCTATAACACGCAGAACTGGAAGAAAGGTTGGAACTCCCCCACCCCCCCGCCCGCAGTCCTGATTTGGAACCACCCTGCCAACACCTTGATCTTGTATTTCCATGGCACTGAGTGAACCTGCTCCTCTGCCCCAATCCATCTGGTCTCCCAAGTGTGGCCACCTCCACAGAACAGAGTCAAAGCTACCTCCCAGGAGCAGAAAGGACATCTGAGGTCCCTGCCACACTGCCCCCCAGGGCTGCCCACAGTGTGGTCGATTTTCAGATTTTACTGTGCGCATCCCACTCCAGGATGGACTTGGCCCTGACTGTGACCTGACAGTGCAGAAGCCCTGTGCAGACATCACCGCAGGGGTCCCTGTGCAGCTCTGCGTGGCGGTCACCAAAGGGCCTGGTCATGGCGCCCAGTAAATGCAAAACCACGCTCGTGTTCAGTTCCGCAGACAAGGCACTTCAAAGAGCATTGCTTCTGACACCTTTGCCAAGCAGGAGGATCCCAGAGCCCAGGGACAAAGGACCTGGAGCCGATCTGAGCTGTCCCAATCACAGGAAGAAAGAGACTAAGTTTCACTTTATTATTCACCAGATAGTCACATCGCCTCAAGTGCTAACACAGAGACACGATTCCTGCAAAGTGCCCCAGAGGAAGACATGGCCACTTTTGGTAAGTTCTGATGTGGAAGAGGATGTGAAATTCCTCAGAAAGAAGACCGGAAAGGGGAAGCTATAATTGAACTTTGTAAAAATTAATTTCATTACAAGGAAACTTCAAACACATTGTTGCAGGAGGGAAATTTGTCTCCAATATCAAGAGAAAGACGTGACAGAAATTACAACAGACGAGGATACCAGTCGCAGCTCATGGGGACACCAGCTCAGGATGGAGGCCGCAGGGCAGCTGGCACTGCCTCACTCCTGGCACCCGCCAGCTGCCCCGCTGGTGCCCCACACGCGGGAAGCCTCAGCTCCAGTGTCCGTAGGGCTGTCCCTCTGGGGCCCCCGCCTGGCTCCTTTGCCCACTCTGCCTTACAGTGGCACCGGGGAGATGACTCCTCCAGGAACAGTTAGCACAATGACAAACTCCTTCCCCACAGGTCTGTAGCTCAAACTGAGGACTTGTGCACCCTGGTGAACTCGGGGAGCTAGGCTTCCTGTCCTGGCCAGGCTCCGTGGTTTGTGGTTCTTTAAATGGACACTGCACTTCCAGTGTGCATGGGAATCTCCTAGGACCCTGTCCACGTGGACACCTCCAGGCCAGCAGGGCAGCCCAGTGCCCTAGGACTGTGTTTCCTTCTCTGAATCAGGGTCTGCACCCCTGTCCTGTGGAGGGCCGAGAGTGGGCCCCTTAGGCCTTGTGGGCAGCGTCTCTGCTGTGGTACAACAGCAGCACAAATACACCACGCAGATGGATGCGGCTGCGTCCCCACCTAGCTATTTATGAATACTGTCACCATATACGATCTTCACACCATGAAATAGATATGCCTTTTTTAAAATTTCAACCATTTAGAAACAAAGAACATCCTTAACCTGTGGGTCATGCAAACACTCTTTGGAACCTGGGTATAGTTTGAAGACCCCTGATCTTGACTGCCAGACGCCCAATAACCCTTCCAGGAGCCTCTCTTGGCCAACCAGGGCCATCTCGGTCTCCTAATGACTCATAAGCAGGTGGCAGGTACAGAGGTGCTGTGCACACCTACTTTGGGTGGATCCTTCCCACACTTCCCAGTTACCTGGTCAGCACTCAGCCTAGAGGCAGCTCTAGGAAAGGCCACCAGGGGAGGGCTCCTCAGCTCTGAGGCCTTTGCCTGATGAAGCCATGGGTCCATCCGAAGTTCTACACAGTGCTAGCCCCACCCGCAGCCCCCGGGCAGGAGCAGGAGGACCTTCTGCACCCTCCCCAGCCACTCTCCCCACCCCACCACCCGCAGAGCCCTTGCCCCTGCTGCCTGGGACCCCGTCTCACTGGCCCCTCCTCCGCTGGCTGCAGAAGCCCGTGCAGCCCTGCAGACCCACCCACAGGGGCTCTCCATCTTAACTCAGGGGCCCCCACCTGAGCCTGCGGCTCCCCCCTGCTGTGGGCTCACCCTCAGTTGTCAACTTGCAGCTACTGAGAGACATGTCTGGACCCGGGACTGTGTTCAGTGCTGGGGACAAAACTGTGAAACAGACCAGCTGGTTTTCTGTACACAGAGGGCGGGTGCGTCACAGATTGGTGCCATGTGTCTACAAACCAAGGAACACCACCAGTAGCTGGTGTAGCCCCGTGCCAGTCTCCCTCAGGGATCCAGAGGGGACCAGCCCTGCTGACACCTTGACTGGGGCTTTTGGACTGCAGGCCTCAGAAGAATCAGAATCTGCTGCTTCTCGCCACCTGGGATGGGGCTTGCTACCAGGGCTGCCCGGGAAGTTCAAAGCTGAGAACCCCGGCAGGGCACGGTCTGCAAAGAGCAGGAGCCTGGGCCACAGGGAGAACTACCTGGGGGAAGCTCAGGATGGCAGCAGCACCTGGTGTGTGTGTGTGTGTGTGTGTGTGTGTGTGTGTGTGTGTGCTCAAGTGTGCGCGTGCACTGTGGGGCGGGAAATAAGAAGGGGCCAGACCATAGAGGACCCCGGGAGATCTGAAGACCCTGGGGATCCACTGAGGGCTTTAAGCAGATTGAAGTGTTCAACTTGCAATTTAGAAAGATCCCGACTCCCTTCAGAGAGTGGAACCTACTGGAAGATGAGTGGGATGAGGCATGAGAGAACATTTCGGAAGCTGGTGCAGAAATTTGATTCTGACGTGGTACCATTGTAGGAAGGGGGCACAGCAGGTGGACAGCAGGGCAGAGGTGGGCTCTTATGAATGCCAGAACCCCCCAGGGAGCTGTGGCTTGTGTTGAGAGGGGTGGAGGTCGGAGTCTGTGAGCAGCCCAGGCCCGACCCGCACAGGCTGGCCCATGCGGTGACCACAGCCTCAGCAGGGAGCAGGTGCCCTGAAGGACGTGCCCACCTGGAGTAGCCCGTGTCATCCAGAGTGCAAGTCAGAAGGGAAAAGGGAGCCACACAGGGGAGGCTAGCAGGAAGCAGCAGACCTCCCGGGAGAGCCAGGGTGGCCCCCAGAGCCCTAGAGGACCATGGATAAGCCTGGAGGGGCTTGGAGAGCCATGGAGAGTCCCGGAGACCTGAGGCTGCGAAGGTCAAGGAGAACTTGGACGGCACAGGCCCCACTCCCAACAGGTTCTACAGCCTCGCTTTCCTCCTTAGGTGTGAAAGCAATTTGAAAGCTGTTTCCCTTGTTCACCTTTCCAGAAAAATACAACCCCTCATGGTGCCACCATAACTCGTGCTTCTGAGGGCCGCACTCCACCCATTCAAGAAAGGAGACCACCCGTCAGAGTGTAACCGGCAATAGGGAGGCCGTTCCAGAAGCTCTCGAGGTGGGCAGGGTGGGCACCGGCCGCAGAGTCCCCTGTTAAAGGTCCAGCTCCCGCCGCAGGCTAGGGACGGGGACAAGGAAGGCACAGGGGCTGGCATGAGGGCTTGAGCATCTCGGGAGGGAGAGGGATTCATTTTCTCACTTATTAGCCCTGCAATGTGTCACCAATGGCCTGTGAAGGGAACAGTGGAGAGGAGAACAGTAAATTTCCCCACTAAGCTAAAAGGATTAGGGAAGAGGCAGTGTGAGCTCTCAGCCTGTATTTCTCTCTGAGCTTAAAAAATTAGTGCACTAAGCAACCCTTTTAATATTCCCATTGGCTAAGCGAATGAGGGAAAGAGACAAGAGCCAACGAGTGGATCTGACAGCCAGAAAAAGTTGTCTTAATAACCTCGTTTGGGTAAATGTCCTCAGAATGCTTTTTAGAGCCATAAACATGAGGTACGGTTCTGCTCAGATCCATTTTCCCAGTGCCGCATCGCCACAGCCGCCGAAGAGACTCCCCACCCGCAGGCTGGGGGTTGGCATCCCGCTGCAGTTAGAGGTGCATGTTCCCCTGACTGTCTGCAGATCCTCTGGGTGACCTTGGGGGGACGTCTGTGCTCTGCATCTATTCAGTGAGGGGAGCCTCTGCCGGCAGTTCCCCCAGGAGCCCCTGAGCTGCTCAGGGCATAAACATCCTTGAAGACAGGCACAGCCGGTGGCAGCCCGGGCTTCAGAGGAGGAACTGGCGGGAGCTCTGTGTGGGCCTCATTCCGGGCGGGGGCTCCCGAGGCCTGATCCATCTGAATCCCCTGTCAATGTGGACGCGGGTTAGGACCCCCCTTAAAAGGTGCCCAAGGTCATGCAGCCTGTAGGATTTGAACTCAGACCCTAGACTAGCTGAAAAGAGTGAGGTGTTTAAAAAAGAGGAGAAAATCTGGCTTTGAAAAATGAGCTAATATGCCCACCGGGCCTTGCCAGTGACGGGGATGTGGTACGTGCCAGGTGCCTGTCAGTGGTCCATACTGGGACCTTTGTACAGGTACTGTTTCCATGTCACTGATTTTTCCAGAACCCATCTGAAGCATGAAACTACCTGAATGTAAACTAATCAAGAGAAGAATCCTTCCTGCCACGGCCTGCCGTTCAAGTGTGCAATAATATTCTACATTCTTAGGGAAGTCCCTGCCAGAGTCTGACTACTCCAACATTAGAAACGGGTTGGGATTGCTGAGGGCAATGGACGCCCTCCAGGCAGATGCGTGAGCTCACTGTGACTCACAAGGCTTGCGGGACGGAGTTCCAGGCCTGCTCCACCCACAGGGGCAGCCCTGGCCCAGCCAGTTGCCTGCTGTGCTCTATGAAACTCAGTTTTCTTTTGAATAAATGGGAGCAAAGGTGTCTCATCTGTACATCTGCCTTGGGTGACTTCCAAACTGCTCACTCTCAATAGATCACACAGGAAGCCTCTTGGCCACTTAAGAACCCTCTCTGGATGTTTATAAGAAAGAGAGTGCGGCAGTCTTGCTTATCTTTCAAGTGATAACTGGAGACAGTGAAGGGCTGCCCCCTCGGGGACCCAGAGCAGCAGAGGGTGCCTGTCCTTCCTAGTCCAGGACAGACCTTCTGACCCGGCGGCGGACACCTATCTTCCTGTAGGTCTGCGGTTCTTTCTCTCCCTCCTTCTTTTCCTTTTATTTCTTTACTTCCTTCCTCCCTTTTCAACTTACTCTCTGTTCACATTTCCTTACCAGGCTTAGGAGCAACTCCAGCGTACATGGATGAGTGTGCGTGTGCGTGTGCGTGTGCATGTGTGCATGCGTGTATTCATGTTCCTTGACTATCCTTATAAAACATACATATGGTGCTTACAAGTTGTGCGTTTGTGTTTTAACTATTTCACTGAAAACGATGCACATGTCGTAAATATGCAGCTTAGTGAATCATCACTCAATAAACATAGACATAGACATCTTCTAGATGGAGAAATGGAATGTCACCAGAGCCCCAGAAGCCCCCTCAAGCCACCTTGGGTAACCCCCATGCTCCTCCCTGAGGGTAACCACGTCCTGAGTTCCAAACTGCAGAAGTGGACTGGCCTCTTTCGCTCAGTCTGCGCCTGCTCACGTGGTGCTGCCAAGGGCACCACCGCAAGACCATACCAAAATGCACGTGTCCCTGTAGTCAGTACTCATCCAGATGGCTTCCTGTTGGGGCTACTTTGAATAATGCTGCTGTGGTGGTTCCTGTGCAGGTCTTTGGTGCTCATATGCACATGTCTGTGTTGGGTGTACACTTGGAGAGCTGTGGGCTTTAGAATGTGAGAGTCTTAAACTTCAGTTGATAGCACTAAATGGATTTTAGCATTAGTAGCCAACTCACACTCTCACCCTAACATTTGTTTTTATTCTAGCCATTGTACATGGTTATGTTTTAATTTCACTCGTGTTTTTCTACTTCATTTGTATTTCCTTGGTGAATAGGCAGTGGGACATACCTTGTAAGTTCATCGCCATCTGAATAACCTTCCCACAGGTCTACATGTCGAAGCTATGTTGTCTGATACTTGTCGATTTGTAGTCTTTGTATAAAATACCCTATTGTGTTTTATTTCCCCAAACTCCTTTGCCTTTATATTAAATATAATATATCTGAAAAGAGCATGCAGTGAGATTTTATTATTTTCCTCAGGTTTTGCAATCAAGGCTTATTGTCTTTATTCACGTAGTCTCTCTTCCCATTTATCTGATAAGTCTTTGCTGCTTTCCCAGGTTTTCACTGCATTTTTAAATTGTCCTTTGAGGTCATTTTCTTCCTTCCTAAGGAACGTTCTTCCATACTTCTCTCAAGGAAGCTGTGCTAATAAGCCAGATTTAAAGTTAGGTAGTCAGTGTAGTTAGGTAAATCGGGTCTAACATTGAGTGAAATCTAAAATGGAGGCCATGTTGAGAATGAATTCCGGGAAACCAGGACAACTCATGGGCCTTCCCACCTACATTCCATCACTGAACTATAAAAAGGGGAAACAACCACACTAACACGGATTCCACCTCTTGGGTCCCCTTCTTCCTCCGGGAGAAGTCTTTTCTGCTGTCCTTTAATAAACTTCTCATTTCTCCTCTGACCTTGCCTCGGCATGCTTCTCTGGTGTTATTCTTCAACATTGGGGAAGCAAGGACTCGTCACTGGTCAACAGCGGTAACACTAGCAATGATTCTCTTCTTTTAGCTGAAGGTAGGTGTCACCAAATTCTTTGCTTTTTGTTCATTGAAGGATATTTTGGCTGGGCAGAGAATCTGAGTTCACAGTGTTACCCCCTGGCTTTAGTGATGTCACCCTTGTGCCTCCAGTCGACTTTTGTCACTTATGTTGACAGTTTACTGTCCATCTCATAGTTGTTCCCTCTAAGGTAATGTTTCTTTTATTCTTTTAAGATTTATTGGTTTTATGGATTGTAAGGAGTCTAGATTACTTTTATTTTTTAGTATCTTATTTAGTTCTTTGTATTATTTTATTTCATCCTTTTTGGTTCTGTTAATTTTATAGCAATTTTTTGATACTGTAAATACAAATTGTATAATTTTAAATATTCCTTCATACAATGCTTTTTTAAAAACAAGCCAAAGTCCAGTATTCCTTGTCTGGAATTCCAATCACAACTCTCTGAGAGCCTTTCATCTTTTCCTGATGTTCCTATGTTTCTGAATTTCCTGTCCTGGACATCCACACGGGCTTCAGCTTGGGACCTTCTGCTGACTCGCCTTCCAGTTCATTTATCCTGCCTTCTCCTGTGTCTAATTCTGCCTAAATTCAACTTTAATTTTGCAGATGTGTCTTCCAGTTTGAGAGTTTCTATTTGATTCATGAAATTCTATATCTGTTTACATATTTTGCCCTTCACTTATTTTCTTAAAGATGCTGATCATTGGCATTTTAAAGGTCTTTTCTGCTAGTGCTAACATCAGAGTCACCCAAGAGCCTCTGTCTACTGTCTTTTTCCCTACTTGGTTTAGTTTCAGTGACCCTATTTCTTTTCACGCCTTGATTGCTGCTGAAGGCCGGATGTTGTACGCACTGCTGTGGAGACCTCAGACCTTGCCGTCTGCTCCAGGGAAGGCTCATCTCTCCTAGACAGGGGACGGTGACCTTGGCCTAAAGCAGGGGTTGGCAGACTGCTCCCCACAGGCAGAGCTGAGTTGCTGTCTCACTTTAAACAGTTAGAAGAAAATGAAAAGGAGATAAGATAAGTGGCAATGATATAAAGTTGAGACTCCAGGGCTCACAGGGAAGCTGTATTGGGTCTCGCCTCGTCCATGTGCCGACATGCTGTCCATGGCTGCTTTCCCTTGAAAGGCCAGATAGGACATGGTTAGAACTGACAGGCCACCAGAGAAAACGGGACTCTGGCATGTCAGTGGTGGCCCTCGCTCCTCATGGCCTCAGCAGTTCTCTGACCCCTCTGGCCCGGACCTACCTGCCCTCTGGGGTAGAGTTGGCCTGCACACTGCCCCACCCTACCCTGACATGAGGCACAGGCAGAAGTTTTACCCTTCACTGAGAACCACGGGCTGCCTGGAGTTGCTGTCTGTGCTGGGTGACATGCGGGGGAGTTCTTCTCCTCATGTGAACTTCCCACGGCCCCCCATCACCTACCCACCAGACTCTGCAGCACCCGCCCCGCCACCCAGCTGGGGCTCCACTCTGTTACCTTTGTCCACACGTCCTTCCTTGTTCCTAGACTGCTGAATGCCACCAAAAACAAATGTCAATCTGAGGGAAAGCAGGAGATTTTGCCCTATTTTCCAGTGTGGCCTTGACTGTGTGGGACCTTTGCATTTCCGTATGGATTCTAGAATGTGCTTATTGATTTACCAGAAAAATTAAATAAAAAGAATATCACACAAAACTCAAGCACACACAAACACAAAAGCCTGTTGGTGTTGCGATAGGTATTGCTTTGCTTCTGTCCCTAAATTTGGTGAACACTGGGCCATGCTGAACTCTTCCATCCACAGGGATCACACGTCCCTCCCTTTAGTAGGTCCTCTTACAGTTTCCTAAGCGTAGTTATGGCCTTTCTCCTTAGTCTCAGTGGGTCCAAGTGGTTCCTGCCACTTCCAAAAGCGCTCAGGCTGGGGCATACGTAGTTTCTGTAAAGGGTGTAACGGTATATGATAGACTCTATTTATTCATTCAACTCTATATTCCTTGTTGATTTATGAATATCTACTTTATTGCTTCTAATTGCTGCGTGGTAACCCAGAAATATATTTAACCTATAAAGAGACCTTACAAAAATAGTAAAATGTTAAAGTCAAGAAAATGATAAGAAAGAGATAAAGACTAAAATTTTAGAGAAAGCCATGCAAATGAATATCATATGTAGGAAGAGATATTCAATCTTGCTTATAAGCAAACAAATGCAAATAAAAACATCAGCTATTATTGTTCTAATCAGATTGGCAAAGGCTAAAAAGCAAAAACAAGCAAAAAGAAAAAAAAAACAGCACTCAAATTTAGTGAGAGTGTGAACAAAGAGTCGGCTGAGTGTTGTTGGAAACCCAACGTCAATTTGCCAACAGCTAGCAAGATTGAATCTTCATGAGGAAGAACCAACCAAGCCCCTTTGCAAGTTCGCACCATGTACACGCATGATTGGCGGGGTGGCCTTGGGTGCATCGGAAAGAACAACCCATAATTAACATGTACACTAGCAGAAAACTGTACACATAAACTCAGATCAAGGGGAAATGGCTCACTAAACACAATCTGGAAACCTATATTAATATGCCTGGAGCTTATGTAGGGTGGCCAAAACTTCCAGAAGCATGAGTATATTTTTTGAACATTTTTCACTTTATAACTCCATGGGTTAGTATCCCATAAATACATGCAATTTTTATGTATCAGTTGAAACTTAACTAAATAATTAATTAGATGTAATTCTATGGCCTGTGATAAATATTGCATGGTGTAGTTAAGCAGAGGAATCTGCAGTCAGATCGTCTGAGCGCAAACCCCCAGCTTTGTGCAACTTTGGGGAAATTTTATAACTTTTCTGTATCTTATGAGCTGATGGGTATGCAACACTTAGACACAGCCTGACACAGAGAAAGCGATGAACAGATGCCATCCATCATTATTTTTTTTTAAAGAGAGAGGAGAGAGAGAGAGAGAGAGAGAATTTTTTTATTATTTATTTTTTAGTTCTCGGCGGACACAACATCTTTGTTGGTATGTGGTGCTGAGGATCGAACCCGGGCCGCACGCATGCCAGGCGAGCACGCTACCGCTTGAGCCACATCCCCAGCCCCCATCATTATTAAAATACACATAAAATAATGCATGTGTAAGAAGAGCTTTTAAAGTGTAGGGGAAAGAATACTTCCAGCATGTTCTCTCTTTGCTTTCTGAGCTAAGTGCTTGCTCCATTTGAACTTTAAAGTAAGCGTTTATTTTACAATCTTTCATTGTTGGGAAATATCATAAAGAGAAGATGGAATTTTTGGAGGATGAAGTGCTGTGGACCTCTTCTGGGCCCTGATGCTCCCCTGGTGAAGCCTTGGTGCCAATGCCCAGGGTGGGCTCTCCCCAGGGTGACCCCAGGGGTCATGGACAGAGAGAGTGGGGAAGATCCCCGAGCTCTGGGCTCAGAGCTATCAACTGTGAGTTCTAAAACCCATGAGCCCTTGCAGTTGTCTCCTCCCCTTCTCTGCTGACTTTTAGGGCTGTGATGCACTTTTCCCATTAAGAAAATGGGTAAATAACATCACTGTTGACAGTACAAATGGTAAGTTCTTCTTAGAACTCTGGCTAACTTATTCCAGCAGCAATTTAAGGCTCCCAGCTACCCAGGCAGAGCACTTAATGCTGTTCATTTGTTCCGGTGGTTCACATGATAAATGCCTATGGCTAATTGACAAGAGAATAAAGAATCAAGGGGTGGATGAGAACCTTCCTTAGGATCTGCCTAACCTCATGGGATGCAAGCCTCACAGGTTAGGGACTTACTCAACAGGTGGCCACTCTGACTTAACCCCATCCTGTGACGACTTGCCATGTGCAGTTCTCTCTACAGGACACCAAAAGACAGAAGAATCACACTGCGTGGGAAGATGAGTGCCGTCGTGAGATGGTCAGCACCTGCACGGGGCTGAACTGAAGCAAATCAAATGAAGGGATCCTTAGGAGGTGTGGACAGGGCAGAGAGGACACCCAGGGACGTTGAGACACCCACAGTCTAGCAACAGGGGCCTCCTCTGTCTCAGGCATCTAGGGGCAGGGGCCTGGGCTGGTAGTGGGGCCAGGCAGGGAGAGGCTGAGTGGGCAGGGTCAGGAAGAGGAGCACTGTGGCCATCCCTCACACTCACCTCCCTCCCTCTGAT
The DNA here is from genome assembly GCF_964194105.1 of Spermophilus citellus. Taxonomy (NCBI): domain Eukaryota; kingdom Metazoa; phylum Chordata; class Mammalia; order Rodentia; family Sciuridae; genus Spermophilus; species Spermophilus citellus. The sequence goes on from NC_138195.1 coordinate 96,063,529, forward strand.
GCTCCGTTGGCTCAACACACCAGGAACAGAAGCCCAGGGTGCTTTTCAGATTGGGTGACCTTCTGGGTACAGGGAAGGCAGGGACTCTGGGCTTTTGTAAATGCTCAAATGACAAAGTGCCTCAGAGAGCTGGGCAGCACCCTCCTCTCTGTCGGTGCTGATGCCCACACTGCTACAGTGTGCTGGGCAGCGGCAGGGAGAACCCTGTGCCCGCCTCAGCGGGCCTGTGGATTGAGTGCTATGGCTAAGGAGAAAGGGGGCTGGAAACCCTGGCACCGCACTGTCCCCAGGCCAGGCCATCGCTTCTCTTCTCCTTAGAATCACCCAGTGGCCAGGTGACCTATAAATTGTAAGTCACATTATGTCACTTTCTAGTTGAAAGCTTTCCATAGTTTCTCAATGCTCTAAAGATTTAAAAACAAAACAAAACAAAAGAATATGTCTCATACGCCACTGTAGGGCTGGCCCTTCAGGTGACCCCAGCCACTGTGCCCTGGTGTGCTGGGTCCCCAGGCCCTGCCCTCCATCTGCCGCTGGAGATGCAAGGGCTTCCCACCACAGCTCCAGGGCCTGTTGATCTGGCGACCAGATGGCCCATCCCTGAGGCAGAGTGGTGGCCCTACTGAGCACGCACACACAAGTGCACACACATACACACATGTGCACACACACACGTGCACACATCCACTGGGGGGTCACGTCACCACCAAGCCTTCTGCCCACCGTGTTGTGGGTCTCTTCTGCACTGGACGGCAACATCCACTCCCAACAGGAGTCATCCTGAGACGAGGTGCTCACGTTCTCCGTCTGCTCCCATAGGTGCAGTCACGTGCGTCTAACCTCGGTCCTCTTGACCTGGGACCTCCTATCTCTGTTTCCAGAACCTGGAAATAAGCAGCCATTGGCTACTGATTAGAATTCTGAGCATAATCTTGCTTTGGGCCACTACTGTGTCCACACAGGGGCTTCATCAGGTCCATCCCAGGCGTGGCTCAGCAGGAGGACTCCCGCTCTCTGGATCACTGGGTTCGTCTGAGTGGCCCGAGGTAAAGCAGGATGGTGCAGTCCCTTTCTGGCTCACACTGACCTGAGCTGATCCACCCAGGAACCAACTGTGCCTGTTCATTCTCCCATCAGCTGGCCACAGGAGCCCTGGCCCCAGGTGACACCAGCTGTGAGCCGAGGGGGACCCATCCCCAGCTGTGTAGCTTACCTGTGCCCTTGTCCCTGCCCCTAGGCCAGCTGCCACTCCAGATCATGGCGCACTGCTCCTGGCCCAGGGCCCTCGGGCTCCAGTGTGTCTGCAGCATCTAGCTGGTGAGGTCAGTTCTGGCCTCAGATCCCTTGGCGTCCTGTGGTCAGACGCCCCCTCCCTTACCAGTCCAGAAGCCTCAGGCAGCTGATTCTCCAATGGTGCACAGAACTCTGCTGTAGAACCTGACGGGCGGCCTGTGCTCTACTCTTGAAACTCACCATAAACTCCACAAGTGAGCTTTCCCACCATGGCCACAGTGGTGTGGCCTACCTACTCCTGCAGCCCAGGGTGGAGGGCCTCCTTCCCTCACAGGCCCTCGCCCCTCGCCTGGGAGACCACCATAGTGTGGCGCCCTGCTGAGTTTGGAGGCACTTCCTATCACATCCTGAGCTCACGGGGCTCTGCCGTCCCCGGCCACAGGTGGCCACGGTTCCTTAGCACTGCCCAGCAGCCCTCTGCTTTCCCTGTCTGTCTGAGCCAGCAGTGGACCACCCTGAGACCCTGCACTTCCTCTTTCCACCAGGGCAAGGTTCTCAGCTGGTTCCCAACACCCAGGGCCCTCATGACGGCCACTTTCCCAGGACCCACTGCTGTGTCCTCCTCACCTGCAGACGGTCCTGACCATTGCCAGCAAAGGCCTTCACCTGCACCATGGTGGCTTGCAGGGGGCTCACGGTTCCCCTCAGCAGCAGGGTCCCGCTCAGCACCCACTGGGGGAAATCCAGGGTTAAAACCCCAACTCCCAGCCTTTGTTCTAGGGTGACCCCCAGGACTGACTCGAACAGACCTGGGTGGGACTGAGCAGCCACCTGCAGCATGGAGCATGGTCTTCACAGAGGAGCTCTGGGGCGGAGGGAGAGGCGAAGACCTTCCCTTCCCATTTGTGTGGAGATGTCAAGACTGGATGTGCTTTAGGGTTGGAGCATGAGTCTGGGCAGCTGCCCAAGTTTTAGCCAGAACATTGGGTCAGAGCTGCTTCCAGATCCCTCTGCCATTACTATCTAATGTGCCCATCATTCAAGCCTAGGAGGCCTTGTTGTCACAGGTTACAGCCTCTTCAGGGCCCGAGCACCGTGACAGAGGCTGCTGTTAAACCAAGTCAAGGACACAGAGGCGCCTGTGTTCCCTGGAAGAGCTGCCCCAGGCCTGGACACCAGGCCACGAGGGCTTCAATTCCTTCAGGCACAGGCAGCCCAGCGGGCTCTGCAGAATTCAGGTGGACAGCTAAGGTGTCACTGTGCTGCACCCACGCTGTGGGCACCCCTGGGCTCATGAAGCGGATCCCTCCACCTCTCCTGGGGCCCTCAGAACAGCCGGCACTTAGGAGTGCCAAGTGTGGCAGGTGGCCCCACCTCTCCCGTGGCGTGGCTCTTCTTGCTGGTGGCAGAGAAAGTCAGGAAACCAGCTGAGCCCCCTCCCTACCTCTCCATGACCTAAGCCAGCAGGGACGGGCACCTTTGCAAAGGGGGAGTAATTAAATCCTCTCACTCTAGGCCAGATTCCCTGTGCCCTATTGGAATACAACAAATGACCCAAATCAGTAAGCCAGCGCTGATTCAGCCAGACAGGTGTTTATTTCAACAGGCAAAATGCAAACCAGAAGGGGGACATTTTCTCTGAATGCACACGGAAAACAAACAAAGAAATTTCTATTTGTCATTTCTAGACATCAAGACTATCTCAGCTTGGTAGCTTTAATCATGTTCAGAATCTGAGAAGTAGAGTAGAGCTTGTTTAATTAACATTGTTTTAAATGAACATACATTAATTTGGGCACATTGAAGTTCATTCACCATGGGTATAATGTGAGCTATTATCAAGTGATTTTCCCACCAGAATTCCATTACTGCTGCTTCTCACACTGTTCTCCTTCTATTTGTTTTCTTTCTATAGAATTTGATTACAACAAGTCTCTACAAGGGATTAGATGCCAGCACACAGAGGCGTGTCTCAACCTGCACTGCTCTGCACCAGCAGCCCCCGCCCTGCCCTCCCTGTACCCTGGTCTACTCATCCCAGTGCTGTGCCCACCCAGCCCCTGACTCTGGGCTGCTGTGTGACTCCAGCCAGTCCCTAGGGAGGAGATGGCATTTGGATGCTGTCTGAAGCTGCAGCATCTGTGGGTACTCAGGCCTCGGCCCTGTCAGCAGGGCAGGCAGAAGCCTGGGATCCAGGGGAGCAAGGTCTGCACTCAGGGGCTGCCTCCTGCCCCCACAGCTGCCTCTCCAGCCTCATCATCCCCCTGCAGGGCTGAGAGCCCTCCTCGCTGCAGGAGCCCTGAATGTGTTGGGCCACACACCAGTTTAGAATGACTCTCCAGTTCAGCTTTCTACTTCTCCCAACTACCACTCCCTCCTGTATGAGGCCGAGAGACAGCATGAGAGAGAGCATGGAGGGAAACAACGTGATTTTCAAAAGGGTCACAGTCCAGATGTGCAGTGTCCCCCGAAAGCTCACTGTGGGACTGCAAGGATGTTCCCAGGTCATATGATCAGGTTATGAGAGCCTTAACCTAACCAGTGGATTAATCCACTGATGTGGATTAACTGGGTGGTAACTATAGGCAGGTGGGCCGTGGCTGGAGGAGGTGGGTCAGGGGGACATGACTTTGGGATATGTATTTTCTCCCTGGTGAGGGGCCTCTCTCTGCCCCCTGATGGTCCTGTCCTGAGCGACTGCCCTCTGTGGCGCTCTTCTGCCGTGGCGCCCCACCTCAGGCCCAGAGCTATGGAATCAGCGACCTTGGACTGAACTTCTGAAACCATGAGCCAAGATATTTTCCCTTCTTAACATTACTCTTGTCATGTCTTTTGGTCACCAGCGGCCACTTACTAAGGAGCACGAGAGACCCCCTGGCCTGTCAGTATCTAGTCTTTTGGCAGAAGGACCTGGAAGTCTGAGACATAGACTTGGCTAATCTGGAACTGCAACCTGAGGCCAGGGGATAGACAGTGACCATAGATGGGGGCCATTTAACCTCAGGAGTTTGCATTTGTGAACTAGTCACCAACACTCATAGCCTCAGGCCCTCAGCCAAGAGAAAGCCAGACTTCCAGCTAGGTGGTGTCTGACCCGTGGCTTTGATTCACTGCAAGACCCCGAGGCAGAGAGGCTGGGGCCTCGTTCCCTGCTCTCCTGGGCTTTAAGTGAGCTGGCAGGAGCCCTTGAGGTTCCTGGTGATGGCAGAAGCAGTGGCCATCCCACAGCATCTGGCCATCAGCTCTGGCTGTGGCAAGGTCAGCAGGTCCTGGGTGTCCACTGTGCTCAGGACCCTGACGTGGTGAGCACAGCATAACCCAAGGGGATGAGGCCCCTGCCAGGGCTGCTGGGAGCAGGGTCTGGAGAATGAGCTCAGTTAAGCTCCTGCTGCACACAGTCAGGACAGACAGCAAAGACATGGCCTTTCCATCCCAGGTCCCAAGGCCAGGCAAGCAGAGGCCTGAAGCGCTTCCAGGCTTCTTTCCATTTGATCTTCTTAACCTGTAGCTTCTTTCCAAAGGGGCAGCTGTGTCCCCCACAGGACGTTATCCTGTCTAGGGGTCACGGACTCCATTGCTCTCGGCCTCACTTCCCAGTCCCCCCTTGTTCTGACTCCAGGTAAGGAACACGATCTTTAGTTACGGGATGTATTTTCCTCCTATAGAAAGAAGGGTTAGGAGTAATTACAGGAATGGGAGACAGGTGACAGTGGGGTTCAGCAGCTGCAAGAGCCTGTCAGGTGGTGGGGGATGCAGCCCCCAAGACCTGGAGCCCCTGCTGCCTGCCTGGAGGCACCTGTCACCCCAGGAACTTCCCTCAAGTAGACAAGTACAAAGACCCCAGCACTGCGGAGAGGAGACTCGGGGCCAGGAGGCCGAGTGAGGTCTGGGGACTGCCATCCTGCTCAGGGCGGTGGGACAGGGGACAGGGCACCCGCACCTCCCAGCTCTTCTGTAGGTCCGCTGGTCGCTCAGCTTTCTGGGTGAGTGTGTCTCTCACATGGCTGCTGTGGTGAACGAGACCTCAGCAAGTTTGAGACGCATCTGAACACGTGCGCAGCCCGCTGTGCTGGCCAGGCCGCCTGTGCCTAGTCATCTGGTTTCCATCAGCCAACGAGCAAGCTCCCTGCCGGCCTGATGCTCTTGGTGGCTCACCTGGGTCTCCAGAGGCCGCCCGTGAGTGGAGCTGTTTCGCTGCTCCCACACGGGGACCGTCCACCCTCCTGCTCGAGCTATCACTCAGAATCAGGACCAGGAACAGCCATCGGTGGCAGGTCCGGGGCCTGATGGCAGAGTTGGCAGGGGCCCTGTAGCCTGTCCCCATGACTGCCAATGCTGCTGCTGAGTCCGGCAGATATTTTTATAGTGTTAGAAGAATCCTCCTAGTTCAGAATAAAATGACTCTCTGTCAAAAGCTATAAATCTCAGAAGATGCTCCTTCAGCTTTTGGGGGATCCTGACACTGTCTTCCTGGGAGACTCCCCAGCGGCCTGGCAGTGTATCTGCTTGCGGCCTTCCTTACCGTCACCGTCACCGAGAAGCCCCGTGTGTGCAGCGCCTGTTCCGCAGCACGGTCATCAGGGCTGCCTGAAGCTTGCTCAGGGTACTTTGCCTTCCTAATTGAGGCTGGTCTTCAGCTTCTTTTTCTGTTTATATTTGTCAAGTTTTCTAAGGTTCATATTTAATGAAAATAAATACTTACGATAAAATTGAGACACATCTTGATTAAAGGTGCCCTGCTTACTTATGCAAAACAGTGTCATCTACTAACTTGCTCACGGAACAAGGTTCTGAGGGGCTGCTCCAGTTGTCAGAGCTTGTCCCACGTCTGTGTGCACAATGCCCCGCAGCTCACACTCCATCTCACCTGCACCAGGCGACCTCTGAGCCAAACACCGTGGTAAGTGCTGGACAGTGACGGAGTGAGGCTGTGCTTCCTGTTGAAAGTAAGATTTCTCCTTCTCTTCACGGAAGCCAACGTCAGAACCAAGTAGCATGAAGTGGGGCCCCTGAGGACTGGCGGCCTCAGCCTACAGGAGCTGGGGTCCCAGGCAGCCAGGTCCAGGCTAGGATGGGGGACATGCATGAGTTTTGTACTGTAAGGTGTGTGAGTTGTGAAGTTGAGATGCATCTATGGGTGGCCTACATTGTGGGTGCTACCCACAGCTTCCTGCCTGGTCCTCATCCTCTGGGAGTCCATGATCCACTGAGGTATGTGAGCAGATAGAGGCCTAGCAGCACTTTCTGAGTGTGGAAGCAGAGTGCTGGCAGGGACGGAGGTGAGTGGCGGGGGAGGAAAGCCTGGTGAGCAGGGCCTTCCAGGAGCCGGCACCTCTCCAGCTGCTGCTGTGGAAACCCAGGTGAAGGTGCAGGGGGCGGTGGAGCGCAGGCTCTGCCAGCAGGGCCAGCTCCCGGGAGCATGGCCATCCACAGAGCAAGACCTGGTGCTCGCTGGCTGTCTGCCTCTATCTCACATTTTGGAAGGAGCAACTTCGCGGATGGCGTAGATGGCGTGGTTTGCATCACTGCCCCTTGGAATGCAGTGACCAGCACGATCACAAAGAAGGTGCAGAGGCACAGACAGGAGCCATGCCACCAACGGCCAGGGCTCACCAGGATATGGGGACTCAACGGGTGTGCCACGCGCCTGCCAGGTGCCGGTTCCACGGTGTGACTGGAAGCTCCCGGACGCCTGGTTCACATGGGAACATAGGAGAGGGGCCTTTCTACGACCTTGTCAACCCTGGAAATGGAAAGGGACTTCAAGTCTGGGTCTAATCACACCATCTTCCAATTAAGGGCCCTCGTCTGTCTTCCAGATCTCGTGGAGAGCAGAACGTCACTTCTTAGAGGGACAGTAACTGTGAAGATGACCCGCCTGCACCACGTCATCAAGGACAATGTGGACGCTGGCTGGTTGTGGCGACCACTGCGCAGATGGCTAGCAAGAGTGATGAATGGCACGGTGGACCTGCTCGCCCCTCCCCCAGTGGGCAGCATTCCCAGTGGCCGGTCCATGCCAGGCTGGCCAGCAGCTGCTCCTCTGCTAATGAGCTCCAAGGAGGGGAAATTCATCTTGCAGCTGCCATGGTCCGCTTGGCCCAGAGCCTGCAGCAGCGCGCGGAGAGGTCAGCTCTGAGGACGCAGGGCTCTAGGAACGAGGCTGGCATCTGAGAGCCACATGCATCCATGAGTCGTGAGGACATTCTGATTCCGGGAAAGCCCGAGCTCCTCCTGCAGCTAACGCCCTTCTTCAGTGGACAGCACTGATTTTTGGATGCTTGCCAATAAGCAGACTTGCCCACTGTGTGGCACTGAGTGGGCAGAGGACCCCTTTCTCCTAAAGTCTGGCTTATAAAACGGTCTTCACCAAGCAGAGTCCAGGCTGGCTGGAGAAGGAAGTTGTGTGTGCGGGAGGGGGACCGGGGCCCGAGGGCCAGTGGAAGATGGGGGAGCTGGAGAGTCGTGGCTGTGGCCCAGGTGAGGGGCAGTGCTCAGGGTGAAGGTGCAGGGGAGAGGGAGCTGCTGTGGAAAGGCCACACGGAGAGAGTGGCAGGTCACCTGAGTCCAGATCTGGGGTGGGACAGGAGGCTCCAGAGCTGGCCCAGGTCTGGGTCCCAAGAAGAGACCATGGGGTAGAAACTGCTGGGACAGGTTGGGGTGTCTGGGAGTTGATCTGTGGAGGGGACCAGGAAGCACTGGGAAGCGTGAACTTGGGACTCCTGTCTAAGGGTGTCCACTTCTAGCAGGTGCCCATGCTGTGGCCACAAGATCCCCCAGGGAAAGCCCAGAGGAGAGAGCAGCCCGGGGTGGCATCTGAACAAGCCTGGGGCACCTAGAGACGCCTGCATGGGGGAGGCCAGGGAGAGGGCTCGGACCAGAGGAGGAGCCCCCAGAGGGCAGGGTACTGCCACCAGGAGCCACACAGAGGTGCTGGCTTGGGCCTGGCCGCAGGAGGGCTCTGTGAGGTGGACGTGTGCTGTTCTGGGTACCAAATGTCCACGCCCTGAGCAAAGACTCAGGGGAGGGCAGCCGCATGCGGTCATCACCAGATGAGGCCATGTGGCCCCGCGCACCCTGCCCCCCGGGGGCTGCAGCCTGGGCCAGACGGGCTCTCCTCTTGATTTCTTCTTACATCTAAAATGGGAGGAAGGCATTTGCCAAACTTCAGCGGCCGTTTGGATCAATATATTAAATATATAGTAATATGGTACACATATTGTATACATTCTACCTACATATAGACATATTAAAACACAATAAAGATGCCAACGTGCTAGGAGAGGGAAAGGTGTCGGCCCTTGGACGACATTCGTAAACCAAGCATTAGTGTGTGAGTGTGTATGCTGAGCACACAGTTCCGTTACAGATATTGGCCAGCAGGCTGGCATTCTGTCCCCAGGACCCCACATCCGCCATTCCTACTGGGGTGTGTGCTCTCTGAGGAGCCCTAGAGCGTCAGCCTGAGAGACGGTGATGGGAATCCATCGTGAGGGTGACAGGCACGCAGACAGCTGTGGGGACGTGAGAGGACAGGCAGGAAGAGCAGCAGACCAGGAGGGGAGAGGGCAGCTGGCCTGGTTCGGCTGCTTCTTGGAGTCAAATCCAAGTTGGGATCAAGGCGCTGAGGAGCTGAGCCGGCTTAGGTGGGAGGGTGCGGAGCCGTCGAGGCTGGCCTGGCCTGGCAGGCTCTGTGTAGATCCTTACTGAGGGCCTCGCACTGTGCTCTGTGTGTGCATGCACGTGTACCTGTATGTGTATGTGTGTGTATGTGTAAGTGTGTATAGGTGCTGTGCTGTATGTACAAACTCATATGTGTATACATGTGTGTGCATATATGACATTTGTCTTTCTTTACATGTGTGTGCATGCACTATGCTCCGTATGTGCATGTCTCTGTGTGTATATATATATGCATGTGCAGATATCCATAGAAATATGTCTGTGTGGGCATGTGTGCATGTGCTATGTTGTATGTGTGCATGGCTGTATTGGGTACATGCAGTATGCTCTACATATGTGCATATGTGCAGGCATGCACCTGCATGTGTATCCATGTACATGCATGTGTGCATGCACTGTGCTGTGTGTGCATCTGTGCCTGTATTGTGTACACATATGTATGTGTGCCCCCATCTGTGTATATATGCATGGCATGTGTATACACACATGCAAACATTCATGCATGTGCATGTGCATGCATCCATGAATGTGTGCATGTTTGTGTACATTCATGGGTGCATGCACTGTGCTGTATGTGTGCATGTCTGTATTATGTACATGTGGGCATGTATTCATATTCATGCATGTGTGTACAGAAATGCATGTGTGTGCATATGTGTGCGCATGCATGTGTGTATGTGTGCACACTCCTGAGGTAAGAAGAGCCTGGAACCGTGGAGCCTATTGGAAGCTGTCTATTGGAAGAGAGACGGTAATTATGACTACCCCGCTCTACGAATCTCAACCATTGTACAAGGTTTCACTTTGAACTCTCTGGCCTTGGTTTTTAATTCTGCTTGTATTACAAGGGATTTCAAGAAGACTATTAAAAGCAGATTTTCTAGTAAAAAGAGAAAGCTGCAGGCTCACTGAAAGTCTGTGGACCCACGGCACCTGGAGGACAGTAGTGCAGACCAGCCCAGGCCCTGTGACCTGGGACACATCACAGGTCCCCGTCCCAAGGACCATGCAGAAGCCCTGAGGATGACCAGACCCCGTCCTACACCAGCCCAGCAGCAGTGTGATGGTACTTTTGACCAGTCAGCAAGATGAGAGGAAGGTCAGCCAGCTGTGTCTTTTTCCAAGAACGTGACTTCAAAGAGCATGACAAGGAGAGTCTGTCTTTGCATGCCGGGATTTCTCTGTAAGTATTTGTTCTTAAGTGTTTTTAGTGTGTTCTTGTACCAGGAACACAATTAAGGTGGCCTAAACCTGGTTGAGCCTGAGTGCATGGCATAAATGTTCTCCAGCTCTTTGTTCTTAGCCTCCTTATTGGAGGGACCTGATGGGAAAGGCTTTCGCCAAGGCAGCCTGTATCTCATTAGAGGGCTCACACGTGCTGTGCTGCAGTGAGATGTGACAGACCCTGGCCAGGCGTCCTGGGCGAGGACTGCCACATTGAGCAACCAGGGTGTGCCCTGGAGCCCTGGCCTGGGAGTCAGGAGCTCCTGCCCATGGCACCACACTTTACTTCATTTGGGAAAAGTTTATGTGGCCCGGGGAGGTGTCCTGAAGGTGTGCCCACAGCTGAACACTCTCTGGTGGAAGATCTGCTGAGGCTGTGGCTCCCTAAACCCCACCAAATGCAGGCCACAGCAGCCTTGCCCTGACTGCGGAACGTCTGCTTGGCGTCGGCAGCACCAGGACTGTGGGCTCCTCCAGGGGCAGCAGATTCTAAGCTGGCGCCCAGCAGAACCCCTCTGGTGGCTGCTGAGTGACTGTCTTCCTAGGTAACAACAAAAATGCAAATATCAGTGGGTTTCTTCAGAACCTGCTGCTTTCTGAAGAGGCCACGCATCTGCTGGCAAGAGAACAGAGCAGCAGAGCATGGGCTGCGACCTTTATTTTAAAGCAAAAAAAAAAAAAAAAAATCAAAGCAAATGTTCTACTGCGCTCTGGACAGCCAGCCAGCCTCAGAGGGCAAGGATCCGCCCTGGGCCCAAGGGCACCGAAACAGGAGGGGAATGAGAAAAGAGCTTATGAATAAAAGAAGGGACCCACTTCCCACGCATGCCAGAGGAAGGCCAGCGTGGCTCCAAAGTCTGAGCAGCCCGGAAAGCAAAGCCAAGGTCATTAACAGCTCTAATGATTCCTTCCACCTCTGCTGCGTAAGAGCCTTTTCGTTTTGGGAAACTATTGGTGCATGCTTGTTAGGGAGAGAAGTCTTTGAAACCCATCCACTTCACTCACATCTGAGCCATTCGTAATACAAGGCTGATCAATGTTTGAGGCAGCTCAGCTGAAAGTGTTGACGTAGCCTGCTCATCCTGCCCATGCAGAGGAGGGACAGGAGGTGCTCACCAGTCAGACGACAGGTGACGTCACGCAGGAGACCCCCATCCGCCTTGCTTCTAACGACTTGATTTACTTCCACTGTGAAGAGGAATTTTGCAGAACACTAAAACCGTCGTGAATTTAAGTTGTGGTATTCCAGATATCTCCACCAAAATCGGAGCTCTGAATGATAAAAGCCTGGGAATTTCCCAGAGGAAGAATGGCCGGGATTGGAAGACCAGTGGGTGAGAGGGGGCAGGGAAGAGAAGGGGGTCTCCTCACACCTGCCGTCCTGCCCTGTATGGTGATGATCAATGTCTGTGCTAGTGAGCAGCGGTCCCAAGGAATCGTCTCAGAGCCTGGCAGCAAGGCACACACCCAGGGCCACCAGGCCCTGCCGGAATCTCCCACAGAAATGGCAGCCGCCAGGTCCAGGTGCTGGGACATCTGCTGGTCTGTGTTTGGATGCTTTGTTGCTACCAGGGAAAGATGACACTCTGGCTTCTCCTGTGGGATTCAGGCAGAGACTGCTCCAGCCTTGGCCCCAGAACAGCGCCTGGTACCCAGGTGGCTCTGCAGAGCAGGCCACGTCCCTCCCTGCCCCTCCCCTGTGCCCTCCCTCCTTCCGCTGCTCTCTTCCTTCCTTCCTGACGTCCCATTCGCATTCATTTGTGTTTCTACTTAGTCGCTGATTCCATCGGCTGCTTATTATTTCTTCATTCATTCCTTCACTTCTATCCTTTTACATACTCATCAGGGTGCTCGACCTTTGATTCATTAATTCATTCATGAACTGAACGTTCGCTCCAGGAGTTCCTGATGGCTTGGGACCCGAGCGCCCAGCAGTGGCTTTGTGCGGGGCATGTGAGCTGGTGGCCGGCTTCCAGGGGCAGCGCAAGGAGACACAAGGACCACTGCAAAGGGAAGAAAGAAGGGGGACTTTTCTGGCGGGAGGATCCTGGTGGCCCTCCTTTCCCTCTCTGAGGCCCTGATTGCTGGACAGAGGAAGGGGACAGCAGGGCCACAGGGCTTTGTGAACCAATTCCTTCCAAGGGTGGCACTTAAATTCAAATTTAATTGCAAGTTCAACTCAAAGGCACTTCAATTATTTAATTCCTCTAGATTTAGATCTTACCATGTATCTATTAAAAGGTTCCAATTGCAAGGCTCTGGAACCCAGGCTTTTCATTAGTTCGGTTGACTTGAAAACACACCTTGGCTTGGTGGTGGACACAGCTGTCCGGGCCAGCATGGTGGCTGTGTCCAGGTGTCTGGGCTTGTTCAGGCTGTGTGAGGCAGGCTCCTCCAGAAGGCCTTGGCTCCAGCCAGGGTTCACTGGAGACAGCAGAGGCCCCAGGGACACAGGCCTGTGACTGGCCAGCAAGCTGCTGGACGCAGCTCTCGGAACGTCCTCCCAGAGGTCCTTGAGTGAGAGCCACTGACTCCATATTCTCCTGCCTCCTGTCTCAAATGGAGCTTTAAAAGGTGTTTTATAAAAAGTCATAAAATGGAAAACCTCTAATCCAGAGAGCAGTGTTGGCCTTTGTCAGCTGCGTGTCCCTCCCACCACCAGAAAGCAGTGACGTGATCACGGCAAGCCACGGCCCCAGCGCCTTCAGAGACAAGAGCTCACTTTTCACAGGTTCTGTGAGCAAAACCAACCCCCCCCCCGCCCCGATCCTCCGGTGCTTCAGCCACCTGATGTGACATTCCCAGGTGGGAGACTCGCCATGGCCTTCCTGGTCTGTGGCTTCACTGGAGAGAGGTGCATGGGATCAGGGTGAAGCCTGGGGGTGAACGTGAGGCCGGGAAAGCCCAGTGGGGCCTGCTGCAGACATGAGCTGAGCGGCTCGGGGTGCAGGGCGGGCTCACTGCTGCACCTGGCCACCCAGCCCTCCCTGGAGGTACTTTGCAAACCCCTGTGGGGAGAGGGAGCACAGGTGTCCCCCAGGGTTTAAAGCTGGACACACCCTGGATGCCAGAGAAGCTGACAGCTGAGCTCCAGGCCAGAGGGTGGAGGGGAGCCAGACAGAGAATCTGGCAGGGTGGGCTGAGGCTCTCCAGAACACTGGCTGTGCGTGGAGACTGAGGGAAGAGCACCTCATCCGCATTGTCCCCAGCACCCTTGCGCCCCATGCATGTCTGGCTGATGACCACCTACAGATTCTACCTGCAGGGCCAGGGCCAGTGGCCTGCGACCCTCTCAGTGGAGCTGGGCCCTGGACTCAGGGTGCCCAAGACCATCTAATGCTCTATTGCTACCGTCTTGAAAGTCTTAATAATTGTCGAACAAGGGACCCCACATTGTCATTTTGCACTAAGACCCCAAAATGTTGTGGCTGGTGGTTCCTGCCCTTGCTGGGCCCAGTCACGCCCCCGCCAGGGCACTGCCCCCTATGCAGCACCAGCTGCCCCACCACCACTTAGCACCCCCTGATGAGCCACAGTGCCATCTCTGGGGTCTTTCCTAGACCTTCCTGTCCTAACACAACCAGAAGAGTCACATAGAGGTAGTATGGCCTTCGGGCTAGGAGCTGAGTCACTCATGCTGACGCAGGGAGAAGAGAGGGAGGACGGGAGCAGCTGTCCCCTCCTCTTCAGCTCTGTCACTCCAATGCCTGCCGTGGCAGACTCCCCAGGATGGGACCTTGAGGCTTTGTCCACAACAGTCCTCCCCTGGTGTGGAGAGTAGTGTGAACCCCAACTGTGAAACTACAGGGGCGGAGGCAGAAGGATCTGAAGCTCAGCCCACAGAGAGAGGAGGTGGGGAGGTGGGGCCAATGGTGGGATTTGGAACATACTGGAGTCAGGCTCATGCCACATCCAGGGGAAGTGACTTACTAAGCTGGACAGTTCCCCTAAGAAGGCCTGGGATGGAGTCTGAGAGACCATCTTTTGGAGTTGCGATATGAAAAAGAAAGAATGATATATAAATGATAATCCCTAGTGGTCAGGAAGACCCCCCCCCCCCCCCGTGGGCCAGGCTCTCCTCCTCTCAGCACAGTCTCTGAGCCAGCACAGAAGCCAGCTGCATCTGGTCCCAGGAGCTGCAAGGTGCCTGGTGAGGATGCAGAACTCAGAAACCAGGACCCAGCAGAGGGGCCTGGGCACACAGGGCGCATGGCCGAGGCAAGGCCAGAACCAGGCTGGAGAGCTGGGGAGAGGGCAGAAACCTTGCAGGCTTGGGCACCAACAGGCGAGCACAGGTGGCATCCACAGGTGACTCCCAGGTCCTGTGTGGGCGCTGAAACCGACGTGGGAAAGAAAACATAGCATGGTTTAAACCAAGTTCTCAGCTCTGTCTCCTCTTGCACGGTTAGCTGTGTTTTAGAGTTCTTGACCCCTTTATTCTCTTTACATGGATAAGGGTGAGAGAGAGATGGGATTGGTCGCAGGAGCCACATCCTGCAGCTCAGGCCGGAGCATGGACTGAGCCTGGAAGGTGCCAGCTGGCTCTGAGCTCGAGCTCCCAGGCCCTGCTCCGTGGCCTGCGCGGGTGGCTCAGTGCTGCTGCGGCAGGTGTAAGGTGCCAGTTCCCTCCCCACAGCTCCCCGTCCCCAGAGTGGTTTCTGGATGCTTTTCCACTTACAAGTGTGAGCACATCAGATCAAGTGCCTCTCCTGTCCAGCGCGGCGGGCGTCCTCGGTACTGCGTTCACTCTGCCGAGAGCCTGTGGCTCCCAGCTCACCACCAGAGCCTGCGTCAGACCTGCCACTGTGGGTCCTAATTCCTTATATTAAAAACAAACATGGCTAATTTTATTACTTGAAGTTCGCCTCTAAATTGGAAAAAGTTTAATGTTTGGAGTTGATCAGACCCAGAGCAGGAGAAAAATCGTCATCTTTAAGTCCCAGCTGCAGCCTCAGGAGGCGCTAATGACACGCACCTGCAGCCCCATGTGAACCAATTAAAACTCTTAATTATGCTTTTTAATGCAAAGTGGAAGATTTTAGGTAACAAATTTTGTGCTGTTTGTATTTTAAACCAAAGTCTCAGGCAGAGGCAGAGCCAGCCCTCAGGAGGCTGACCAGGAGCCACGGTTTCCCAGTGCCAGCATCCCAATCCCTCTCCATCCTGCATCCTCAGGAGCACGTTTCCAATCCTGCACATTCCTGCTGTCAGCATTCAATTTCCAGTTGGGAGCTGAAGAAATGGAGGTGAGGTCGGAGCCCAGTGTTCAGCTCAAGAGGCAGCCAGGGTTCCCCAAGGCCAGGTCGAATGCAGCCCCTGCTCTTCATGTGCTGATTCCCCCATCCCTCCTCCACCCTGCTCCCCCCACTTCTCCCCTCCTCCCCGTCCTGCTCCTCCCCCTCCTCCCCCTCCTCCTCCCCTCCTCCTCCCCCTCCTCCTCGCCTCCTCTCCTCCCCCTCCCCCTCTTGCTCCCCTCCTCCCCCTCCTGCTCCTCCCCCTCCTCCTCCCCTCCTCTTCCCCCTCCTGCTCCTTCCCCTCTTCCCCCTCCTGCTCCTCCCCCTCCTCCTCCCCTCCTCCTCCCCTCCTCCCCCCTCGCCTCCTCTCCTCCCCCTCCCCCTCTTGCTCCCCTCCTCCCCCTCCTGCTCCTCCTGCTCCTCCCCCTCCTCCTCCCCTCCTCCTCCCCCTCCTGCTCCTTCCCCTCTTCCCCCTCCTGCTCCTCCCCCTCCTCCTCCCCTCCTCCTCCCCCCTCGCCTCCTCTCCTCCCCCTCCCCCTCTTGCTCCCCTCCTCCCCCTCCTCCCCTTCCTCCTCCCTCTTTGAGGACCTCTACACTGTGGGCATCTGGTGGCATGGGCCACATCCCCCTTCACCTTTGAATGCATGTCACAAGTCTTTGGATAAAAATTATTTATTAATTCAAAGAAAGAAATCAGAGGTGCCCTTGGGGACGTGGAGAACTCTGTCTGGAACATGTTCAGTGAGATTTCAGCTGCAAAAGGGAATGAGGAGTGGAGCAGGCTCCAGGACGGGCTCCTGGGGAGCTGGGTGGGGCTCAGAGGCACAGACGGGGATGCTGGGGACACTGGCAGGCGAGGATTCCGAGGTGGCCAAGGCACATGACAGAAACCGGGCCTGGAGGAGGGATGGTGTCCCGAGACTTCTCCACCTGGTGCCGGGCCCAGCAGAGAGAGGACGGAGGTTGCCTGCTGAGCTGACCCCCGAGGGGAGAAATAGCAAAGGCCAGAATGGCCGTGTCCTTCCATCCGCAGCGCCAGCCAGGCCCGTGGCTCCTGGCACAGAGTGGGTGGGCACTCCAGCCAGCACTAGAGGGCATCGGGAAATCTGCTACAAAACACAGGGCGCCGGCGCTGGATCTGGAAGTGGTTCCCGCGCCGAGGCTGGAGGTCTAAGTGCTGGGCGAGTGGGGCACATGGAGCGGCAGCGTGGGGTGGGACTCCCCGCGCCTCTCAGAAGTGAGGATGGAGACACCTTACTGTGGGAGAGCCAGCAGAGTCTGCCTGGGAGAGCTGCCTGGGGCTGAAACCCAGAGGAGCTGACTGAGAGTGGGGCAGAGCCCAGTCACCCTGGCAGCAGGTGGCCTGGGGAGAGCCACCCTGGGGCAGGCCACAGACACTCCCAGCTTTCACTATTTCCTCATCTGGGCTGGGGAGGGTGGGGGGACTGGGTGGGGACTGAGGGGCCCCCAGACCTAGTGGACCCGAGCATGTGGCTGCACTGTGCACTCCCCTCTAGCAGTTGCACTGTCCTGCTCCTTAGGGGCCAGGTGGGAAGGGGGCTTCCGTAGCAATGCCAGCAAGGTGGGCCTCAGCTAACCAGCATGACCTCCTGAGTGACACATCTAGACAGCTGTGGCTGGGTGACTGTGCTGCAGAATGCTATAATTACCTGGTGAGGTCCCAAGGACCCGTTGGAGGTGATCTATTTAAATGCCAGTGCCATTCGTCTTTAATGAGAAAACAAAACCTTGTGGCATTATTAGTCTTTGGAATCATAAAACACATTGGTTGATTTTCTATCATTTGCAAAGCCAAATAAGGAAAGACCATTAAAAAACGGAGCAGGGTGTAATTTGCCTGGCCCAGGTCCCTGAGAAGCGTCCCACCATCTGTGGCTGCAGCTAGTGGGTTAGCAGCCATGACGCCAGTATGATGGATAGCTCAGGATCACATGCCAGCTGGCAAGTCCCACCCCCGGGGGCCAGGCTGTGAGTCACACTGGAGTTATCAGGAGGGACAGCATGACGGGAGGAAGGAGGTGGTTCAGAGTGTGTGTGTGTGCACGTGTGTGTGTGTGTGTATGGGTGTGTGCACGTGTGGATGTGTGTGTTGGAGGCAGAAGGTGCTTCATGTAGGCCAGAGTGACACAGCTCACAGGTGAGGCCACTGCTGGAGCTGAATGTCTCGTCTCTGTTCCACCCATGCCCTGAACCTCCCAGAGTGCCCGTCAGGTTCCCCCTACGGAGCCCTGTCTGTATGTCCGCCCCTAACGCGCTCCGAGACCCAGGGGATGCCTGAACCTCTGACGGCACCAAACCCTGCGTGTGCTGAGTTTTGCCCCACGGGATGTCTGATTCGGTCTGATTTGTAAGTTATCCAGTAAGAGACCAGCAGCAAGGCACTGTAGATCTCAGCAACTTCAGCACACGAATCTCTTTCTTTCCTCAGGTGAGACTCCCACCTCTTCTTCCAAGGAAGGGAAGCACCTACGGCCTCCTGTGGCGTCTCTGAATCGCCAGCATCCCTGCTCCTGTGCTTTGGGGCCACTAAAAAGTAAAGCAAGCCACCAGGTGATCTGAGGGCCGTAACGGCTGCAAGTGGCCGATGGGGCGGGACAGAGGGGGAGTAGCTGAGGACCTGGTGCAAACCTGAGGACAGCTCACCTCTGAGGTTTCCACTGCACATTTTGGACCACAGTTGGCCTGGGGAGCCGGATCTTCAGAGAGCAGGGCCTCCTATGGCGGGGACAGGGAACTCCAGGTCCACGTCCTCTGCGCCTGACTTGTAACCCACAGAGGCCCGACATCTTGGCGTCCCTCCCTTGCTGGGTGCCGGAGTCAAGGTTTCTCAGCACACCTGTCCTACTGAGGCTGTTTCTACAGGTGCCGTCCCAGTTAAACCAAGACTCTCCATGTGCAGCGACGCGTGACTCTTTCTAATCGTGGATTTGGATCCCCAAATATTAAGCTTTCCTAAATCAGGACGGATATTTTTATACCTTTAAATTTTTAATTTAAAAAACTCTAACAAAATGTGTTAGATCATTTTTCATACTCTGTCCTAAAGATGTGGAAATGACCCAGCCTCAGCCAGGCGTGGGCTTTGAGATGGAGACCTGGCCCTGCGGCTGTCTGGGCTGCCCTGCGAGACGGGCCTCCCTGGCCAAAGCAGGGGTTCTGTGACAGTGGCCATTTGCAGCAGCCGTCTTATCCCAGGGTGGGCAGCAGCGTTTCAGAGGGACATGCTGTCAGGCTTCACTAGATGTGGTCACAGGCGCTCCAGGCTGTGAGGTCCCTGCTCTCAAAGGGCGGGTCCAGGAGAGGTCAGTGAGGCCCCCTCACTGGCCGTGCCTCAGCTGGGGACATGGCAGCAAAGGCCACACAGTCAGAGGCGACTGGTGCTCCTGTGCCCCAGGTCAGCATCCAGGTGGGCCCAGAGCAGGCCCTGGGGTTGAGGCCACCCAAACAGGCGGGCAGGTGGGCGGAGGACCACCACGGGCTGAGATCACTGCTCTGGGGAGACCAGGCTGCAGCACCTCCAGTCAGGTGACTTTCTCTAAAATGTGCTTAAGAAAGAAAAATGAGTGAACTCTCAGGACGCCCCCGCCCCCCGCCTGTTCATGCTTCCTGTCAAAACATGGCACTGTCTAGACTCAGCTGCATCTCGGGCTTTGAAAACTCATCTCGACTGATCTGTATTCCATAAATGCAGCTCTTACAGACTGTAAAGGGGAAACCAATAACTGCCATGTTTGAAGATTCGATTTAAATACTTAGAGTGGTCAAGAGCATCCCAGGGGAGCCCGGTGGAGCACGCCGCTCAGCTCCGGTGGAGCCTATTTAAAATGAGTTTTAATATTTAAAAACAACAGGAAAAAATCTCACTTTCTCTTCTAGAGGCTTCTTTGTGCCAGGAGGACATTAGCCACAAGTGAATCTTATAACAAGGGCAGAGACTGAGCTCACAGCGGCCCTGGGCCCCGGCTGAGTGTGTGTGTGTGTGTGTGTGTGTGTGTGTGTGTGTGTGTGTTGTTATGAGGAGCCGCTTCAGAAAACACTCTAAGTCCAAATTCAAATCAAAGAGAGCTTTATGTACCTGGCCAGGGACTGTCACCACCAACTCGGTGACAAAAGCAAACAACCTGATTTTTCGATGGACAAAGCATATGAACAGGCACTTCTCAAGAAGAAATTCAAGAGGCCAAGGCACAGCCATGAAAACCATCCAGCTTCCTTGGCCCTTCAGGGAAATCAAGTCAAAACCCTGAGGGGTCATTTCCCCAGTGAGAATGGCTCGAACCAAAAGTAAGTAGAGCCAGGGTGTGGAGAACAGGGCTCTGAACAGGGCTGGCGGGCTGGGAGACCCGCACGGCCATCGCGGAGAAGGGTACAAAGGTTGCCCCCAAAACAGAGCTCCCTTATGGTCCCGCTCCTGAGTATACATGCAGAGGACACAGAATTGGCACAGGGAGGAAGAGGTGTGTCTGTCACACCAGCCAAGGATGGAGATCCCGTGGTCGGTGGCAAAATGGACGGGACTGGAGGCCACCGTGAACAGAGCTCTCGCCTCCTGACACTCTCCGGCTCACAGCTATTCTCCTGGGTCTGTGCTGCTGTCCTGTGAGTCACTTGGCATTTCCCTGACGACTAGCAATGCCAAGCTCCTTTCTGGGCACTTTTTGGTCATTTGTGTGCTTCCTTTTGTGAAATCACAATTCAGATCTTTTGCCCACTTTTATTTATTTATTTTTTTTTTTGAGGAATAAAAACATTTTATCTGTGTGTTCAGAACCACACACAAGTTACCTTTACAGTTCAGTTTACTATATAGAAATCATTTTAAATCGAGTTGTCTAGTTTAACTGTAAGGGTTCTCTATGTACTTTAGATGCAAGTCTTTTTAAAACAAGATTTTAAGATCTATTCTCCTGGTCTATGTCGGGTATCTTCATTTCCTTAATGAGCACAAAACTTTCAAATGTAATAAAGCCAAAATCGTCCTTTTTTTCTTTCATGGATCACACCTTTATTTTTGTAACTAAGAACTCTTTGCTTAGCCCAAGGTCGTGAAGAATCAATCCTATATTTTCTTCTAGAATTTCTGAAGTTTTGTCTCTGATGCAAAGAGCATCCCTTCTGGGTGGAATGCGATATATCTTTGCACGCACATGTGGAATCCTTCCACCATTATTAGTGCAGCACTCTCTCCTCCCACTGGATGGCTTTGGCACCTTTGCTGGAAACCTCTTGACCACGCAGGCCAGGGTGTGCTTCCCGCCTTTCTGGTCTTCTCCGTGATCCGCAGGCCTGGGCTCACTCCCTCACCACCCTGTGTCAGTTAGAGCTCCGCAGTGACGTGCCTCGCTCGGGTGACGCCTTCCACGCTCCTCCTTCTCCAAAGCTCTTCTGGGGTTTGTGCCCTTTGCATTTCCTTCTCATGCAGGACCCACTGGCCAGCTTCTATCAGCATCCACTCCGGAGGGCCTGGCTGCTACAGCCTGGGGAGAGCTGTCACCCCACGCTGAGGCCTTCCCAGTGGGAACTTGAGCCTCTCGGCCTGTTCAGTGTTAACTTCCCTCAGCAACTCTCTCGGGTTTTCATGGCAGACCGCGGACTCCCTTGGCCAAGCCAACTCCCGAGAGTTCCAGTCCCCTAGTGCCATTGTGACTAGAATGTTTTCCTAACTTATTTTTAGGTGTTCATTGCTTATATATAGAAATACAGCTTATTTCATGTTGGTCTGACATTGTGCAACCCTTCTAAACTTACTCTTTCCAGTAGGTATTTTTTTTTTAAATTATTTATACAGGATTATGTCATCTTCAGATAACGATAGTTTGACTTCTTTGCCATCTTGTTTCCTCTGGTTCTCTGCTGTGGTTGTGTTAATGGGAGCCCTGGCTAAAGAGGTGGCAAGAGTGGGTGTCCTGCTCCTGATCCTAAACGGAGTGTCTGTCTTCTGTCAATTGTGACGTCAGTGGAGGGTCCTCAGCAAATGCCCTTCACCACGTTGAATGGACTTCCTTTGAGGCTGGCTTGTTGAGGGTTTTACTTCTGAATGGATGATAGGTTTGTCAGGTGCCATTTCTGCATCTCTTGACTTAGCCCGTGGATCTTGTCTTTCATTCACTCATAGGATTTATCCCATTAGTTGATTTTTAGGTGTTAAACCAACCCTGGGCTCCTGGAGTAAAGCCCACTTTCTCATCATCTACTCTACATGCGGTTGGATTAAGTTTGCTAAAATTCTGTTCAAGACTTTGCTGTCTATATTCGTGAGGGAAACTGGCCTGCCATTTCCTTCTCCAGGGACGTCTGTTATGGGGAGCCGCTTCAGAAAACACTCTAAGTCCGAACTTAAATCAGAGAGAGCTTTATTTACCTGGCCAGGGACTGTCACCCACCCACAGAGACTGAAGCGTGAGGGAGAAAGCCATTTCCTGGCCTGTGTCTTGGGAATTGAAGGATAAAACCACAGCCCAGGGGCTTTCCTTAGCGTCATGCAAGCTCACCAATTGTAGAAGCTAAAACAGCAATTAGCACAGCAACTCAGGCAATCGAGTCTTGGGTCCTAGCAGGTGGTAGACAACTGTACCCTGAGATCAAGCAGGTGGTGGTGGGGGGAATCTACTTTAAAGTCTTGGGTCACCAAGACCACCATATCCTGGGCTGAGTACAGTTTGTGGGTACAAATACAGAACACTATGTTGTAAGAGAACAGCTTTCATTTCAGTTTCTTGGAAACAGCTCTTGTGACAGTTTTTTATAGAAGGCAGCAAAATGGACTCTCAGGCCGGCCTGTGGCCGTTCTTGCTTTATAACTGTCTTATCTCTATAATTGTCCTATCTCATATCTGTAATCTATATTTGTTTCTAGTCTGTGACCTGTAGCTCTCACTCTATTGATTGTACCTATCAGATCAGAACACAGCAGCGCCTTTGTGTGGCTTGCTCTCCGCATAGGACAGGATCCACCGGGTGATGCGTGGTCACAGCTCTCCTGGGGCTTCTTCCAGGAGGGCTGCTCCCTCTGCCACTTAGTCTGTGGCCTTCACGTGCGCTGACCGGGCTCCTCTGCAGTGTGCGGCTCCCAGGGCTGGCCCCTGCTCACAGGGCTGGATGTGGCCAGCCTCGCTGCTGAGTGGTCAGCCTGCCCCTGGGTTGGTTAGGGGCCAACTAGTTCTGGAAGGAACTTGTGCTCAAACACTTGCCCTAGCACAGCTTCTGCTGCTGCTGGCCTGCGCCTGGGCTCAGGAGGGCCGTGGCCTGCAGGCAGCTCCCAGGGGCTATCCACTATCCACGGGGCTGTTCAGGCCCTCACTGCTGACCAGGGGTGCGTGGAGAGTGGGACTGCCTCTTTCTGGGCGTCCTGTTGAATTTCTGGCCGGTCTGTGGTGTGTCCTCCTTGGGCTGGTGAGCAGCGGCTGTCCTCAACCACTGGCACCAGGACAGCTGTTGGTTCAGACGCTGCCACAGACGGGAATTTTTTGCCTTCTGTTCCAGAGCAGCTCAACCCCCTCCCACGGAGCTGTTGGCCATTTCTGGCCTGCCTGACCTATGAGAGCTATCCTAAGACAGAGGCCTGGGGTGGGTGATGGACAGCCCCGAGCCGGAGCAGCGCAGACCCCACTCCTCTCACCTGAGCCCAGCACTCCCCATGAGAGGGAGCGTCCGCCTGTGGGAGGCTGGTGTCGGCCACCAGGGCTCCAGAGGGTTGCTCCGTCAGTGTCCAGCTTACGTCTCCGGCCTGGGTAGCGGCTGGGGAGCCCTCCTCCTCCACCTCTCCAGAAGGGGTGTTCCCCGTCCCTCTGGCTGAGCCCAGGTTTGGGTTTCAGTCGAGTCTGGCCCTGGCAGCTGGGTACCCTGCGCTCATTCTTTCTTCGGAGTCTGTTTCTGCTGATGCAGAGAGAGGAAGTCTGACAAAGGAGTTTCCAGGCCCAGCAGCTTGAACGTTCTATTAACTCCAAGAGCAAATGCATGTCATTCACCAAAAAGTTCCACCTCCGTGAGACGTTCAGAATCTCACAGCTCCTGCTCCTGCGAAAGCGCGTGTCCTCACGGCCAGAGCCCAGGCGTTCCTCTCTGCTTCCGACTCAGAATAGCCCCCGTCTCCAGGCGGTGCCACTCCGCCTGCTGCATGTGACTTACCAGCACTCAGGCAGTAGCCCTGCCCCTCCAGGCTTGCGGGGAAGCCCTGTCTGCAGACATGGAGCCCACCTGTCCAGGAGCGGAGGTCGAACTCCCCTGAGCATGCTGACCTTTCCTGATGGTGCCAATGAAATTGTCGTGAGAACATTATTGCACCGCAACGCCCTGGCTGTGAGCTCGGGTTCCGTCTCAGCATGCTACCCAGCGTCAGGGCTCCAGTCCACGTCTGGTTCACCACGGCATGCTCTCCCTCCTCTCCTCCCTCCTCTCCCCTCCCCTTCCTGTCCTGTCCCTCTTCTCTCTCTCTTTCTCTTCTCTCTTCTTTCTCATCCCTCTCCTCTCTTTATTTCTTCTCTCTTTCTCTCTCTCTCTTCCCCTCTTGATCCCCCCTCCTTGCTGGCAGCTGTCTCTCCCCACCCCAGCTCCTACCCCCTTGTAACGATGGACATAAGTGGACATAGGAAGCCATCGAATGGGTTTAGTGGAGTCTGTGTCAGTGGCTGGAATGCTAAGGGGCCATGGTGGGATACTTAGGAACATCCCCCTCAACTAAGCAGCACCCTTAGCTTCACCTCGAAGAACTTTTTAACACCTCCCGTGAGAAGCTCTGTTGGCCTTTCTTGCATACATGTGAATCTATCACAGTGACTCCCACCATTGTGCATACCACAAGACGCAAATATAAAAAAAACCAATTAAACCATAAGCAAATAGCAGAAAAGACAAGTAGAACAGAGGGAAGGGAACAGGGGGAAGAAGGAGAGAGGGGAAGCACTGGGCCCTGAGTTAAAGCAAATCATATCCCATGCTTTTATAATCACATGTAAGTAAAAAGAACCATTAAAACATTAAAAAAAAAGAATGTACCCAACAATAAATGTGATGCTTCCAATGTGCCTACAAGAGAGAAGTCCCTGTTAGCCACCAGACATTTCCCCAAGCCACCCTGACAACCTTCAGGAAGGATGGGAAAGCATCTTGGCTGTCCCATGCAGCGTGCTGACTGCTGAGGCCCCATGAGTGCCCACTGCCTCCTGGCCTCCATGAGCTCCACCTGTGTCTGTCTTTCACCCTTTGTGTCTGGAGTCTGATTTCTACTGTAGTTCACACAAGCTGGTCTGCGAGAGCAGGTGAAGTCTCTTCATGGCATCTGTAGACAGGACTGAGGTGCACTCACCCCGGAACAGAGCTCTCCCCTGAAGAGTTGGTGCTTTCCTTTTTTCCTGATCTGATTTCTTTCCTTATTGAAGTAAGATTGACAAGTAAAAATTGTATACACTTAAGGGCCAGGTTGTGCCAGTGATATTTGTCCACAGAGTGAGGGGCCACCACAGTCCAGGTAGCGGGTGGCTCACCACCTGGCACTCTGCGTGGGCAGCAGGCCTCCGTGTCCTCTGCCAACCTCGCCACAATGCAGTGCATCACTCACTAGGACCACGCAGCCACCGTCTTGCTGCTGGGTCCCCAGAGTTGTGCATCTTGTCACAGAAAGCTTGTGCCCCACCAGCCTCTCCCGGTCCCTGGCCCCGGCCCCCAGAGCCATCACTGCTCTGCTCCCATGAGCCCTACCTGCTCGGGCTCTTGAGCGAGATCCTGTCTCACTCAACACACTGCCCTTGGGTGCACCCACGCTGTGCAGAGGCAGCCTCTCCTCCGGCAGGGCTGTCGGAGACCACTGTGAGAGTGAGTTGCCTGTGTGCACGGCCGTGTGAGCACACTGTGGGAGTGCGCTGCCTGTGTGCATGGCTGCGTGAGGCACTGTGAGAGTGCACAGCATGTGTGCATGGCCATGTGACCCCACTGTGAGAGTGAGCTGCCTGTGTGCATGGCTGTGTGAGCCCACTGTGAGAGTGAGCTGCCTGTGTGCACGGCCGTGTGAGCACACTGTGAGAGTGAGCTGCCTGTGTGCATGGCCATGTGACCCCACTGTGAGAGTGCACAGCATGTGTGCATGGCCATGTGACCCCACTGTGAGAGTGAGCTGCCTGTGTGCATGGCTGTGTGAGCCCACTGTGAGAGTGAGCTGCCTGTGTGCACGGCCGTGTGAGCACACTGTGAGAGTGAGCTGCCTGTGTGCATGGCCATGTGACCCCACTGTGAGAGTGAGCTGCCTGTGTGCATGGCCGTGTGAGCCCACTGTGGGAGTGCGCTGCCTGTGTGCACAGCCGTGTACCTGTGGTGGACTGATTCCATACCTCGGCTGTTGGGAACGTGGAGCACAGGCGTCTCTAAAGGTGACGCCTAGGGCACATGCCCACACGTGGACTGTGGGGCCACTTGGTGGTCCCATTGGCAGTTCTCTCAGGACCCCTCACTGGCGGGACTGTCTGCATTCCCGCCATCAGTGGGCAGAGCCCCTGTCTCTACATCCCGCTCTCTCTTTCTGGCTTTTTGATAATAACCATCCTATGAGGCACCTGTCCTGTGGTTTGGTCTGTAATCCCTGGTGATCTGTGACCCTGGATGCCTGCTGTGCCTGTTGGACATAGCATGCCTCCTTTGGAAACGCGTCTGTGCAGCCTCTCTGCCCGTCTCTCTGGGCCATTTGCCTATGTTCCGCCATTGAGCTGAGTGACTTCCCCACGGGAGCTGGACGTGAACCTGGTCAGAGCTAACACTCCTGCTTTGCTTGGCTTGGTGCCAAGAGCTCCGTTAACTTCCTCGGCTTCAGGGATCTGGCTCCCAGCTCAGATGTGACAGGTGTGCCAGGAAGAGCCAAGGCCCCTGACCTGGGGCTGGCCCTGACGGCCTTCCTGATTCCGGACCGCATGGCGGGTGAGGGGAGAGGCCTGGGCCTCTGCAGCCTTCTTAAGGGTTTAGAGGAGTGCTTGGCCAACTCTAAAGTGTGTGCAATAATGAATAAAAGTGGCAATAGTGCCTTACGACATCCTGCCTTTCCCAAAGGACTGGCTTCCACGGTGCAAAAAATATGACACTTTCCGAGGTCGGAGAGGGAAGGGCAATTCGCGTACATTGCTTCCTGTTTCTTAGGACTTTCGTCAGGACTCTACTTAGCACCACCTCACAAGCAGACAAATAAGCCATTTGGAGTGTTTGCGGAGCAGAGGCAGCAGGACCGTCTGTCCCTGCCCGTCCTCCCTCACCTCGTCTTCTGTGTGCGAGGTCCAGGGTGCTGACGTCGTGCCCAGTCTCCCCTGAGCGGGAAGGACACCAGGGGGAGGGGCAATGGCAGCCCAGGGAGGCGTTAGCCTCCCCACCATCAGGGGCTGTGGATTAGAGAAGAGCAAAGGTCACATGGGCTCAAAGAACAGGAAGGTCTCTCTCCCCCTCGAGGAGCATCCTGTCTGCGGTTGGAAGCACAGACGGAGGCGTGGGGCAGCCCTAAGAGCCTCTCTGCCATCTCTTCAGGTCCCATGACAGCCTTATATAGCAACCCTCTCTCCGACACTCACCAGGTCCCACAAGAACCACCAGCATCCCTTCTGAGGGCTGCGTCCCCAGTGACTGCGGACGGACGTCACTAAGCCCAACCCACACCACCTCTCACACCACCACACAGGGTCCTGTGGAGGACAAGCCTCATCCAATCCATGTCTGCAGTGACCTCTGAGAGCTCGTCCTGACCCCCAACCCAACCACACCTGTGCGCCTTCCCCCTGCGCAGACCCCCGAGCCGGGGTTTCCCTCAGAGGCACTGGGAGAGGGGCTGCAGCCGGCACTGAGTTCCTCCTGCAGGAAGCGTGAGCCTTGTGGAAGTCCTGGGATTAGAAACACCCAGGCAGCCCAGGAGGGGTGTGTGACCCATGGACCAGGGGTTCCAGAGGTGGCCCCAGGCAAAGAGCAGTGTCCTGGGTATAGCACAGCTTGAGCCAAAGCCGAGCCCCTCAAAGATCCCTTCAGGGTCAGAGCTGAGTGGGGCTGGATGACCCTCCTGGAAAACTTTGGCAGCCTCCAGGAAAGAAGAAAGATGGAGCCCATCTGTGCCCACCAGAGGCCCTGCCCCTCCCTGTGAATAATGCTGAGTTCCTTGAATTCTCTCCGCCACCCCCTGCCCCTGCCCCGGGGATGCGCCTGGCAGGGAGGGCCCTTAGGCAGCTTTGGCGCACACGCATGGCCCCTGCCTTGCTGTCTGGTGCAAGAGGCAGGAGCCCAGTCCTCTCCCCAGTTCTTCCCTGACCGTTCCTGGTCCCCACTCTCAGTGAAGAATGTCCGTCTGCCCAGACACCAGCAGCAGCATCTGCACAGGCCAGCTGGAGAAGTGAAACAGATAATCACCTCCACGTGAGTCGTGCAGCCCGGTATTAAAGCGCTGATTAATTGCTTCCAAAGTATATGCTGAGTGACATTGAACCACACAGAAGCGCTGGCCAGACATCTGAAATGAGAGCTCTCCTCCAATACGCCCATCACCCTTCCTAATGGTGTCCCCTCACTTGGAGTCACAGAGAATTTTCAAGAAGATAAAATGGCATTGATGTCATTTTGAGTCCACTGCTGGCATGCAGACCATGGTGCGGAGGCCAGTGCGTGCCCTTGTTGATGGTGTGCAGGACCACACAGGGCCAGGCGCAGCAGGAGACGCGGAGCCCATCCCGCAGCAGCAGACGCGGACCTCCATCCTGTTCTGGCTCTTCCTCGAATGCTGGGTTCTTGTGCGTCCTGGGGACCCGGCTCACCTCAGTGTCCTGACAGCATTTTAACAGTTTTGTCCCATGAGCTGTGGAACAACCCAGCAGGGAGGGATGTCCCCACCGACAGTGACACAGATTCCTAGAGAAAATGCCCCTCAGGCTCTAAGCAGGGAAAAGCCTGCTGTGTGCACATTCCTGTCCCCACTGGTGGGTGGAGAACCAAAGGGGTCATTATCCCAACACCCTCAGGGTCCATCTGTCCCTTTGTCCTGCAGAGCAGGTGGGAGGCTGAGATCTGGCCCTTTGTTAGTAACTGTTCTCCGAGAGTCTCCACAGAGGGCCGGCCAGCTGGGGGCCTCTCTCCACTGGTGCTTCAACCTCGTGGATGGGGGTCAGGTCCACCCTTTGAGCTGTGGGCCCACTCCAGGTGAAGAGCTGCCAGGCCCTGAAGGAGCCTGGGGCTGAAGAAGAGCCACCCAGTTCCTCGGCAGCCAGGGCTTCTGGGCCCAGCAGGCCCCGAGCCCCTGCATCACACACATTCGGTGTGTGTCTGGCACCTACCACAGCTTGGTGGGTGTTTCCTTTAATGGCGACCTCACCACATGCTGCGTACGACGGGCACTGAGTCGATTCCCACAGCCTCAGCCTGCAGTTGCCCTCGGTGCTCTCAGGACGACAAGCCCCCACACAGGTCCTGGCTGATGCACCTCCCCAGTGGCCTGCTCCTCTGAAGTGTGCCCGGTGCTGACCCCCGACTGGCGGAGCTCATGAGGCATCAGACCTTGGGCTCCCCCGTGCACACACGTCCTTGGTTCTTGGTCCACAAACAGTGGCTGGAGCCCGGACGGTACTCACAGTGAGTAGTGCGGTCAAGTGACTTACGTAGGCGATGGCTGCTGGGGACCACACGTCTGTGCTGCTGGGTAAGCCCTGGCTCAGTGTGATGGCACCCAGAGGTGGGCCTTTGGAGGTGCTCAGGGAGAGGGGACACGTGGGTGGGGACTTCTCATGGGAGGGTACTTTCCAGAGGAAGAGACCTGACATCCCCCCAGTGCACTCAACTTGGGGAGGGCCACAGGAACACAGGAGTGGACAGCTGTCTGTAAACCAGGGAGGGCCCCACTGGACACCCTGGACCTTGGACCTCCACCTCCAGAACTGTGAGAAGGGACATCTGCTGCAAGCCACCTGGCCTGTGGCTGTTATGAGGTACCCCAAAGGGACCGGGCCACAGCATGGACCCCACAGTGTCCGAGTCTTCCGTGAGTGATTCCTGACAGAAGAGAAGAAATGAATCAATGGGTGACATTGTTGCACGTCACTTATTTTAATAGATGAGATCGAGCCATGTGACTGTGGTCACAGGACCCGAAAGGGCATGCTGGGGTTCAAACGTAGGCCTGTCTGGATTTGTGCTCTGGGTCTTTTCCTTGAATCTGTTCGGAGCACTTCAGGGATGGCACCTCCCCCAGGGCTCCGACGGGCCTGAACTTCCTCGTGGGTCAGCGCCGCCTGTGTGTCTCGGTGGCAGGGCAGCCTGGATCCTGGGTGCTCGTGGGACTGGTGTTTTTGATGTGGTTCCCCATCCTCGCTGCCTTCACAAGCTAATGTGATTAACACCCTGGAAAGTGGAGCTCATTAGCGGCGGGAGTCCAGAGTCCGCCCCGAATAGCAAGCAAGTGTCTGAAGCAAAGTGCAGGCGCCTTCAGAACTGCGCTGTGGCAGAGCCCGGCGCATTAATTATTAACCACACTGTGACCTAAATAAATCTGAGGCTCATGCTTCATTTAAACACCACTTGTCACACGCCCTGTTCACCCGGGCCTCGAATGGTTGGGTGTGAAGGAAGAAGGACGCTGTCTTTCAAGTGCAATTATAGCCCTGTAACTGCACCACTCAACACAGCCCACCCTAACCAGCGGCAAGGCCCGAGTTCCTGCACCCACACCACAGTGTCCCCATTGCCACCAAGTGACGTGACGCGTGAGACAAAGAGACCCAGCGGCTCTTCCTAAGAAACAGGATTCCTCCCTGCAGGTTGTCCTCGCTGATGGCCAGAAGCTTGTCAGCAAGATTATTGCTGGACATTTACCAAAGAGATCTGTTTTGCCAATAGTCAAATGGCAGTTAAATGACACCAATTAGAATAAATTGCACATTTATTAGGGTAAACGCTGTCCGTGCTGGTAAGTTCAAACCCCTTTCTGGCACAGATTTCCTTGGTTCAGTAAGCCCCAGGCACCCTCGTGTTTACCAGTGACCCTGGAACTTCCTAGAGAATCCGTGCTGACGGCTGCACACACCAGCGGGAGTTCCACGCCTCCTGTCTGCCATCTAGACCCACAGCCACCAACAGCAGTGTCGAAGTCCCCACAGCACGCGGCTTCCCGTGAGCCCTGCATGTTCCCTGTCCCCCTTCCGCAGCTGGCCTGTGCCCCAACAGCTGGCAGGAGCCCAGTGTCCTGCAAAGTCACCAGAGACTGGATGATCCTGCCCAGCCAACCCTGTCCTCAGCCAGCCACTGTGGGCAGAGTCCCCTGAGCCAGGCAGGAAGTGGGGACGGTGGCAGCATCGCTAGTTGCTCAGTGCACCTCCAGGGAGTCCTCAGCAATGGGCAGGGCGTCGCCATGGTCTGGGACTTCTCTGGAGGGCAGTCCCCATGCTGCCAGTGACCCTGAGGAGGGAGAGGGAAAGGAGAGGAAGGGAGGGGGAGGGGGAGAGGGGGACCAAGGGGGGAGGGGAAGAGGGGAGGAGGGAGGAGGGAAGGGGAGGGGAAGAGGGGAGAAGGGAGGAGAGGAGGAGAGGGGAGGGGAGAGGAGAGAAGGAGAGGAGAGGAGGGGAGGAGAGGAGGGGAGGAGAGGGGAGGGGAAGAGGAGGGGGAGGGGAGAGGAGCGGAGGGGAGAGGAGAGGAGAGGGGAGGGGAGAGGAGCGGAGGGGAGAGGAGAGGGGAGGGGAGAGGAGAGGGGAGGGGAGAGGAGAGAAGGAGAGGAGAGGAGGGGAGGAGAGGAGGGGAGGAGAGGGGAGGGGAAGAGGAGAGGGGAGGGGAGAGGAGCGGAGGGGAGAGGAGAGGAGAGGGGAGGGGAGAGGAGCGGAGGGGAGAGGAGAGGGGAGGGGAAGGGAAGAGGGGAGGGGAGGAGAGGGGAGGGGAAGAGGGGAGGGGAGGGGAGGGGAGGAGGGGAGGGGAGAAGAGGAGGGGAGGGGAAGAGGGGAGGAGGGAGGAGGGAAGGGGAGGGGAAGAGGGGAGAAGGGAGGAGAGGAGGAGAGGGGAGGGGAGAGGAGAGAAGGAGAGGAGAGGAGGGGAGGAGAGGAGGGGAGGAGAGGGGAGGGGAAGAGGAGGGGGAGGGGAGAGGAGCGGAGGGGAGAGGAGAGGAGAGGGGAGGGGAGAGGAGCGGAGGGGAGAGGAGAGGGGAGGGGAGAGGAGAGGGGAGGGGAGAGGAGAGAAGGAGAGGAGAGGAGGGGAGGAGAGGAGGGGAGGAGAGGGGAGGGGAAGAGGAGAGGGGAGGGGAGAGGAGCGGAGGGGAGAGGAGAGGAGAGGGGAGGGGAGAGGAGCGGAGGGGAGAGGAGAGGGGAGGGGAAGGGAAGAGGGGAGGGGAGGAGAGGGGAGGGGAAGAGGGGAGGGGAGGGGAGGGGAGGAGGGGAGGGGAGAAGAGGAGGGGAGGGGAAGAGGGGAGGAGGGAGGAGGGAAGGGGAGGGGAAGAGGGGAGGAGGGAGGAGAGGAGGAGAGGGGAGGGGAGAGGAGAGAAGGAGAGGAGAGGAGGGGAGGAGAGGAGGAGAGGGGAGGGGAAGAGGAGAGGGGAGGGGAGAGGAGCGGAGGGGAGAGGAGAGGGGAGGGGAAAGGAGAGGAAGGGAGGGGGAGGGGGAGAGGAGGACCAAGGGGGGGAGGGGAAGAGGGGAGGAGGGAGGAGAGAAGGAGAGGAGAGGAGGGGAGGAGAGGAGGGGAGGGGGAGGGGGAGAGGAGAGGGGAGGGGAGAGGAGCGGAGGGGAGAGGAGAGGGGAGGGGAGAGGAGCGGAGGGGAGAGGAGAGGGGAGGGGAAGGGAAGAGGGGAGGGGAGGAGAGGGGAGGGGAAGAGGGGAGGGGAGGGGAGGGGAGGAGGGGAGGGGAGAAGAGGAGGGGAGGGGAAGAGGGGAGGAGGGAGGAGAGGAGGAAAGGGGAGGGGAGAGGAGAGAAGGAGAGGAGAGGAGGGGAGGAGAGGAGGGGAGGAGAGGGGAGGGGAAGAGGAGAGGGGAGGGGAGAGGAGCTGAGGGGAGAGGAGAGGGGAGGGGAAGGGAAGAGGGGAGGGGAGGAGAGGGGAGGGGAAGAGGAGAGGGGAGGGGAGGGGAGGAGGGGAGGGGAGGGGAAGAGGGGAGAGGAGGGGAGGAGAGGGGAGGAGGTAGGAGAGGAGGGGAGGGGAGGGCAGGGGAGTGGGGGGAGAGTCCTCTGACTGTACAACAATCTCCTGGTCTGGGTGCCTCCCTGAGCTTGTGTGACTCCAGCACCCTGCGGTGCCATTCTGAGGACGTGCCACCCTGCTCTTCCAGCGAGGCTTGCTACAGGGGATCTGCACCTGTGCCTCAGTCTGGTGACCCTCCAGAGGCAGGAACTGTGGGTCTCCCGCCCTCTCAGCCTGAGGCTGGGCCTCTGAAGCTGTCCTCCTGCCTCCACCTCCCTCTGCTGCTCCTGCCTCCCCCTGGGGTCCCCAAACAAAGAGCCATGAGGGAGCCACAGCAGTGCTAGTAAATGTTCTCCAAGTTCAGTCAGAAGCCAGATTAAGTCAGAGAAATCCGTAATGACAATGGGAACCTTTGACCTTCGTGGAATCATTTTCGTGAGATCTTCAGGCTGTTGCAGAACACGCCACTCCCTCTGAAGGGCATGGTGGCTACTGTCGGCCACAAGATGTTTTAAAGTTAGCGTCCTGAGCCTCAGAACTGCATTTAATTTTTTCAATTTATCACCATGTTTCCCTGGTCCCTGTCATTCATGGAGGCCACCAGAGTCCTCAGGAACTTAATGCAGGGACTGGAGGAGGTGGCCAGCAGCTTGCAGCTGGAGCTCACTGCTAGATGGACAGACCAAAGTGCTCCCCCAGGGTGGCTCTGACCAGGGTGGCCTAATGCCACCACTGCTCCTCCTGAGCCGTGAAGCTCAACATTACCTGGAAAACTGAAGGGAGAAGACCCACCCTCCGTGGACCATGTCCCCAACCAATCCAGGGCCTGGAATGAGGTGCCCTGTAAAAATTTAGGCAGGAAGGTTGAGAACAAATCTAGTGAGCTGTGTGCGGACGGCAGGGCTCCCTGTGGGAAGAGAAGATGGTAGGGAAGTACCCAGGCACGGGAAGAAGAGATTTGCCAGAGACAGCCCATGGACAGCTCGGGGGCCCAGGGAGGGGGAAGGCCTGCAGCCCAGACTCCCCATCCTGGCAAACACGCTGGGGTGCCTAAAAGCTCCTGCGCCAAGTGAGGTCTCCTTCCTGGCACTGGGCTCTGCTGCCCCCTCTCAGTGCCAGGCTGAGACAGGAATCTACTGTGGCAGCCCAAGGGAGGAGGCTGGCCCTGCTGGTACTCCGTGAAATGTCAGGGCTGTGGGAGGAACTGTGAGTGCCTCCACATTGGGCTGATGAGAAAGGGGCTGTCATCTCCCTTGTTTAGGGAGAGCTCATTTGCATATTTCCCAAATTTCACATAACCATGAGCTGGGTTTTGTATTTGATTTACATCATTTAAGGGGAACAAGGACAGTCCTAAGTGGCCTAGAGCCAGTAGCTCGTGATGGATGTGGATCCTTGCGCCTGGCGGCGAGCTGCTCCTGTCCTGACAACACAGAGGCTGCATCTCAATACTCACTACTGGGCGTCCCCCAGGCCCACAAGCTGGCTCTGGAGGGGCAGCACTCTGAGGTGGGCAGCAGGGCTAGGTAAGCATGCCCCACGTTTGCTCTGCAACAGAGGACACTGTGCCACCCACGTGCTTGCTGCTAGCCCAGGGTTGGAGGGTTGAATGGTTGGAGGGTTGGAGGGATGGAGGGTTGGAGGGATGGAGGGATGGAGGGATGGAGGGTTGGAGGGATGGAGGGATGGAGGGATGGAGGGTTGGAGGGATGGAGGGATGGAGGGTTGGAGGGATGGAGGGTTGGAGGGATGGAGGGATGGAGGGTTGGAGGGATGGAGGGATGGAGGGATGGAGGGTTGGAGGGATGGAGGGTTGGAGGGATGGAGGGTTGGAGGGATGGAGGGTTGCAGGGATGGAGGTATGGAGGGATGGAGGGATAGAAGGATGGAGGGATGGAGGGTTGGAAGGTTACAGGGATGGAGGGATGGAGGGATGGAGGGATGGAGGGATGGAGGGTTGGAGGGATGGAGGGTTGGAGGGATGGAGGGTTGCAGGGATGGAGGTATGGAGGGTTGGAGGGATGCAGGGTTGGAGGGATGGAGGGATGGAGGGATGGAGGGTTGGAGGGATGGAGGGTTGGAGGGATGGAGGGTTGCAGGGATGGAGGTATGGAGGGATGGAGGGATAGAAGGACGGAGGGATGGAGGGATGGAGGGTTGGAAGGTTACAGGGATGGAGGGATGGAGGGATGGAGGGATGGAGGGATGGAGGGTTGGAGGGATGGAGGGTTGGAGGGATGGAGGGTTGCAGGGATGGAGGTATGGAGGGTTGGAGGGATGCAGGGTTGGAGGGATGGAGGGATGGAGGGATGGAGGGATGGAAGTTTGCAGGGATGGAGGGATGGAGGGTTGGAGGGATGGAGGGATGGAGGGATGGAGGGATGGAAGGTTTCAGGGATAGAGGGATGGAGGGTTGGAGGGATAGAGGGATGGAGGGATGGAGGGATGGAGGGATGGAGGGTTGGAGGGATGGAGGGTTGGAGGGATGGAGGGATGGAGGGATGGAAGGTTGCAGGGATGGAGGGATGGAGGGTTGGAGGGATGGAGGGATGGAGGAATGGAGGGATGGAGGGATGGAGGGATGGAAGGTTGCAGGGATGGAGGGATGGAGGGATGCAGGGTTGGAGGGATGGAGGGTTGGAGGGATGGAGGGATGGAGGGATGGAGGGATGCAGGGTTGGAGGGATGGAGGGATGGAGGGATGGAGGGATGGAAGGTTGCAGGGATGGAGGGATGGAGGGATGGAGGGATGGAGGGATGGAGGGATGGAGGGTTGGAGGGATGGAGGGTTGGAGGGATGGAGGGATGGAGGGATGGAGGGATGGAAGGTTGCAGGGATGGAGGGATGGAGGGTTGGAGGGATGGAGGGATGGAGGGTTGCAGGGATGGAGGTATGGAGGGATGGAGGGATAGAAGGATGGAGGGATGGAGGGATGGAGGGATGGAAGGTTGCAGGGATGGAGGGATGGAGAGATGGAAGGTTGCAGGGATGGAGGGATGGAGGGTTGCAGGGATGGAGGGATGGAGGGATGGAGTGATGGAGGGATGGAGGGATGGAGGGTTTGAGGGATGGAGGGTTGGAGGGATGGAGGGTTGGAGGGATGGAGGGATGGAGGGATGGAGGGTTGGAGGGATGGAGGGATGGAGGTATGGAGGGATGGAGGGATAGAAGGATGGCGGGATGGAGGGTTGGAGGGATGGAGGGTTGGAGGGATGGAGGGATGGAGGGATGGAGGGATGGAGGGATGGAGGGATGGGAGGTTGCAGGATGGAGGGATGGAGAGATGGAAGGTTGCATGGATGGAGGGATGGAAGGTTACAGGGATGGAGGGATGGAGGGTTGGAGGGATGGAGGGATGGAGGGTTGGAGGGATGGAGGGTTGGAGGTATGGAGGGTTGGAGGGATGGAGGGATGGAGGGATGGAAGGTTACAGGGATGGAGGGATGGAGGGATGGAGGGACGGAGGGATGGAAGGTTACAGGGATGGAGGGATGGAGGGTTGGAGGGATGGAGGGATGGAGGGATGGAGGGTTGGAGGGATGGAGGGATGGAGGGTTGGAGGGATGGAGGGATGGAGGGTTGGAGGGATGGAGGGATGGAGGGTTAGAGGGATGGAGGGATGGAGGGATGGAGGGATGGAGGGATGGAGGGATGGAAGGTTGGAGGGATGGAGGGATGGAGGGTTGGAGGGATGGAGGGATGGAGGGTTGCAGGGATGGAGGTATGGAGGGATGGAGGGATAGAAGGATGGAGGGATGGAGGGATGAAGGGATGGAAGGTTGCAGGGATGGAGGGATGGAGAGATGGAAGGTTGCAGGGATGGAGGGATGGAGGGTTGCAGGGATGGAGGGATGGAGGGATGGAGGGATGGAGGGATGGAGGGATGGAGAGATGGAGGGATGGAGGGTTGGAGGGATGGAGGGTTGGAGGGATGGAGGGATGGAGGGATGGAGGGTTGGAGGGATGGAGGGATGGAGGTATGGAGGGATGGAGGGAGAGAAGGATGGAGGGATGGAGGGTTGGAGGGATGGAGGGATGGAGGGATGGAGGGATGGAGGGATGGAGGGATGGGAGGTTGCAGGGATGGAGGGATGGAGAGATGGAAGGTTGCAGGGATGGAGGGATGGAGGGTTGGAGGGATGGAGGGATGGAGGGATGGAGGGATGGAGGGATGGAAGGTTACAGGGATGGAGGGATGGAGGGTTGGAGGGATGGAGGGATGGAGGGTTGGAGGGATGGAGGGTTGGAGGTATGGAGGGTTGGAGGGATGGAGGGATGGAGGGATGGAAGGTTACAGGGATGGAGGGATGGAGGGATGGAGGGATGGAGGTATGGAGGGATGGAGGGTTGGAGGGATGGAGGGTTGGAGGGATGGAGGGATGGAGGGTTGGAGGGATGGAGGGATGGAGGGATGGAGGGATGGAGGGATGGAGGGATGGGAGGTTGCAGGGATGGAGGGATGGAGAGATGGAAGGTTGCAGGGATGGAGGGATGGAGGGTTGGAGGGATGGAGGGATGGAGGGATGGAGGGATGGAGGGATGGAAGGTTACAGGGATGGAGGGATGGAGGGTTGGAGGGATGGAGGGATGGAGGGATGGAGGGATGGAGGGATGGAGGGATGGAGGGTTGGAGGGATGGAGGGTTGGAGGGATGGAGGGATGGAGGGTTGGAGGGATGGAGGGTTGGAGGGATGGAGGGATGGAGGGTTGGAGGGATGGAGGGTTGGAGGGATGGAGGGATGGAGGGTTGGAGGGATGGAGGGATGGAGGGTTGGAGGGATGGAGGGATGGAGGGATGGAGGGTTGGAGGGATGGAGGGTTGGAGGGATGGAGGGTTGGAGGGATGGAGGGTTGCAGGGATGGAGGTATGGAGGGATGGAGGGATAGAAGGATGGAGGGATGGAGGGTTGGAAGGTTACAGGGATGGAGGGATGGAGGGATGGAGGGATGGAGGGATGGAGGGATGGAGGGATGGAGGGATGGAAGGTTACAGGGATGGAGGGATGGAGGGTTGGAGGGATGGAGGGATGGAGGGATGGAGGGATGGAGGGATGGAAGGTTACAGGGATGGAGGGATGGAGGGATGGAGGGATGGAGGGATGGAGGGATGGAGGGATGGAGAGATGGAGGGATGGAGGGTTGGAGGGATGGAGGGTTGGAGGGATGGAGGGATGGAGGGATGGAGGGTTGGAGGGATGGAGGGATGGAGGTATGGAGGGATGGAGGGAGAGAAGGATGGAGGGATGGAGGGTTGGAGGGATGGAGGGATGGAGGGATGGAGGGTTGGAGGGATGGAGGGATGGGAGGTTGCAGGGATGGAGGGATGGAGAGATGGAAGGTTGCAGGGATGGAGGGATGGAGGGTTGGAGGGATGGAGGGATGGAGGGATGGAGGGATGGAGGGATGGAAGGTTACAGGGATGGAGGGATGGAGGGTTGGATGGATGGAGGGATGGAGGGTTGGAGGGATGGAGGGTTGGAGGGATGGAGGGATGGAGGGATGGAGGGATGGAGGGATGGAAGGTTACAGGGATGGAGGGATGGAGGGATGGAGGGATGGAGGGATGGAGGGATGGAGGGATGGAGGGTTGGAGGGATGGAGGGATGGAGGGATGGAGGGATGGAGGGATGGAGGGATGGGAGGTTGCAGGGATGGAGGGATGGAGAGATGGAAGGTTGCAGGGATGGAGGGATGGAGGGTTGGAGGGATGGAGGGATGGAGGGATGGAGGGATGGAGGGATGGAAGGTTACAGGGATGGAGGGATGGAGGGTTGGAGGGATGGAGGGATGGAGGGTTGGAGGGATGGAGGGTTGGAGGTATGGAGGGTTGGAGGGATGGAGGGATGGAGGGATGGAAGGTTACAGGGATGGAGGGATGGAGGGATGGAGGGATGGAGGGATGGAGGGATGGAGGGTTGGAGGGATGGAGGGATGGAGGGATGGAAGGTTACAGGGATGGAGGGATGGAGGGATGGAGGGATGGAGGGATGGAGGGATGGAGGGTTGGAGGGATGGAGGGTTGGAGGGATGGAGGGATGGAGGGATGGAGGGATGGAGGGTTGGAGGGATGGAGGGTTGGAGGGATGGAGGGTTGGAGGGATGGAGGGTTGCAGGGATGGAGGTATGGAGGGATGGAGGGATAGAAGGATGGAGGGATGGAGGGATGGAAGGTTACAGGGATGGAGGGATGGAGGGTTGGAATGTTACAGGGATGGAGGGATGGAGGGATGGAGGGATGGAGGGTTGGAGGGATGGAGGGATGGAGGGATGGAGGGATGGATGGATGGAGGGATGGAGGGATGGAGAGATGGAGGGTTGAAGGGTTGGAGGGATGGAGGGATGGAGGGTTGGAGGGATGGAGGGATGGAGGGTTGGAGGGATGATGGGTGAATGGGTAGAGGGATGGATAGTGATGGAATGAAGGATAGGTGGATAGAGATGAATGGGTGGATGGAAGGAAGGATGGATGAATAGGGAGATGAGAAGAATGGCAGGATAGGGGTGACGATATAGATGAAGTGAGATGGAAGGACCAAGCTGTGCCTGTCGTGAGAATCTGTCCATCTATCATTCAGTGACGAGAACACTCACAGGAACACCCTCTGGCCCTGCTTGTGGGTTTTCACACTGCCTGATGTGGCTCTGCATCCACCAGGGCAGCATTGCACACCATGGTGGGAGGAGCTTTTCCGCTTTAACAATACCCAGGTCCAAGCCGGTCTCTGTTTTGTAAGTTGCCAAGGGCACTTACTATTTCATATTCCCCCCCTGGGATCACTGTTTGGTGCTGGAGGGCTGCCGAGGCAGACAACCTGTTCTGAGCACCGCCTCTGAACAACTCCACCTGCCATGGTAGGTTTGAATTTTACATTAGTTTTTCTTATATTATGTCGTCTAATTGATAACTGCAATGAGCCATTGGTTAAAGTCAGTAAGCTATGAAATACTAATATTGAAAGAGAAATAAATTATAATAATTTGACAAGTTTGCCTAACAATAATTTTCAACAGATTCTCAAATTATACTCATTCAGTAAAAATCCCTCACACATTGCAACGTATCCGACCTTGAAAAACAATGACAAAAATTCAAAATACCAATTTGGCTTTTATTTATGTAGGAAATAATCAACTCAGACAGGAGCATGTGGAGACCAGGTGTAAAGTGGAAACCCAGGATTCTCTCTCCCTTCACTGCAGGCGAACAACTGCAAGCAGCTCCCCGAGGAATCGCCGCGTAGG
This sequence comes from Spermophilus citellus, assembly GCF_964194105.1. Lineage (NCBI taxonomy): Eukaryota > Metazoa > Chordata > Mammalia > Rodentia > Sciuridae > Spermophilus > Spermophilus citellus. Next base: position 96,103,256 of record NC_138195.1, read on the forward strand.
CCCGTGTTGGTGCTGTGACGCCAGGTGTCCTTGCTGGATGTGGGCACTTTCCGTGCCGCCCTCCGCACCCCAGGGTCTGGACTCCTTGGATCCAACCAGGCACAAGCTGAGGATGCAAGCTCTGAGGAGAGATGGATCTGCGCTGACCAAGTGTGGGCAGCTCTCTCATCCTTCCCTGAGTGATCAGTGCAACAGTTATTCACACAGCGTCGACATTTTATGAGTGTTGAAAGTCATCTAGAGATGATTGACATCCACTGGGGGACATGCTCAGGTCACAGGCTAATGCTGCCCCCTTTATATAAGGGACTTGAGCGTCTGAGGGTTTGGGTGTCTGTGGAGTCCAGACCAGTGTCCCCAGATACCAAGGGATGACCATACACCAAAGGCTGTGTGTGTGTGTGTGTGTGTGTGTGTGTGTGTGTGTGCGTGCGTGCGTGCGTGTGCATGTGCCATTGTAAACAGCAAACATCTCTTTTTAAAGCTATTTGCCAATAAACTTTTCTTCTTTTGCAAAATTAAAGGAACTGAATAATCTGTAACAACTGCTAAGTATAGAAAGTCTAAGTACTTTCTTCATGAAGATTAATAAAGATTACACTTAGGCATACAATAAAATCTTTAGCTCAACACACACACAAACCTAAAGCTGTAGTCAGAGATAAAACGAGAAAGAACACCTAGAATTATCTCCTGCACACAGACCCTGTGTGGGAAGAAGGCATGTGCAGGCCTCAGTGAGGGCTGGGAGGCGACCAGGCGCCCAGTGCCTCCTGGCCAGCTGACACCCAGTCTCCCATCAGGTCCGTCCCGACAGGAGACAGCCACAGAGACACCACCTCAAGGGCTGACCTAGATTTTGACAAAATGTGTTCTAAAAGTAAAGTAAATTATCTGCCAGATTTTTAAAGAAAATGGCCTGGAGGGAAGACAGCTGGGTTGGAGACTCGGCGACCTTCAGGACACATCGCCACATGCATGTCACAGCCACCTCAGGGTCAAACGTTTTTGAGAAAAAATGTCAGCAGGATGAATCTGCGTTTCAAAAAATGACCCTCAGAAGCAAGCTGTAAGTGTGGGGCCCACACTCGCAGACAGAGAGCAAGGAAGGGAACATTTTAAACAGAGCGTGAAGCATCAAAGAGCCACCCAGCACAGGAGGCGTCACTGTAACTAACCCCACACACCACTATTTCAAAATGCCTCACCCTGAGCACCCTCCCATGTCACAGTGTCCCTCAGTGTCACCCTCAGGGTGCCTGCAACCTCTCTCCTGCCCATGTGAGGGCAAAGTCCAGCCGCAGCCCAGGATCCCAGCCTTCAGCCAGATGCCCTCTCATCAGCCTTGGCCTGACCTCTTCCTCCCTCCACACAGCTGCCCAGGCGGGCTGCACCCCAGGGCTCACAGGTCTGCTGGGCCTCGAGCGGCACCCCTGCAGAGAGGCGTGCTGCCCCCTGTCCTCCCGCCAGCACTGGCCCACAGGCAGCCCACTGTCCCCTTCACCAGCAGCTCCAGGCCTGCTGCCAGGCCCCAGGCCCACTGGGGGCCAAGATGACCCAGGCCTTCCTTCAAGTGCTGAATGAACTTGGGCCAAACCAGAAAGCCACCAGTGTTCCCTAAATCCAGATCCTCACCACGCTCAAAGTTCAGAGAGTTCCCATGAAGAATTAAGACCATCGCGTTGAGTAGATGGCATTATTATTTTTCTCAGGTTGACAGATGAAAGATGCTTCTGAGTATCTGTCCTTTCACTGAGAAAACTGGGATGAAGTGAAGTTCAAGGAACGAGGTTCCGGGCTGCCTCTAGCAGACCCTCTCCCTCAGGGCCTGCTCAGAGCTCCCACGTGACACATCACCAGTGAAAGGGCCACCAGGTCTCCAGGGAGTGCAAAAGAATCCAGAAGTCAGGATACCATGGGGAAAGAGGGAACCTAGTCACTCTACAACGCATGCTGCCCGGGGCCGGGGCTAGTCCTGGGTCCACAGTGGGACTTCTCATCAGTGTGGTAGTGCTGCTTGGTCCCGCTGTTTCTCGTGATTGACACTCAGCTGACTATCAGAAGAAGTTGGGGGTGGACTATAGAAAAATACGTACCTTCACCTGACCCAGAGTCTATGGGAACACTGCAGCCAGCACCTACCTAACAATCAAGACCGACGGCTCCCCCGAGCCAGGAACAGCACATGCTCTTCAGTGTGGTACTGGCAGATCTAGTCAGGGCAATTAAGCAAGAAAAAGAAATAATAGCCTTAAGATTTGAAAGAAGAAGAACGCTGCATTTGCAGATGACATTGCTAAGAACACAGCATCCCCAGACTGGTCTGCAGAGTGAAGCAATCCCTGTGCAACCTCAGCTGGTCTTGGCAAAAATCGACAAGTTATCTCTAAAATTCGGGTGGAGATTCAAGAAACCCAGATACTTAAAATAAAATAAGAAAGTTGGAGGATTCACAATTTGCAATCTTAAAACTTGCTGCTAAGCTGTACACACAGAAGTAGCGTGGAACTGGGAATGAGAAGCCCAGGAATAAGTCAATCTTGGCAAGGTGACCAGACGAGTGTGAGGAGAGAATGGCGTTTTAAACAAGTGGCTCGAGAACAGCCAAAGCTCACGTGTACAATAACATGCAGAAGCTAACTCAGCGTAGGCCCTCTAGAGACCTGCCATCGACACAATTCTAAAAACAACAATAATCCATTTACAAATCTGGACAAGTAGCAGACATTTCTCCAAAGAAGATACGCCAGTCGCCGTAGCATGTGTAAAGATCCCGTGTGGTCAGCCATCAGGAAACCCAGATCAGCACCACGAGGCCTGGGTCCACACCTCAAGAGCGACACAAAAAACTCATGGGTCAACAGGAACATGGGTAAATGTGTGGGCAACTGCCCGTGTGAGAGTGCGGCAGCCTCTCTGAATAGCAGCCCCCGCCCCTCCAGGGTGAAAGCCCAGGGCCCATCTGGGTAGCAGCACCTGTCTCAGTGTGCACCCGAGGGAGGAAAGTGCGTTCCCAGCCGGACCCTTTACAGCAGCCAGGACACAGCGGCCTGGAGCCCTGCAGCTGAGGAGTGAGCTGACACAGCACAGGGGCTCCGTCCCCACGAGGGGACGAGGGACATCCTGCATCCACAGAGGGTGTGGCCCTGTCCCTGTGAGCCGGGAACAGGTCGCACTAGGTGTGTGCCAACCGCCCACAGAGGTCAGTCTGTACTGACCACTGGTTCCCTAGTCGGGAGGGAGAGGCGTGGCTGAGGGTTTCTCTGATGGAGAGCAGCCCACGTTGGCTGTGGTGATGGTGATTTATCTGTGAAAATCCAAAAGGCCATTGAATGTACCCTTTAAATTCCTAGTGTGTAGTATGGAAAGTATATCTCAACAAGGCTTGTAAATTAGACTATGTGCATATACATGCACATGTGATACCTACGTACTGACATATTTTAAGGAGGTAGTTGTGGTGTGGAGAGAAGATGGGGTGACTCATCAAAGCTCCTCTCTGTGGCTGCTCCATTTGCAGGTGCATGGGAACTGAGTGACCTGGCCTTTGTGTCCAGGGAAACCCGTGCCATGGGTGAGATGTCCTGCAGACTGTGAGTCGCATCTGGGAGTCTTCAAGCCGTCCCAGGGCAGAGATGGCCCAGCCTGTCTGTCAGCGGACATCTGCCTGTGTGGCCAGGAGCTCAAGGCCACCCCAGCTTGGTTTCTGGGAGGGCTGGCCGAGCCTGCAGGACACATGGGCTCCTCAAACACCACAGCCACGTGGGTCCCAGAGTGAGGCCTCATGTGAGGCTGGCCCTCAGTGGACAGAGACTGGGGCTTGGGCACGGGAGGAGGCGTGGGCCACCAGGCCTCCACACAGGGCCTCCTGCAGGTGTGGCAGCTCCCATGGGGATGGCCCCATGTCCCTTGGCCCACAGCCAGGCACGTGGATCTTGTCTCTCCAGAAGGTGTCACATGGATAGAGTGGGCGAGCCCCTGTGGTTTCCACCCCATGGTGGGAACTCTGTAGCACTGTCGGGGGAAGTCTGTGCTTGCAGGCTGAAGGCCACCTTCCAAGAAGCTACAGGGCATTCTATATGGTGGCCCAAATTTGGGGAAGGAAGGGAGGAAGGGAGGGAAGGGGGGAGAGCTTCTCTCATTCTGCATTTGGAAACTGTACAGTAGCAGCTGTGCTAGCCCTGTGCTCTGCAAGGAGCTACTGAGCCCTTAAAGAAATGACGTCTGTGCCCATCACTGCCACCTGCAGCTTGAGCTCATGCCACCCCTGCAGGTGAGGGGACAGTCTGCCTGGCCAGGCTGGAGCGGCTCTCGGACTCCCCAGCTGCAGCCTTCTCAGTGGCTCTGAGCAGACATGGTCGGACTTGTTTCTGCCCTTGGCAGCCTGCGCCTGTGAGTCTCCGAGTCTCCCGAATCTGTCCTTTGCTGCCAGACCCTGGGTGCCCCTTGACTTGGGTTAGGTCACTGTGCCCACAGTCAGCTGCAGGTGAGACACAAAGTTAGGTAGCCCAGGAGGAAAGCTGTGGGGGGGGGACGGTGTGACACTGTTGACCCCCAGCCTGGTGTCGTCTCCGTCCCTGTGCTGCTGCCTTTGTGTTGGACCAGCCCAGTCTGACTCCCAGAAGGGAAGACGGAGTGGATCCCCACACCCATCCTGGGGTCGCGGGGCGCGTGGTGTCTGCACTCAGTGCTGGGGGAGCCCCGGAGCTGGTCCCCTGTCCTCCAGGAGGCCTGACGGCCAGCGGTGCAGCCTGAGGGAGGAGGGGGGGACTCCTGAAGCTCCTGAGGGAGAGCCCGGGCCTGGCCACACCTGCTGCAGGTGGGAGTTCGAATGGCGGGAAGGACGACTCTCGCCCTGCGCCTCCGCTTCCTTGCAGCGCGCTGTTAATAGTGGCTGCGCCTCAACTTGTTCTCACAAACATTTCAGGCACAAATAATAGAAGGTTTCCAATTAAAAGAGATAATCTCCCCTCAGAAGCGAAGTAGTAAGCACAGTGAATAATTTAAAAAGCTTTGGGGATAGAAAGATTTATTCTACCTCCCCATAAGCAACGAGTCGGCGGCTTCGATTAACAATTTAAAAATAGGAGGCAGGAGGTGGGGTGCTGGAGCAGAGGCCTTTCGTCCATGACTTTTTATCATTACGGCTTTTCCAAAATGTTGCCATCATATGAAACATCATTTCAATTAGTTCTCTGCAAACCCCCAAGTCATATTCGATTTGTTTTTACTGATTTAGGAAACAGGAGCCGGGCAACAGGAAAAAATGTGATTACGGAGAAAAATAACAAACACCCTCAGGCCTTGAGCTGCTGGAAACCAGATCCTTGCACTTGCTTATCTGGCTGCGTCCAGCTGAGGACACCCTCAGGTCCATCAGGAGGGTGGGGACAGTATGAGAGCTGTCATCTGATCCACGCTGCTCACAGGGTCTGCTTTATAACACGCTTGGGGACAGTTGAGTATTCACTCCCAGCATGGATTCAGAATTGACATTTGAAATTTCAGAGCATGGTCATCTCTATCCCCGATGAAGAGCCTGATGGTCCCAGGGGCAATCGGAGCAGCCTGGACTTGAGGGTAACGCTGCCAGTCAGGACTGCGATGCACAGATCTTAGCCCGTTTCCACGGGGACTTCTGGTAATTTCTGGGTGATATCAGCTGGCAGGAAGACGGCCGCTGAATGAATGCAGTGCAGAGAAAAGGCCTCATTTTCTGCAGAAATCCACTATTTCCCAAAGGCCGTGGGATCCATGAGCCTTTGAGGGCACCCCGCTTTCCTTCTGACTTGCCAGCAGCCGGTCCCAGAGCCGGCGTGGCCTCCTGTGTGACTAGGACACGTCCTCCCTTCCCATCCATCATTAGTTTGGATAACACTCAAGATCCTCTCAGTGGTCTGCTGGGTCGTTACAGACGGGGCTGGGTGGGTTCCCTGGCAGTGTTGGAGAGCGTTGCTACCCGGAGCCGGGTCAGGCTCCTCAAAGCGTGCAGAGCCGTCTTAGCGGGCAGTGTGTCACGTGTTCCCACACAAACCTGAGTTAAGCAGATGTCAAAGCTCCATTTTCCAGCACCCCCTGGGGCTGCAGGAGGTCAAGAGCTCTTCAGGGATGGCGGGTGCTGAGCTGGGATCCAGACCGAACGCCATCCTCGTTGTCCAAAGCAAGCAGGGCTCTGTCACTGGTGTCAGGAGCGTGTGGGTCCCCAGCCTGGCTGCTGGCCACAGGCTCACTGACCCCTGAAGTCCTCCAGAGACTCTAGGCCTCCTATGCTCTCAGTGCACCCACCACGCCGAGAAGGAGACAGAGGGTCCCAGAAGAGAACAAGTCAACCTGGCCCAGCAGGTGTCGGAGCTTCCCGGCAGCATTGAAAGGCACAGCCCAGGGTGCGCTGGCGTCTCCGAGGTGGGAGAATATCCTTCCTCAAACAGCGGCTCCCAGGACAAGCTGGGCCCTGGCGGGGATCCCTTCTGACAATCCAGAGCTCTCCTAAAGACACCCCACGTGAGGAGGGGGCGGGTCTCTTCTCTGGAAATGCTGAGGTGGGCGCGTGGGGCTGTGACTTAGGTGTGTGCCCCAGTGGCCCTTGCTTGCCAGCGGGTGGGATGCCCTTTCTCTCCCTGCCTCTACACCCCTCTTGCCAGTCGCTCTCCGCCTTCTTCATGAGCACAGATGTTCACCCGGGCACACGTGTCTTTGCACAAACGTGCACACACCCCAAGTCTCCTCTGGGCCTCTCCTTCAGAACACGTCCTCAGCAGTGTCCCCCTCTTAGGACGTCACTCTGCCCCCTCCCGTCTCTCTTGCCTGTGTCTCTCCTAGCGTCCTGCATGCACTCACAGATCTAGTGACAGGAACATTGTGGTGGCTTCAGAGACCATGGCTGAGTGGGAACAGGCTCTGTGCTCCTAACTTTCAAGTGGATCTGCAAATTGAAAGCCCTTAACTTTTGATTACTATCTGTTACTAAAAGGAAATAGATTATTAACAAGAACTAAAGTAATTGACTGGAACATAAGTTCAGAGAGGACTTCAAGGAGAGGCCCATCCTCGCTGAGTCTGCCTCCCTCTTGAACCAAGAACGATCGAGTTCAAATTCAGGTTAAGGTTTTACAGCCGTCCAATCACCTCTTTAATTATTTTTCATCTAAGGTACATATACACTCATTGGTTCTGGTCGAAGTTTGGAATGAAGAAATTATGCCTTACAAACCAATGTGGTGGCCTTGTGATTCTAGTGGAAATAGGGAGCAAATCTTACACCAAGTCTGTCCCATAGTGGATCAGCGCCGGCCTTCAGGAAGCCAATGGATTTTTGCAATTTCACCTTGTAACACCTCACAAAATGGGTAGATTTCTTGAATGTTGTGTGGAGTGGGGGACAGAGGGGGCGTGGGGGGACTGTAAGGGGAAGGGAGTGTGGGGGAGGGGGCATAGGGGAGGGGGAGAGGGGGCTCATGTTATCACAGGGGCAGGTGTTTGCAATCAGCTCTCACTGAAGGTGGACTTTCAGGACCCTGCTCCAGAAGAAGAGAGGACTCTGGGGAGTCTGCTCCTGAGGAAGACCGGACTCTGGGGAGTCTGCTCCTGAGGAAGAGCAAACTTTCGGGAGTCTGCTCCTGAAGAAGAGAGTACTCAGGGGAGCCTGCTCCTGAAGAATAGAGGACTCTGGGGAGTCTGCTCCTGAGGAAGAGCGGACTTTGGGGAGTCTGCTCCTGAAGAAGAGAGGACTCTGGGAAGCCTGCTCCTGAGGAAGAGAGGACTCTGGGGAGCCAGCTCCTGAAGAAAGAGAGGACTCGGGTGAGACTCCTCCTGAAGAAAAGACAACTCTGGGATCCTGGTCCTGAAGAAGAGAGGACTCTGGGGAGCCTGCTCCTGAGGAAGAGAGGGCTTTGGGGAGTCTGCTCCTGAAGAAGAGAGTACTCGGGGGAGCCTGCTCCTGAAGAAGAGAGGACTCTGGGGAGCCTGCTCCTGAAGAAGAGAGGACTCTGGGAACCCTGCTCCTGAGGAAGAGAGTACTCAGGGGAGTCTGCTCCTGAAGAAGAGAGGACTCTGGGGAGTCTGCTCCTGAGGAAGAGAGTACTCAGGGGAGTCTGCTCCTGAAGAAGAGAGGACTCTGGGGAGTCTGCTCCTGAGGAAGAGAGGACTCTGGGGAGTCTGCTCCTGAAGAAGAGAGGACTCCTGTGAGCCTGCTCCTGAGGAAGAGAGGACTCTGGGGAGCCTGCTCCTGAGGAAGACAGGACTCTGGGGAGTCTGCCCCTGAAGAAGAGAGGACTCTGGGGAGCCTGCACCTGAGGAAGACAGGACTCTGGGGAGCCTGCTCCTGAGGAAGACAGGACTCTGGGGACTCTGCTCCTGAAGAAAAGAGGACTCTGGCAGTCTGATCATGAGGAAGAGAGGACTCTGGGTATCCTGCTCCTGAGGAAGAGAGGACTCTGGGGAGCCTGCTCCAGAAGAAGAGAGGACTCTGGGGAGTCTGCTCCTGAGGAAGAGAGGACTCTGGGGAGACTCCTCCAGAAGAAGAGAGGACTCTGGGGAGTCTGCTCCTGAGGAAGAGAGGACTCTGGGGAGTCTGCTCCTGAAGAAGAGAGGACTCTGGGGAGCCAGCTCCTGAAGTAAGAGAGGACTCGGGTGAGACTCCTCGTGAAGAAAAGACAACTCTGGGATCCTGGTCCTGAAGAAGAGAGGACTCTGGGGAGCCTGCTCTGAAAGAAGAGAGGACTCTGGGGAGCCTGCTCTGAAAGAAGAGAGGACTCTGTGGAGCGTGCTCCTGAGAAAGAGAGGAATCTGGGGAGTCTGCTCCTGAAGAAGAGAGGACTCTGGGGAGTCTGCTCCTGAAGAAGAGAGGACTCGGGTGAGACTCCTCCTGAAGAAAAGACAACTCTGGGATCCTGGTCCTGAAGAAGAGAGGACTCTGGGGAGCCTGCTCTGAAAGAAGAGAGGACTCTGGGGAGCCTGCTCTGAAAGAAGAGAGGACTCTGTGGAGCGTGCTCCTGAGAAAGAGAGGAATCTGGGGAGTCTGCTCCTGAAGAAGAGAGGAATCTGGGGAGTCTGCTCCTGAAGAAGAGAGGACTCGGGTGAGACTCCTCCTGAAGAAAAGACAACTCTGGGATCCTGGTCCTGAAGAAGAGAGGACTCTGGGGAGCCTGCTCTGAAAGAAGAGAGGACTCTGGGGAGCCTGCTCTGAAAGAAGAGAGGACTCTGTGGAGCGTGCTCCTGAGAAAGAGAGGAATCTGGGGAGTCTGCTCCTGAAGAAGAGAGGACTCTGGGGAGTCTGCTCCTGAAGAAGAGAGGACTCGGGTGAGACTCCTCCTGAAGAAAAGACAACTCTGGGATCCTGGTCCTGAAGAAGAGAGGACTCTGGGGAGCCTGCTCTGAAAGAAGAGAGGACTCAGGGTGCCTGCTCTGAAAGAAGAGAGGACTCTGTGGAGCGTGCTCCTGAGAAAGAGAGGAATCTGGGGAGTCTGCTCCTGAAGAAGAGAGGAATCTGGGGAGTCTGCTCCTGAAGAAGAGAGGACTCGGGTGAGACTCCTCCTGAAGAAAAGACAACTCTGGGATCCTGGTCCTGAAGAAGAGAGGACTCTGGGGAGCCTGCTCTGAAAGAATAGAGGACTCTGGGGAGCCTGCTCTGAAAGAAGAGAGGACTCTGTGGAGCGTGCTCCTGAGAAAGAGAGGAATCTGGGGAGTCTGCTCCTGAAGAAGAGAGGACTCTGGGGAGTCTGCTCCTGAAGAAGAGAGGACTCTGGGGAGTCTGCTCCTGAGGAAGACCGGACTCTGGGGAGTCTGCTCCTGAGGAAGACCGGACTCTGGGGAGCCTGCTCCTGAGGAAGAGAGGACTCTGGGGAGTCTGCTCCTGAGGAAGAGAGGACTTTGGGGAGTCTGCTCCTGAGGAAGACCGGACTCTGGGGAGCCTGCACCTGAGGAAGAGAGGACTTTGGGGAGTCTGCTCCTGAAGAAGACCGGACTCTGGGGAGTCTGCTCCTGAGGAAGACCGGACTCTGGGGAGCCTGCTCCTGATGAAGAGAGATCCCTGGGCAGGCTCCCCCTGAAGAAGAGAGGACTCTGAGGATCCAGCTCCTGAAGAAAGAGAGGACTCGGGTGAGACTCCTCCTGAAGAAAAGACAACTCTGGGATCCGGGTCCTGAAGAAGAGAGGACTCTGGGGAGCCTGCACCTGAGGAAGAGAGGACTCTGGGGAGTCTGCTCCTGAGGAAGAGAGGACTCTGGGGAGTCTGCCCGCGAAGAAGAGAGGACTCTGGGGAGTCTGCTCCTGAGGAAGAGAGGACTCTGGGGAGTCTGCTCCTGAAGAAGAGAGGACTCTGGGGAGCCTGCACCTGAGGAAGAGAGGACTCTGGGGAGTCTGCTCCTGAGGAAGAGAGGACTCTGGGGAGTCTGCTCCTGAAGAAGACCGGACTCTGGGGAGTCTGCTCCTGAGGAAGAGAGGACTCTGGGGAGTCTGCTCCTGAGGAAGAGAGGACTTTGGGGAGTCTGCTACTGAGGAAGACCGGACTCAGGGGAGCCTGCTCCTGAGGAAGAGAGGACTCTGGGGAGTCTGCACCTGAGGAAGAGAGGACTTTGGGGAGTCTGCTCCTGAAGAAGACCGGACTCTGGGGAGTCTGCTACTGAGGAAGACCGGACTCTGGGGAGCCTGCTCCTGAGGAAGAGAGGACTCTGGGGAACCACCTCCTGAAGAAAGAGAGGACTCGGGTGAGACTCCTCCTGAAGAAAAGACAACTCTGGGATCCTGGTCCTGAAGAAGAGAGGACTCTGGGGAGTCTGCCCCTGAAGAAGAGAGGACTCTGGGGAGTCTGCCCCTGAGGAAGAGAGGACTCTGGGGAGCCTGCTCCTGAGGAAGAGAGGACTCTGGGGAGTCTGCTCCTGAAGAAGAGAGGACTCTGGGGAGTCTGCTCCTGAAGAACAGAGGACTCTGGGGAGTCTGCTCCTGAGGAAGAGAGGACTCTGGGGAGAGTGCTCCTGAGGAAGAGAGGACTCTGGGGAGTCTGCTCCTGAAGAAGAGAGGACTCCTGTGAGCCTGCTCCTGAGGAAGAGAGGACTCTGGGGAGCCTGCTCCTGAGGAAGAGAGGACTCTGGGGAGTCTGCCCCTGAAGAAGAGAGGACTCTGGGGAGCCTGCACCTGAGGAGGACAGGACTCTGGGAAGCCTGCACCTGAGGAAGACAGGACTCTGGGGAGCCTGCTCCTGAGGAAGAGAGGACTCTGGGGAGTCTGCCCCTGAAGAAGAGAGGACTCTAGGGAGCCTACACCTGAGGAAGACAGGACTCTGGGAAGCCTGCTCCTGAAGAAGAGAGGACTCTGGGGAGTCTGCTCCTGAAGAAGAGAGGACTCTGGGGAGTCTGCTCCTGAAGAAGTGAGGACTCTGGGGACTCTGCTCCTGAGGAAGAGAGGACTCTGGGGACTCTGCTCCAGAAAAAGAGAGAACTCTGGGGAGTCTGCTCCTGAGGAAGACCGGACTCTGGGGAGTCTGCTCCTGAGGAAGACCGGACTCTGGGGAGCCTGCTCCTGAGGAAGAGAGGACTCTGGGGAGTCTGCTCCTGAGGAAGAGAGGACTTTGGGGAGTCTGCTCCTGAGGAAGACCGGACTCTGGGGAGCCTGCACCTGAGGAAGAGAGGACTTTGGGGAGTCTGCTCCTGAAGAAGACCGGACTCTGGGGAGTCTGCTCCTGAGGAAGACCGGACTCTGGGGAGCCTGCTCCTGATGAAGAGAGATCCCTGGGCAGGCTCCCCCTGAAGAAGAGAGGACTCTGAGGATCCAGCTCCTGAAGAAAGAGAGGACTCGGGTGAGACTCCTCCTGAAGAAAAGACAACTCTGGGATCCGGGTCCTGAAGAAGAGAGGACTCTGGGGAGCCTGCACCTGAGGAAGAGAGGACTCTGGGGAGTCTGCTCCTGAGGAAGAGAGGACTCTGGGGAGTCTGCCCGCGAAGAAGAGAGGACTCTGGGGAGTCTGCTCCTGAGGAAGAGAGGACTCTGGGGAGTCTGCTCCTGAAGAAGAGAGGACTCTGGGGAGCCTGCACCTGAGGAAGAGAGGACTCTGGGGAGTCTGCTCCTGAGGAAGAGAGGACTCTGGGGAGTCTGCTCCTGAAGAAGACCGGACTCTGGGGAGCCTGCTCCTGAGGAAGAGAGGACTCTGGGGAGTCTGCACCTGAGGAAGAGAGGACTTTGGGGAGTCTGCTCCTGAAGAAGACCGGACTCTGGGGAGCCTGCTACTGAGGAAGACCGGACTCTGGGGAGCCTGCTCCTGAGGAAGAGAGGACTCTGGGGAACCACCTCCTGAAGAAAGAGAGGACTCGGGTGAGACTCCTCCTGAAGAAAAGACAACTCTGGGATCCTGGTCCTGAAGAAGAGAGGACTCTGGGGAGTCTGCCCCTGAAGAAGAGAGGACTCTGGGGAGTCTGCCCCTGAGGAAGAGAGGACTCTGGGGAGCCTGCTCCTGAGGAAGAGAGGACTCTGGGGAGTCTGCTCCTGAGGAAGAGAGGACTCTGGGGAGTCTGCTCCTGAAGAAGAGAGGACTCCTGTGAGCCTGCTCCTGAGGAAGAGAGGACTCTGGGGAGCCTGCTCCTGAGGAAGAGAGGACTCTGGGGAGTCTGCCCCTGAAGAAGAGAGGACTCTGGGGAGCCTGCACCTGAGGAGGACAGGACTCTGGGAAGCCTGCACCTGAGGAAGACAGGACTCTGGGGAGCCTGCTCCTGAGGAAGAGAGGACTCTGGGGAGTCTGCCCCTGAAGAAGAGAGGACTCTAGGGAGCCTACACCTGAGGAAGACAGGACTCTGGGAAGCCTGCTCCTGAAGAAGAGAGGACTCTGGGGAGTCTGCTCCTGAAGAAGAGAGGACTCTGGGGAGTCTGCTCCTGAAGAAGTGAGGACTCTGGGGACTCTGCTCCTGAGGAAGAGAGGACTCTGGGGACTCTGCTCCAGAAAAAGAGAGAACTCTGGGGAGTCTGCTCCTGAGGAAGAGAGGACTCTGGGGAGTCTGCTCCTGAAGAAGAGAGGACTCTGGGGAGTCTGCTCCGAAAGAAGAGAAGACTCTGGGGAGCTTGGTCTTGAAGAGGAGTGTACTCTGGGGAACCTGATCCTGAAGGAGAGAGGACTCTGGGGAGCCTGCTGCTGAGAAATAGAGGAAACTGGGGAGCCTGCTCCTGAAGAAGACAGGACTCTGGGGAGTCTGCTCCTGAAGAAGAGAGGACTCTTGGAACCTGGTCATGAGGAAGAGAGGACTCTGGGGAGCCTGCTCCTGAAGAAGAGAGGACTCTGGGGAGCCTTCTCCTGAAGAAGAGAGGACTCTGGGGAGTCTGCTCCTGAAGAAGAGAGGACTCTTGGAACCTGGTCATGAGGAATAGAGGACTCTGGGGAGACTGCTCCTGAAGAAGAGAGGACTCTTGCAACCTGGTCATGAGGAAGAGAGGACTCTGGGGAGCCTGCTCCTGAAGAAGAGAGGACTCTGGGGAGTCTGCTCCTGAAGAAAAGAGGACTCTGGGGAGTCTGCTCCAGAAAAAGAGAGGACTCTTGGGAACCTGGTCCTGAGGAAGAGAGGACTCTGGGGAGCCTGCTCCTGAGGAAGAGAGGACTCTGTGGAGTCTGCTCCTGAAGAAGAGAGGACTCTGGGAAACCTGCTCCTGAGGAATAGAGGACTCTGGGGAGTCTGCTCCTGGAGGAAGACACGACTCTGGGGAGTCTGCTCCTGAAGAAGAGAGGACACTGGGGAGTCTGCTCCTGGAGGAAGACAGGACTCTGGGGAGTCTTCTCCTGAGGAAGAGAGTACTCTGGGGAGTCAGCTGCTGGAGGAAGAGAGGACTCTCGGGAGTCTGCTCCTGAGGAAGACAGGACTCTGGGGAGTCTGCTCCTGAAGAAGAGAGGACTCTGACACCTGCTCCTGAAGGAGAGAGGACTCTGGGGAGCCCGATCCAGAAGAAGAGAGGACTCTAGGGAGTCTGCTCCTGAAGAAGAGAGGACTCTGGGGAACCTGCTTCTGAAGAAGAGAGCACTCTGCGTAGCCTGCTCCTAAAGAAGAGAGGACTCTGACAGTCTGCTCCTGAAGGAGAGAGGAATCTGGGGAGCCTGCTCCTGGAGGAACCGAGGACTCTGGGGAGCCTGATCCTGAGGAAGGGAAGACACAGGTGAGCCTGCTTCTAAAGAAAGGAGGACTGTGGGGAGCCTGTTACTGAGGAAGAGAGGACTCTGGGGAGCCAGCTCCTGAAGAAAGAGGACTCTAGGGAGCCTAAACCTGAGGAAGAGAGGACTCTGGCGAGCCTGTTCCTGAGAAAGAGAGGACTCGGGGGAGACTCCTCCTGAAGAAAAGACAACTCTGGGATCCTGGTCCTGAAGAAGAGAGGACTCTGGGGAGTCTGCTCCTGATGAAGAGAAGACTCAGGGGAGTCTGCTCCAGAAGAAGAGAGCACTCTTGGGAACCTGGTCCTGAGGATGAGAGGACTCAGGGGAGCCTGTTCCTGAAGAAGAGAGGACTCAAGGGAGCCTGCTCCTGAGGTATAGAGGACTCTGGGGAGCTGCTCCTGAGGAAGAGAGGACTCTGGGGAGCCTGCTCCTGAAGAAAGAGGACTCTAGGGAGCCTAAACCTGAGGAAGAGAGGACTCTGGGGAGCCTGCTCCTGAGAAAGAGAGGACTCGGGGGAGACTCCTCCTGAAGAAAAGACAACTCTGGGATCCTGGTCCTGAAGAATAGAGGACTCTGGGGAGTCTGGTCCTGAAGAAGAGAGGACTCTGGGGAGTCTGGTCATGATGAAGAGAACACTCTGGGGAGCCTGCTTCTGAAGAAGAGAGCACTCTGTGTAGCCTTCTCCTAAAGAAGAGAGTACTCTGGGGAGCCTGCTCCTGAAGAAGAGAGGACTCTGCGTAGCCTGCTCCTAAAGAAGAAAGGACACTGGGGAGCCTGCTCCTGAGGAACAGAGGACTCTGGGGAGCCTGCTCCTGAAGAAGAGAGGACTCTGGGGAGCCTGTTACCGAAGAAGAGAGGACGCTGGGGAGCCTGTTCATGAAGAAGAGAGGACTCTGGGGAGCCTGCTCCTGAAGAAGAGAGGACTCTGGGGAGCCTGCTCCTGAAGAACAGAGGACTCTGGGGAGTCTGCTCCTGATGAAGAGAGGACTCTGGGGAGTCTGCTCCTGAAGTAGAGAGGACTCTGGGGAGTCTGCTCCTGATGAAGAGAGGACTCTGGGGAGCCTGCTCCTGAAGAAGAGAGGACTCTGGGGAGTCTGCTCCTGATGAAGAGAGGACTCTGGGGAGTCTGCTCCTGAAGTAGAGAGGACTCTGGGGAGTCTGCTCCTGATGAAGAGAGGACTCTGGGGACTCTGCTCCTGAGGAAGGGAGGACTCTGGTGAGCCAGCTCCTGAAGAAAGAGGACTCTAGAGAGCCTGCTTCTGATGAATAGAGGACTCTGGGGAGCCTGATCCTGAAGAAGAGAGGACTCTGGGGAGTCTGGTCGTGAGGAAGAGAGGACTCAGGGGTGCCTACTCCTGAAGAAGAGAGGACTCTGGGGAGCCTACTCCTGGAGGAAGAGAGAACTCTGGGGAGCCTGCTCCTGAGAAAGAGAGGACTCTGGGGAGCCTGATCCTGGAGGAAGTGAGGACTCTGAGGAGACTCCTCCTGAAGAAAAGACAACTCTGGGATCCTGCCCCTGAGGAAGAGAGGACTCTGGGGAGACTACTCCTGAAGAAGAGAGGACTCTGTGGAGTCTGCTCCTGAAGAAGAGAGGACGCTGGGGACCCTGCTCCTGAGGAAGAGAGGACTCTGGGGAGGCTGCTCCTGAGGAAGAGAGGACTCTGGGGAGCCTGCGCCTGAAGAAGAGAGGACTCTGGGGAGACTACTCCTGAAGAAGAGAGGACTCTGTGGAGTCTGCTCCTGAAGAAGAGAGGACGCTGGGGACCCTGCTCCTGAGGAAGAGAGGACTCTGGGGTGTCTGCTCCTGAACAAGAGAGGACTATGTGGAGTCTCGTCCTGAAGAAGAGAGAACTCTGGGGAGTCTGCTCCTGGAGGAAGAGAGGACTTTGGGGAGTCTGCTCATGAGGATGAGAGGACTCTGGGGACTCTGCTCCTGGTGGAAGGGATGACTTTGGGGATTCTGCTCCTGAAGTATAGAGGACTCTGGGGAGTCTGCTCCTGAAGGAAGTCAGGACTCTCGGGAGTCTGCTCCTGAAGAAGAGAGGACTCTGGGAAGCCTGCTCATGAGGAAGAGAGGACTCATGGGAACCTGGTCGTGAGGAAGAGAGGACTCTGGGGTGCCTGCTCCTGAGGAAGAGAGGACTCTGGGGAGCCTGCTCCTGAGGAAGACATGACTATGGGGAGTCTGCTCCTGGAGGAAGAGAGGACTCTAGCGAGCCTGCTCCTGAGGAGGAGAGGACTCTCGGGAGCCTGCACCTGAGGAGGAGAGGACTCTGGAGAGTCTGCTCCTGAAGAAGAGAGGACTCTGCGTACCCTGCTCCTGAAGAAGAGAGGACACTGGGGAGCCTGCTCCTGAAGAACAAAGGACTCTGGGGATTCTGCTCCTGAAGAAGAGAGGACTCTGAAGAGCCTGCTCCTGAAGAAGAGAGCACTCTGCATAGCCTGCTCATAAGAAGAGAGGACTCTGTGGAGCCTGCTCTTGAAGAACAGAGGACTCAGGGGAGTCTGCTCCTGAAGAATAGAGGACTCTGGGGAGCCTGCTCCTGAAGAAGAGAGGACTCTGGGGAGCCTGCTCCTGGAGGAATTGAAGACACTGTGGAGCCTGCTCCGGAGGAACAGAGGACTCTGGGGAGCCTGCTCCTGAAGAAGAGAGGACTCTGGGGAGCCTGCTACCGAAGAAGAGAGGACTCTGGGGAGCCTGTTCCTGAAGAAGAGAGGACTCTAGGGAGCCTGCTCCTGAAGAAGAGAGGACTCTGGGGTGTCTGCTCCAGAAGAAGAGAGCACTCTTGGGAACCTGGTCCTGAGGAAGAGGGGACTCCGGGGACCCTGCTCCAAAAGAAGAGAGGACTCTGGTGAGTCTGCTACTGAAAAAGAGAGCACTCTTGGAAACCTGGTCCGGAGGAGGAGAAAACTCTGGGGAGCCTGTTCCTGAAGAACAGAGGACTCTGGGGAGTCTGCTCCTGATGAAGAGAGGACTCTGGGGAGCCTGGTCCTGAAGAAGGGAGGACTCTGGGGAGTCTGTTCCTGATGAAGAGAGGACTCTGGGGAGCCTGCTCCTGAAGAAGAGAGGACTCTGGGGAGTCTGCTCCTGAAGAAGAGAGGACTCTGGGCAGCCTGTTCCTGAAGAAGAGAGGACTCTGGGTAGACTGTTCCTGAAGAAGAGAGGACTCTGGGGTGTCTGCTCCAGAAGAAGAGAGCTCTCTTGGGAACCTGGTCCTGAGGAAGAGGGGACTCCGGGGACCCTGCTCCTAAAGAAGAGAGGACTCTGGGGAGTCTGCTACTGAAAAAGAGAGCACTCTTGGAAACCTGGTCGGGAGGAGGAGAAAACTCTGGGGAGCCTCTTCCTGAAGAACAGAGGACTCTGGGGAGTCTGCTCCTGATCAAGAGAGGACTTAGGGGAGCCTGCTTCTGAAGAAGAGAGGACTCTGGGGAGTCTGCTCCTGATAAAGAGAGGACTCTGGGGAGTCTGCTTCTGAAGAAGAGATGACTCTGGGGAGTCTGCTCTTGATGAAGAGAGGACTCTGGGGAGTCTGCTCCTGATGAAGAGAGGACTCTGGGGAGCCAGCTACTGAGGAAGAGAGGACTCTGGGGAGTCTGATCCTGAAGAAGAGAGGACTCTTGGGACTCTGCTCCTGAGGAAGGGAGGACTCTGGGGAGCCAGCTCCTGAAGAAAGAGGGCTCTAGAGAGCCTGCTCCTGATGAATAGAGGACTCTGGGGAGCCTGATCCTGAAGAAGAGAGGACTCTGGGGAGTCTGGTCCTGAGGAAGAGAGGACTCAGGGGTGCCTACTCCTGAAGAAGAGAGGACTCTGGGGAGCCTACTCCTGGAGGAAGAGAGGACTCTGGGGATCCTGCTCCTGAGAAAGAGAGGACTCTGGGGAGCCTGATCCTGGAGGAAGTGAGGACTCTGAGGAGACTCCTCCTGAAGAAAAGACAACTCTGGGATCCTGCTCCTGAGGAAGAGAGGACTCTGGGGAATCTACTCCTGGTGAACAGAAGACTCTGGGAAGTCTGCTCTGAAATAAGAGAGGACACTGGGGGGCCTGCTCCTGAAGAAGAGAGGACTCTGGGAAGCCTGCTCCTGGAGGAAGAGAGGACTCGGGTGATCCTGCTCCGAAAGAAGAGAGGACTCTGGGGGGCCTGCTCTTTAAGAAGTGTGTACTGTGGGGAGCCTGCTCCTGAGAAAGAGAGGAATCTGGGGAGTCTGCTCCTGAAGAAGAGGGGACTCTGGGTAGCCTGATCCTGAAGAAGAGAGGACTCTGGGTAGTCTGGTCCTGAGGAAGAGAGGACACAGCGGAGCCTGCTCCTGAAGAAAGGAGGACTCTGGGGATCCTGCTCCTGAAGAAGAGAGGACTCTGGGGAGCCTTCTCCTGAAGAAGAGAGCACTTTTGGGAACCTGGCCCTGAGGAAGAGAGGAGTCAGCGGAGTCTGTTCCTGTGGAAGACAGGACTCTAGGGAGCCTGCTCCTGAGGAAGAGAGGACTCTGGAAAGTCTGATCCTGAAGAAGAGAGAACTCTGGGGAGCTTGATCCTGAAGAAGAGAGGACTCTGGGGAGCCTGATCCTGAAGAAGAGTGGACTCTGGGGTGTCTGGTCATGAAGAAGAGCGGCCTCTGGGGAGCCTGCTCGTGAGGAGGAGAGGACTCTGGGGAGTTTGCTCCTGAATAAGAGAGGACTCTATTGAGTCTGGTCCTGAAGAAGAGAGGACTCTGTGGACTCTGCTCCTGGAAGAAGAGATGACTCTGGGGAGCCTGCTCCTGAAGAAAGAGGACTCTAGGGAGCCTGCACCTGAGGAAGAGAGGACTCTGCGGAATCTGTTCCTGAAGTAGACAGGACTCTGGGGAGTCTGGTCCTGAGGAAGAGAAGACTCGTGGTATCCTGCTACTGAAGAATAGAGGACTCTGGGGATCCTCCACCTGAAGAAGAGAGGACTCTGGGGACCCTACCCCTGCAGGAAGAGAGGACTCTGGTTGAGCCTGGCCTGAGAAAGAGAGGACTCGGGTGAGTCTGCTCCTGAGGAAGAGAGGACTCTGGGGAGACTCCTCCTGAAGAAAAGACAACTCTGGGATGCTGCTCCTGAAGAAAGAGGACTCTGGAGAGTCTGCTCCTGAAGCAGAGCGGACTTTGGGGAGCCTGCTCCTGAAGAAGAGAGGACTCTGGGGAGCGTGTTCCAGAAGAAGAGAGGACTCTGGGGAGTCTGCTCCAAAAGAAGAGAGGACTCTGGGGGGCCTGCTCCTGAAGAAGAGAGGACTCTGGGGAGCCTGCTCCTGGAGGAAGAGAGGTCTCTGTGGAGCCTGTTCCTGAGAAAAAGACGAATCTGGGGAGTGTGCTCATGAAGAAGAGAGGACTCTGGGGAGCCTGCTCCTGAAGAAGAGAGCACTTTTGTGAACCTGGCCCTGAGGAAGAGAGGACTCTGGAAAGTCTGATCCTGTCGAACAGAGGACTCTGGGGAGCCTGATCCTGACAAGAGAGGACTCTGGGGTGTCTGGTCATGAAGAAGAGAGGACTCTGGGTAGTTTGCTCCTGAAGAAGAGAGGACTATTTGGAGTCTGTTCCTGAAGAAGAGAGGACTCTGGGGACTCTGCTCCTGAAGAAGAGAGGACTCTGGGGAGTCTGCTCCTGAAGAAGAGAGGATTCTGGGGTGTCTGCTCCTGAAGAAGGGAAGACTCTTGGCAGCCTGCTCCTGAAGAAGTGAGGACTCTGGGGAATCTGCTCCTGGAGGAAGAAAGGAATCTGGGGAGCCTCCTCCTCAAAAAGAAAGGACTCTGGGGAGCCTGCTCCTGAGGAAGAGAGGACTCTGGGGAGTCTGCTCCTGAAGAAGAGAGGATTCTGGTGTGTCTGCTCCTGAAGAAGGGAAGACTCTTGGCAGCCTGCTCCTGAAGAAGTGAGGACTCTGGGGAGCCTGCTCCTGAGGAAGAGGACTCTGGTGAGCCTGCTCCTGAGGAAGAGATGACTCTAGGAAGCCTGCTCCTGAGGAAGAGAGGACTCTGGGGAGCCTGCACCTGAGGAGGAGAGGACTCTGGGGAGTCTCCTCCTGAGGAAGAGAGAACTCTGGGACGTCTGCTCCTGAAGAAGTGAAGAGTCTGGGGTGCCTGCTCCTGAGGAAGGGAAAACTCTGGGGAGCCTGTTCCTGAAGAAGAGAGGACTCTGTGGAGTCTGCTCCTGAAGATGAGAGAACTCTGGGGAGTCTGTTCCTGAAAAGAGAGGACTCTGGGGAGCCTGCTCCTGAAGAAGAGAGGACTCTGGGGAGCCTTCTCCTGAAGAAGAGAGCACACTGGGGAGCCTGCTCCTGAAGAAGAGAGGATTCTGGGAAGCCTGCTCCTGAAGAACAGAGGACTCTGGGGAGTCTGCTCCTGAAGAAGATAGCAATCTTGGGAACCTGGTCCTGAGGAAGAGAGGACTCTGGGGAGCCTGTTCCTGAAGAAGACAGGACTCCAGGGAGCCTGCTCCTGTAGAAGGGAGAACTCTGGGAAGTGTGCTCCTGAAGAAGAGAGCACTCTTGGGAACCTGGTCCTGAGGAAGAGATGACTCTGGGGAGCCTGTTCCTGAAGAAGAGAGTAGTCTGGAAAGCCTGTTCCTGAAGAAGAGAGGACTCTGGAGAGCCTGCTCCTAAGGAAGAGAGGAATCTGGGGAGCCTGCTCCTGAGGAAGAGAGGACTCTGGGGAGCCTGCTCCTGAAGAAGAGAGGACTCTGGGGAGCCTACTCCTGAAGAAGAGAGGACTCTGTGGAGTCTGCTCCTGAAGAAGAGAGGACGCTGGGGACCCTGCTCCTGAGGAAGAGAGGACTCTGGGGAGTTTGCTCCTGAAGAAGAGAGGACTATGTGGAGTCTGGTCCTGAAGAAGAGAGGACTCTGGGGAGTCTGCTCCTGGAGGAAGAGAGGACTTTGGGAAGTCTGCTCATGAGGATGAGAGGACTCTGGGGACTCTGCTCCTGGCAGAAGGGATGACTTTGGGGATTCTGCTCCTGAAGTATAGAGGACTCTGGGGAGTCTGCTCCTGAAGGAAGTCAGGACTCTCGGGAGTCTGCTACTGAAGAAGAGAGGACTCTGGGAAGCCTGCTCATGAGGAAGAGAGCACTCTTGGGAACCTGGTCGTGAGGAAGAGAGAACTCTGGGGTGCCTGCTCCTGAGGAAGAGAGGACTCTGGGGAGCCTGCTCCTGAGGAAGACATGACTATGGGGAGTCTGCTCCTGGAGGAAGAGAGGACTCTAGCGAGCCTGCTCCTGAGGAGGAGAGGACTCTCGGTAGCCTGCACCTGAGGAGGAGAGGACTCTGGAGAGTCTGCTCCTGAAGAAGAGAGCAGTCTGTAGAGCCTGCTCCTGAGGAAGACAGGACTCTAGGGAGCCTGCTCCTGAGGAGGAGAGGACTCTGGGGACCCTGCTCCTCAGGAAGACAGGACTCTGGGGAGTCTGCTCCTGAAGAAGAGAGGACTCTGTGGAGCCTGCTCCTGAAGAAGAGAGGACTCTGTGGAGTGTGCTCCTGAAGAAGAGAGCACTCTTGTGAACCTGGTCCTGAAGAAGAGAGGAGTCTTGAAAGCCTGTTCCTGAAGAAGAGAGGACTCTGGGGAGCCTGTTCCTGAAGAAGAGAGGACTCTGGGGAGCCTGCTCCTGAGGAAGAGAGGACTCTGGGGAGCCTGCTCCTGAAGAAGTGAGGACTCTGGGGAGCCTGCTCCTGAAGAAGAGAGGACTCTGGGGAGCCTGCTCCTGAAGAAGAGATCTCTGGGGA
The DNA here is from genome assembly GCF_964194105.1 of Spermophilus citellus. Taxonomy (NCBI): domain Eukaryota; kingdom Metazoa; phylum Chordata; class Mammalia; order Rodentia; family Sciuridae; genus Spermophilus; species Spermophilus citellus. Next base: position 96,125,095 of record NC_138195.1, read on the forward strand.
GCCTGCTCCTGAAGAAAGCGGACTCTAGGGAGCCTGCACCTGAGGAAGAGAGGACTCTGGGGAGTCTGCTCCTGAGGAAGACAGGACTCTGGGTAGTCTGCTCTTGAGGAAGAGAGGACTCTGGGGAGTCTGCTCCTGAAGAAGAGAGGACTCTGGGGAGTCTGCTCCTGAAGAAGACAGGACTCTGGGCAGCCTGCTCCAGAAGAATACTGTACCCTGGGGAGCCTGCTACTGAGGAAGAGAGGACACTAGGGAGTCTCCTCCGAATGAAGAGAAGACTCTGGGGAGTCTGCTCCTGAAGAAGAGAGGACTCTGCGGAGTCTGCTCCTGAAGAAGACAGGACTCTGGGCAGCCTGCTCCAGAAGAATAGAGTACCCTGGGAAGCCGGCTACTGAGGAAGAGTCGACTCTAAGGAGTCTCCTCTGAAGGAAGAGAAGACTCTGGGGTGGCTGCTCCTGAAGAAGAGAGGACTCTGGGGAGCCTCCTCCTGGAGGAAGAGAGGACTCTGGGGAGCATGCTCCTGAGGAAGAGAGGACTCTGTGGAGTCTGCTACTGAGGAAGGGAGGACTCTGGGGAGCCTGCTCCTGAAGAAGAGAGGACTATGGGGAGTGTGCTCCTGAAGAAGAGAGCACTCTTGGGAACCTGGTCCTGAAGAAGAGAGGAGTCTGGAAAGCCTGTTCCTGAAGAAGAGAGGACTCTGGGGAGCCTGCTCCTGAGGAAGAGAGGACTCTGGGGAGCCTGCTCCTGAGGAAGAGAGGACTCTGGGGAGCCTGCTCCTGAAGAAGAGAGGACTCTGGGGAGCCTGCTCCTGAAGAAGAGAGGACTCTGGGGAGCCTGCTCCTGAAGAAGAGATAACTCTGGGGAGCCTGCTCCTGAAGAAGAGAGGACTCTGGGGAGCCTGCTCGTGAAGAAGAGAGGACTCTGCGGAGTCTGCTCCTGAAGAATAGAGGACCCTGGGCAGCCTGATCCAGAAGAATCGAGTACCCTGGGGAGCCTGCTAATGAGGAAGAGAGGACTCTGGGGAGTCTCCTCCGAAAGAAGAGAAGACTCTGGGGAGGCTGCTCCTGAAGATGAGAGGACTCCAGGGTGCCTGTTCCTGAAGAAGAGAGGACTCTGGGGAGCCTGCTCCTGGAGGAAGAGAGGACTCTGGGGAGCATGCCCCTGAGGAAGAGAGGACTCTGTGGAGTCTGCTCCTGAGGAAGGGAGGACTCTGGGTATCCTGCTCCTGAGGAAGAGAGGACTCTGGGGAGTCTGTTCCTGAAAAGAGAGGACTCTGGGGAGACTGCTCCTGAAGAAAGAGGACTCTAGGGAGCCTGCACCTGAGGAAGAGAGGACTCTGGGGAGTCTGTTCCTGAAAAGAGAGGACTCTGGGGAGCCTGCTCATGAGGAAGAGAGGTCTCTGGGGAGCCTGCTCCTGAAGAAGAGAGGACTCTGGGGAGACTGCTCCTGAAGAAAGAGGACTCTAGGGAGCCTGCACCTGAGGAAGAGAGGACTCTGTGGAGTCTGCTCCTGAGGAAGACAGGACTCTGGGGAGTCTGCTCTTGAGGAAGAGAGGACTCTGGGGAGTCTGCTCCTGAAGAAGAGAGGACTCTGGGGAGTCTGCTTCTGAAGAAGAGAGGACTCTGGGGAGACTGCTCCTGAAGAAAGAGGACTCTAGGGAGCCTGCACCTGAGGAAGAGAGGACTCTGTGGAGTCTGCTCCTGAGGAAGACAGGACTCTAGGGAGTCTGCTCTTGAGGAAGAGAGGACTCTGGGGAGTCTGCTCCTGAAGAAGAGAGGACTCTGGGGAGTCTGCTTCTGAAGAAGAGAGGACTGTGGGCAGCCTGCTACAGAAGAATAGAGTACCCTGGGGAGCCTGCTACTGAGGAAGAGAGGACTCTGGGGAGTCTCTTCCGAAAGAAGAGAAGACTCTGGGCAGGCTGCTCCTGAAGAAGAGAGGATTCCAGGGAGCCTATTCCTGAAGAAGAGAGGACTCTGGGGAGCCTGCTCCTGGAGGAAGAGAGGACTCTGGGTAGCATGCTCCTGAGGAAGCGAGGACTCTGTGGAGTCTGCTCCTGAGGAAGGGAGGACTCTGGGTATCCTGCTCCTGAGGAAGAGAGGACTCTGGGGAGTCTGTTCCTGAAAAGAGAGGACTCTGGGGAGCCTGATCATGAGGAAGAGAGGTCTCTGGGGAGCCTGCTCCTGAAGAAGAGAGGACTCTGGGGAGACTGCTCTTGAAGAAAGAGGACTCTAGGGAGCCTGCACCTGAGGAAGAGAGGACTCTGGGGAGTCTGTTCCTGAAAAGAGAGGACTCTGGGGAGCCTGCTCATGAGGAAGAGAGGTCTCTGGGGAGCCTGCTCCTGAAGAACAGAGGACTCTGGGGAGACTGCTCCTGAAGAAAGAGGACTCTGGGGAGTCTGCTCCTGAAGAAGAGAGGACTGTGGGCAGCCTGCTACAGAAGAATAGAGTACCCTGGGGCGCCTGCTACTGAGGAAGAGAGGACTCTGGGGAGTCTCATCCAAAAGAAGAGAAGACTCTGGGGAGGCTGCTCCTGAAGAAGAGAGGACTCGAGGGAGCCTGCTCCTGAAGAAGAGATGACTCTGGGGAGCCTTCTCCTGGAGGAAGAGAGGACTCTGGGGAGCATGCTCCTGAGGAAGAGAGGACTCTGTGGAGTCTGCTCCTGAAGAAGAGAGGACTCTGGGAGCCTGCTCCTGAGGATGAGAGGACTCTGGGGAGTCTGTTCCTGAAAAGAGAGGACTCTGGGGAGCCTGCTCATGAGGAAGAGAGGTCTCTGGGGAGACTGCTCCTGAAGAAAGAATATTCTAGGGAGCCTGCATCTGAGGAAGAGAGGACTCTGGGGAGTTTGCTCCTGAAGAAGAGAGGACTATATGGAGTCTGTTCCTGAAGAAGAGAGGACTCTGGGGAGTCTGCTCCTTGAGGAAGAGAGGACTTTGGGGAGTCTGCTCATGAGGATGAGAGGACTCTGGGGACTCTGCTCCTGGCGGAAGGGATGACTTTGGGGATTCTGCTCCTGAAGTATAGAGGACTCTGTGGAGTCTGCTCCTGAGGAAGAGAGGACTCTGGGGAGTCTGCCCCTGAAGAAGAGAGGACTCTGGGGAGCCTGCTCCTGAAGAAAGAGGACTCTGGGGAGCCTGCACCTGAGGAAGACAGGACTCTGGGGAGTCTGCTCCTGAGGAAGACCGGACTCTGGGGAGTCTGCTCCTGAGGAATAGCGGACTTTGGGGAGTCTGCTCCTGAGGAAGAGAGGACTCGGGTGAGACTCCTCCTGAAGAAAAGACAACTCTGGGATCCGGGTCCTGATGAAGATAGGACTCTGGGGAGCCTGCTCCTGAGAAAGAGAGGAATCTCGGGAGTCTGCTCCTGAAGAAGAGAGGACTCTGGGGAGTCTGCTCCTGAAGAAAGAGGACTCTGGGGAGCCTGCTCCTGAGGAAGAGAGGACTCTGGGGAGTCTGCTCCTGAAGAAGAGAGGACTCTGGGGAGTCTGCCCCTGAAGAACAGAGGACTCTGGGGAGCCTGCACCTGAGGAGGAGAGGACTCTGGGGAGTCTGCTCCTGAAGAAGAGAGGACTCTGGGGAGTCTGCCCCTGAAGAACAGAGGACTCTGGGGAGCCTGCACCTGAGGAAGGTAGGACTCTGGGGAGTCTGCTCCTGAGGAAGAGAGGAGTCTGGGGAGTCTTCTCCTGAAGAAGAGAGGACTCTCGGGAGTCTGCTCCTGAAGAAGAGAGGACTCTAGGGAGCCTGCTCCTGAGGAAGAGATGACTCTGGGGAGTCTGCTCCTGGAGGAAGAGAGGACTCTAGGGAGCCTGCTCCTGAGGAGGAGAGGACTCTGGGGAGCCTGCACCTGAGGAGGAGAGGACTCTGGGGAGTCTGCTCCTGAGGAAGACAGGACTCTGGGGAGTCTGCTCCTGAAGAAGAGAGGACTCTGGGTAGTCTTGTCCTGAAGAAGAGAGGACTCTGGGTAGCCTGCTCCTGAGGAAGAGAGGACTCTGGGGAGTCTCATCCTGAAGAAGATATGACTTTGGGGAGCCTGATCCTGAAGAAGAGAGGACTCCTGGGAGTCTGGTCCTGAAGAAGAGAGAACTCTGTGGAGCCTGCTCCTGAGGAGAGACAACTCTGGGGAGTCTGTTCCTGAAGAAGAGAGGACTCTGTGGAGTCTGGTCCTGAAGAAGAGAGGACTCTGGGGATTCTGCTCCTGGAGGAAGAGAGGACTTGGGGAGTCTGCTCCGAAAGAAGAGAGGACTATGGGGATCCTGGTCCTGAAGAAGTCAGGACTCTGGGGAGCCGGCTCCTGAACAAGCGCACACTTTTGGGAACCTGGTCTTGAGGAAGAGGGGACTCTGGGGAGTTCTCCTGAGGAATACAGGACTCTGGGGAGCCTGATCCTGAAGAAGAGAAGACTCTGGGGAGCCTCCTCCTGAAGAAGAGAGGACTCTGGGGAACCTGCTCCTGAGGAAGAGAGGACTCTATGGAGTCTGGTCCTGAAGAAGAGAGGACTCTGTGGAGTCTGGTCCTGAAGAAGAGAGGACTCTGGGGAGGCTGCTCCTGAATAAGAGCGGACTCTGGGGAGCCTGCTCCTGAGAAAGAGAGGACTCTGGGGAGTCTGCTCCTGGAGGAAGAGAGGACTCTTGGGAATCTGGTCGTGAAAAAGAGAGGACTCTGGGGTGTCTGCTCCTGAAGAAGAGAGGACTCTGCGGAGCCTGCTCCTGTGGAAGATAGGACTCTGCGGAGCCTGCTCCTGAGGAAGAGAGGACTCTGGGGAGTCTGCTCCTGAAGAAGAGAGCACTATTGGGAACCTGGTCCTGAAGAAGAGAGGACTCTGGGGAGTCTGCTCGTGAAGAAGAGACAACTCTGGGGAGCCTGCTCCCAAGGAAGAGAAGACTCTGGCGAGTCTGCTCCAGAAGAAGAGAGGACTCTGGGGAGTCTGCTCCTGAAGAACGGAGGACTCTGTTGAACCTGCTCCTGAGGAAGAGACGACTCTGGGTAGTCTACTCCAGAAGAAGAGAGGACTCAGGGGAGTCTGTTCCTGAGCAAGAGAGGAATCTGGGGAGCCTGCTCCTGAGGAAGAGAGGACTCTCGGGAGCCTGCTCTGGAGGCTTGTAGGCTTGTTGTCCTGGTGTCTGCTTCCCCCACTTTCAATCTAATCCAGCATTCCTCAGCTTCTTCCTAAAACTTTCCTGTGACTATACAACATCCAAGCCGCCTTTCAGAAGGTGGGGACGTAATGTTTCTCCAGCTGCTTGGCACCTCCATCTCCCGGGCCACCTGTGACATGGGATAGGTGCACGGCCCTGGCAGCTCCCTGGTGCTGTCACCTGGGCCCTGCGGGTCCAGAGTCTCCTGCGCACACTGCTCCCTCTCAGTGGTGACTGCCCCTGTTGTCTGGAGGTGAAGGGCATCTTCCCAGATTCCCTTCCACTTCCCTTCCCCCCGCACTCGCCTCCCCTGACACATACTGGGTCCATGACACCAGCGTCCCAGTGGTCACAACCTCCTCACGGTTGTCTGTTTCCTTCACAGGTGACCTGGCATGAAGACTGAGCCTTTGGTCCATGCTGGGCTTTTCCCCCTAGGTTAGCTGTTGATGGCCGCCTGCGCTGCCCTTGCTGCAGCTCGCCGAGGGAGTGGCCTCCTGTGTCTCCAGGACCACGAGGTGGTGGTCTCCTACACGGGTGCTGCAGATGATGGGCTCTGGTTCTGAGTGACAGTTGCTGTGTCTCTCCTGACTGGTGGCATGTTCTGTTTTATCCTATGCTCCTTGAGAGATGAAGTCATCAGATGAGGAATTCAAAGCCACAACTGGACAGGACAATTCAGAATCGTAGCAGAGCGCTGTTCCACCAGCTCTTGAGCCAGGGAGGGCTCCGTGACCTGCAGCCGGTATGGATCCTCTACTTACACCCATGAACACCGCAGCTGTGTTCTCAACCTAACAGCTCTCATCTGTCCTCTTTCCAGAGACTACAAAATGGACCGTACGTCCTGGAAGTTCCCCATGGTTGGTAAACAAATAGCAAGGATGTGCCTGTCTTTAAAGAAGGTTAGCACAGCCTCCCTGATGTGCCTAGGTATCCGTCCCTGAGCCAACTGCATGTGAATCCATTTCAGTAGGTTTTGTTCTCACTTCGCAAACAAGACTGGTCTCCAGACACAGGATCGTTGGTGCAGGTGGCAGTCCAAGTCAGGTGACCTTAATTTTCTTAATTTTGGTCCAGCTGGCCCAGAAAGTTAGGCTTTGCTGAATCCCCCTGTCTAAAATGTGGCAATAATAGAAAAGACATAAAACGGAGAAAGTAAAAAAGACAGTCCAGGGCTCAGAAGCAAGACGAACTGTGCTTTGAGAATCAGAAATAGCAGTGGGCAGGGCTGAAGCCAGGGGCAGAGTGGCCTCCGGGCAGGAGGGTGGCGGTGGCAACCAGGACTTGGCTCACACAGCCACAAGTGGTACCTGCACCCAAGAGAGAGTGCAGCAGACTCTCTCAGAAATCAGTACTATGTCAATTAAATCCATTTAAGTCAATTAGGCCAGGTGGTAGAGCCAGCATCTGGATGGGCCAGGGCTAGACACCCCACACTGCTGGCCGCCTCCTGTGGCCTTGGGCATGGCAAGCAAGTGTCAAAGGAGGCAGGAAGACAGGGAAGCAGAACAACCCAAGCCAAATAAGGCCACTCACAGCTGAGACTGCCCCTGGCATAAGCCCAGCCTCGTCTCATGAATGAGACCCTGAACCGCCCTCCAAGATCGGGTTCTGGATTGAGGATCCAGAGAAATTTCAGTGCTTCAACGAGGGTGAGAAGGAAAGAGAAATGAACAGCAGAGCAACCGGAACAGCAGGACCAACCAGTGAAAGGGTTCCAAAATTCAGAACGCATAAGGAGCACCAGTTCTCATGAATGCAGCTGACAAATCCAGTCATTACAACAACGACCTACTCTAGATGAAGATGACTCTATGAAAGAGACCAAAGTACCTTAAAGTCATTATACGTAGGATGTTCAAAAAGTTAATGAGTGCACTTAATGTTCATGAAAATTAAACAAAGCAGAAAGAATGAAATAAGAACAAATAGGTGCAAAAAAAGGATCCAATAATAAATCTCAGAAATCAGTACTCTAGTCAATTAGATTTAAATCCGTAGATTTATCAGTTCTGTGCTAAATGCAATTAGAGAGGAATATAAGTCAGGGCTATTATAGTCAGATAAAGCTAATAAAGGAAAATAGATAATTAAGAGTCAAAATTTTTTTTAACCAGGGATTAAACTTGGAGGTGTTTAACCACTGAGCCACATTCCCAGCCCATTTATTTTTTTATTTTTATTTTGAGACAAGGTCTCACTAAGTCGCTGAGGCTGGCTTTGGACTTGCAATCCTGCCTCAGCCTCCCAAGTCCCTAGGATTATAGGCACGTGTCCCTGTGCATGTCCAAGCTCAGATCCTAAGTTTAAAAGAATTCCAGAAGGAAACAAGTGCAGGAGATGAAGGAGAAACAACGTTAAAATTTAGTATCTGAGAAGTCTCCAGATTTGATTTAAAATGTTCTTCTTCAAGTACTGAGCAGGGGGAAAAATAAACCCATATTTAACTAGTCATAGTAATAATGCAGATCTAGAATGAAGAAATTTATTTAAAATCACTAGGAAGAAAGGGATATTAACCACAGAATGATTAGAATGATAAAGAATTTATCTCTCATCATCAACCAGAGATATTAAAGGACAATGGAGTGGTAATTTCGAAATGCTATTGTAAAGTTATTGTCGACTTTGAATTTTATACCCAGCTAAACTATTGTTAGAAATTTATAGATTGTCAGTTGTTCAAATTTTTCCTTTGCACCACACCTATCTCTGACTTCACTCTGGCTGAGTTATCTGTCCCTATTCCATTAACTTGAGGCCTGGTCCTGTGGTTTGTTTTGACCAATGGAAACTGGAAGGAAATTGAGGTGTGCCAGTTCTGAGCAAAAGACTGCAAGAAACATTGTGTTTTCCCTCCGCCTTGGGAAGAGCATGCCCCAAGAAACGGGTACTCCTTTCGTCTAAATCCTTGTAGCAGCTTTTAGGATTGTTAAGTTGCATTGTTATGGGCCAGGCTATGTGGGCAATGACCAAACAGACTCCATTTTGCCCTGAGACTCCATGTCATGTAAGAAATGCTCCTCCCCTGGGAACACCCCACCTCTGTGCCCACCAATAGTTGCTTAGCATCAACATGTTTGGCAACACTAAATGGCGATTCTAATGCAATGTAAAATTGCTCTCTTTTTGGTTCCCATTTTTCTGGGACAATGTACCCTGTCAGAGAATGATCATGTAGATGTTAATAACCACTCTTTAACTTGTACTCAGCTACGGAATTTTGACCCACTCCCCCTTGTGCTTATGATTTTAGATCTCATGACGTTTGTTTATGGTTTTGAATCATAGCATCAGCCACTTATGATTACTATGTTTTTGGAATATAAAATGTGGACTCAAACCCCAGAAGGGGGTCACAGGGTATAGACTCGCAGCCTGCCCCTTGGCCCACAGCTGGTGGGTCAGGTCCACTGGCTGGTGAATAAAAATGGTTCCGTCTCCTGCTTTAAGATGGACTGGATGATTTATTGCATTCTTGCCATAACAGCATAACTTCAATTAAAAAAAAAAAACTTCTAAGTATTTAAACTCGTTACTTTCCAACCGTGCTTCTGTGTTCTGCTCTTACCTGTGCTCTTGATGCCCTGGCACCTGCTGGGTCTAGGGTAGGAGCTTTTCCCCACCCCAGGGTTTAGTCAGGTCAGGTTGGCAGCCTGTCAGGAATCTGCCACAGTGGAGTATTTACAGGTTAGACACCGACGGTGCCACCAGTCAGGGACTGATATGTTATTTTGTTGACAGCCTAGATGAAAGGGTAGTGGAAAATGCTAATTGTGCAGATTAAACATGAAGATATGTAGCTATTACATTTTGACTAGCACACATAATGTAGAAATATTATTCTAGCACTCAAAACTGGTATCTAATTCAGCAAAGGAGTTTCTCATTGATAGTTTAAAATTAGAACAAATAATAACATAATTCCTAGTTTTTTATCTTTTCCAGAGAAACCAGAAACATTTGGAGATGTTTTTAAAATTTTCCTCAAATTGCGGGTTATGGCAGAACACACCTGTGGTCCCAGCAGCTCGTGAGGCTGAGGCGAAAGGACCATAAGTCCAAAGATAGCTTGAGCAACTAAGCAAAGCCCTAAGCAAGTTAGTGAGACACTGTCTCAAAAAATAAAAGAGTTAGGGATGTGGCTCAGTGGTCAAGCATCCTTGGGTTTAAGGGATGTGGCTCAGTGGTCAAGCATCCTTGGGTTCAAGGGATGTGGCTCAGTGGTCAAGCATCCTTGCGTTCAAGGGATGTGGCTCAGTGGTCAAGCATCCTTGGGTTCAAGGGATGTGGCTCAGTGGTCAAGCATCCTTGGGTTCAAGGGATGTGGCTCAGTGGTTAAGCACTCCTGGGTTCCATCCTTGGTACCAGGAAAAAAAAAGAAAGAAAATTTTCTAAGCTTAACTAAGAAGCACATGATATCTGCATTTTAAATATGTAAGTCATTTTAATGATCCACCTATGTTTTGACTTTATCACTGCTATTTTCAAAATATTGCTGAAGAGAATTTGTCAGAAGACATTAGGAGTCTATTTCTCCATGCCTTCCCCTAAGCCTGGGTCCCCTGAGACCCTGGGAACATGGCTCAAGAGGGGCAGGCCAGTGTCCTTCCTTACATGTGACAGAAATTGAGTGGAGGGACAGCACAGAGATGATGTGGGAAGCTGGGATGACGTGGGGGAAAGGCAGTGACACTGAGAAGAACTTCAGTCACCTGGACACACGTCCCCCCATCGCTGGCCTGTTGAGTGAATGCACAAAGCCGACCAGGCGTGGCCAAGAGGGCCGGCTCCCTGCTGCTGCCGCCCAGCTTCCCACCACCCCCTCGGCCTCTATTCCCATTCCTCCCTCCAGAAAACAGTCACCGTGTTCTGCTTGGACAGTTGTCCTGCAAGGACGGGCAGGAAAGGAGCTCGCAGTCTGTGTGCATGCGTGTGTGGTGCGTGTGCATGAAGGTGCACGTGTGGTGTGTGTGCTGTGTGCACACCTGCTGTAAGCAGGGGTCATTTTAGATGTCCCTGCCTGTGTGTCATCCCCAGGCCTCTGACGGAGGGAAAGGATGACGAAGTCCATGCGAGAGCTCTGTGGGAGGTTAGGGCCACTCTTCTTCTCACTGTGCACGTGGGTACTCCAGAACTAGGAGGGCCATCTACCCGTGTCTGTCCTCGTCCTGTCTAGTGGGCAAGTGCTGGCACCTGGGGCCCTGACTGGTGTTTCTAAAGAAGTATAAGAAGGGTTTCTGCTGCTGGCCATGTGCACCTGGGCCATCTCTCTCCCCTAAGGGACATAGCATGCTTGGGTAAAGTGGGGCCTGGCTGCACAGCCATTCCAGGTCAGAGAGCTGCAAATGACCCCTGCACGTGGGGAGTTTCCTGGAGGGGTGCCAGAGCCTGAGACTGTGGAGGCAGGGAACATGCCTAGGCCACCTTTCCTATAGGTTCTCCTAAAGGCTGTGAGGGTGCCTGTTCTGCAGGTAGATGCAGCCGAGAGGCGCGTTCGGTGGTCTGTGCCCCCAGCTCCACCTAGGAGGCTGTGAAGTACACGGCAGGAGTGCTGTCTTGGCCCCCTGCGCTGGCTGAGCGGCTGGGCATCCCTGGCTGAGTCTCAATCCCAGTGGCTGGAGGCTGTCAGTCGACCTTCCATCTCCATCTCCCTGAAGACTTTTAGAGGACTTCTCAGAGTCAGCTGGACAGCTGTTCATGCTCATGCTATGAGGCCGGAGGGAAATCTTCATCACTCAAAGGGCGTGTGGGTGCTGAGACCAGTGTCCACCAGGCCACACTCTGGACGGGGTCTGGAAGCAGGCTGGAGACCCCCAAGAAGAAGAAGTGTCCCACAAAGCAGAGAACCTTATTTTCAGGCCCCTGCTCTCTGACAAGGCTTGGCCCCACTCCCCAATGGTAGAGTTAATCTCAGCCACTGAGCTTGGCCCTGGGGGAGGCCCAGACTCAGCTGAAACCTCAGGGGAGTTCTCAGACAGCTCCACTGGAGCAAGACCCTCCCCTCTTCCCAAGCAAAGGCCTAGGACCCTCTAAAGCATCTCAGGAGCTCTGGGTCTCACCAGGCCTTCGGCATCTGCATCTCCACTCTGCGGGGCCCAGGACCCAGGCCTCTCCAGGACCCTGCTCAGCAGAGCACAGTGACATGCTCGAGGTTGGGCTCAGAGGTGGTGAACTGAGTGGAATCAGGCAGGAGCCACTACCCCAGGCTCCAGGTGTGACCCGGGGCATGTTCCCTGGAAACCCATGTTTCTGTCTACTCTCAGCACATTCTCTTCTGATGATCAGAGCATCCACACAGAACCCGCCAATGGGCACAAAGCAGCCATGAGACGACATCAGGCCCAGACAGGCCGAGCACTGAGAAAGAGGTTCTGGCTCCCAGGAACAGAACGTCTCCTAACAAAGGGAAGCATCTGCAAGGAGGGCACTCTCCGGGTTGGCTGGGGAAGAGACAGACGTGATGTGAGCTGGGAAAAGACTCCTATTTAGCAAGCTAACTCCATCACACTCGGCACATAAAACTAATTTCAGTTGAGTGCCTCACTAATAACTCCCCAGATTAAGCACTTACTGAATTCATTTTCATATTTTCACTGGGAAAGTGCGGGGCTTTGTTATCTCTGCAGATCTGAGGATCAGATGTGGTTGTTCTTCTAGTCTCCGAGGCTCCACCACTAAAGAGCTTCCATCCCCTTCTTGCAGTAGCAGGCTGGTGGCACATGGCCGAGGCCCGTGCTGAAGTGGCTGGACGGCTCCTTGTGACGTGGCTTCCACCGAATCGTTTGATACATATTTCCCATGTGGATTGGGGGGCCTCCAAAACTTGTTTATAGGTTTCACAAAAGAAGGAGGAAGAGGAAAAGAGACTAAGTGGACACCGTGTCCCCATCTGAGGTGCCCCAGCACATGTGGGAAGAGGACGTGGATCTTTCTCGTCCAGCTCTTCAGTTTACAGGAGAGGGCAGACTCAGGAGTGAGCAGCTAGCCCAAGCAGAAGGTGTCTTGCCCTGGGGCTGGCACTGGCCCTGACGGGGCAGTCAAAGCCTTTCCTGTTGACCGTCATGCAGCCCAACGCCACCCTAGAGGTTGGTGACCCAGCTCCTCCCGCTGGCTCTGGTGCACCCTACAGGCTCCGCCCACCCACTGCACTGGGTCCTGGGTGGTCTCCGATGCACGACGTGATCTCTCCAATGCTGACCACCACCCCCTCCTTGCTGCCTTGCCGTGGGCCTTCAGGGCCCCTGGTCCTCTCGTCCACCTCCCACCTCTCACCTCTGCTCAGGACCCTCTCCACCAATCTCCCTTCCAGATGAGGCTCCTCTGACCCTGCCCCCTCCTCAGGCCAACCCCACACCCTTGGTGCCCAGTCTCCACTGCAGGCCGGCAGTCTGGCCCTGCCCTCCTACTCACACCTCTCTGAAACGCCGGGATGTGAGCAACTGAAGTGCCCGCAGTCACCAGGACTCCTTCCAGAACACCCCTCCTCATCAGCCTCATTTAACACTGTGGAATGCGGTCAGGGTGCCCACACTGGCAGCTCTGGCCCGGTGGGACCATGAGTGACAGATGGACAGTACGCTGCTGGGGTAAACAGCATCGCCATCGCGCCCACGGTGCCTGTTTCCTCACACCCTGCACACCCAGGCTGCAGCGTGTCCATGGAGTCCGTCTCCACCACAGCTCTCCCTCCAGGTCCCCGACCCTCACCCACCACCTGGGCTGGCCACCTTCATTACCTCTCAGTGCTCTCTCTGCCTCCCCTCCCATCTCTACAGCCACCAAAGAAACTCTCCAAAGAGGCAACTGGCTCATGTCCTCCACAAAGCCCTATCTGGCCTCTGGCCTTTGAATGCAACCCACTCCCGCCTGCCTCCCACCCTCCCACCCTCTGCACACAGCCACATGGACTCCCCCATAGAGCCTCAGCCTGGCCTGCCTCTGGCTCTGCCTGAAATGTCCCCCTCCATCCTCTGGCTGCCCTGCTACTCTTGCATCTCAGGTGAGGCCACCCGGTGCTCTTCCATAGCATCCCTGGTCACCATCTGTGGGTGTGGGGGGCCTCCCTCAGCAGAAGGCATCCGGGGCCGTGACATGGCTCCTTGGGAGCTGAGCCACTCCTCCCAGGATCGAACAGCTTCTGAAGGCTGCTTTTCCCAAGGAAAGTGCTGGAAGCGCAGGACTCTGAGCCTTAGTCAGCAGGTCACACTCAGATGGACCAAGCTTTGACTTGCAAACAACAGGTAGCCTTTCCTCCTCCGGGGACCTGGAGTAATGAGGATCCTGGCAGGCGGCTGCTCCAGCACTGTGTGCAATGAAGCACACTCCACTTGGTTGTGAAACACAGGTGGCCAGATCTGTCGGGTCTGTGGATCTGACAGCGGTAGTCCAGTAGTGATCCCAAAGGAAGGACATTTGGTGGACAGAGCTCTCTGCAGGAGAGAAGTGGGCTTGCCTGCCCATCAGCCATGTAGGCTTGGTGTCCACACATGGTCCACCTTGAGGCTAGTGCCTGCCTTACCAGCAAAAAAGGGCCACCTTTATGGAAGCCCACTTAGGTCCTGGGCACTGAGTGAACCCTTTCTTTGGATCACAGACCACTGGGTAGATGCCCACTGAGGCCCTATTATGGAGAGCCTCCGATGTGAGGCTAAGGGTCACGTGACCTATCAGAAGGCAATAGACTTCCTGAACACCTCGCGAAGGCAAACCAACACCTTTAGACGTGAACAGGCGCAGGCCCAGGCAAGGCCTGGTGTCAATAGAAGGTTTGTGATCCATCTCAAGAGTTGGTTTGTTTCCCTCCTCCTTCCACTTCCTCGTTGTCCTGAGAATTCATAGTGTAATGAGTGTCTGGAGAAATCTCTGGCTTCATACACAGTAAGGAATTTGCAGGTGAATGGCTGCCTATAACCTCCAATTTCTGCTGCAAATCCCCAGACATCTGTTATTTATTTTATGTTTCTAAACGTTCCAATAAAAACCTGCATTTCAAGCATCAAGACGGTGACCACAGAAATGTACTGTCTAAAAGAAAGTGACACAGGCCCCTCTCGGAGCCATTCTTGTGCCTTTGCTGAAGATGCAGAGGGGAAGGTAAGCCCTGGAGAGAGGTTCCTCAACCCCCTCCACAGGAGGCCTCCATGAACAGAGAGGGCCCACTGTGGTCAGGGTAGAGGACAGAGGAAGACGGCCAGCTGAGAGAGGGAAGGTGGGGCTGCTCTAGGGGCAGCACCTGGTGCAGGGTGACCCCCTCCGAGGGCCCACGTGTAGCAGAATGGGCAGCAGCACCCAGACTCCCAGAGACTGGGAGGCAGGCAGGTCCTGGGCGTGTGCCAGCTGGTTACAGTGGGCACCACAGAACTGTGGCCAGAGCCCAGCCTGCACCCTGGAGTGTCCTTAGGATGAAGTAAACAAATGGCGCCCAATGCCAGAATCAGGAAGAAGGAGTCACCAGGAACCTGCTTGTGGGAGGTGTTTGGAGTCCCCAAAGTTCCTGGGGGATGAGGAGCAGTGCAGGGCTCAGGTCACACTGTCCCAGACAGCACTGGGTTCCTCCCCTGCCCTTGCCCTGCCCCTTTCCTTGTCTCTGCCCAACCTCCTCCTGGGTTTCCAGCCCGAGGCTCTGACAGGCCAGAACTGGGCGCTCCCAGCACCTCCACCTGGCCAACGTCATGGTCCACATCGTCCACACCACGATCAGACCTTCACCTTCGACAGCCTCCCCATGGGACTGGAGGCCCCCGAGGTGAGCTCGGGACCAGGGTGAGGGAGGTGAATCCCGGGCAAGAAAAGGGAAGAGCAGTAGATGTTTGCCCTCAAGCAGGATGTGTTGTCGGTGGTGAGACGTCCTGGACCAGCGTCGCTGTGATGAGGCCTGTGTCCGATCATGAACTTACCATGAGGGTGATGCCGCGTGAGTGTTCCAAACGGACTTGGGAGAAAGACCTTGTTTAAGTGCAGACATTGGGCCCCAGGTCACTTACCTGGGAAAGCGCAGCTCGTGTGGAGCTGTGGAAGTAAATATCACTTCTTTTATGGCCATGTCTGGTCAAAAATTCTGCCCTATTTTAGCAGTCAGCATCATGTGTATGTTAATAATTATCATAACTTGGCAATTTCCAGGCAGTAATGTATTTTATAATTAGATAATAAGTTGCAATCTTTGTTGAGAATGAGACAACTTGAGATTTTTTTTAAATCTAGTACAGCAAGAAGATATCTGTATTTTGTCTGTAAACTACTGTTTATTTCCTCACAAGAAAAGCCAAAATGGCCACCATGGAAGATTCTAACAGTCTGGTTAGTACAGCACCAGGCTGTGCTGCACTCCAAGGTGGCTCGTCTTTCACCCTCCTGCTCTGTGACGGGGCCCCCTGAGGCGGCCTGTTCTGTCTTTCTCCACGGCCCTGGGCACCGTCCTCTCCCCAGCATTCACAGCCAGTGAGTGAGGGTATGACCTGCTCCTGACGCCTCCTGGTCCAGGCCACCATTGGCTTCTGTGAGGACCTCCACTGCTGGTAAGTACGTGTACCTAGGCCAGCGCTCCCCAAAGCCCTCACCGCAGCAGACCACCCAGCAGGCATGGCTCATCAATTCTGGATTTTTATAAAAAGATCTATTACAACCTAAATATAAGAAGTGATTGAATAGTTTTTAAATAAGCAAAAACAATTTCTTATCGCTTTTACTGACATAGGGCAGCAGATGTGCCTCTGCCGGGTATTCCGAGTGTGTGATCAGACACCAGTGTGAGGAGAAGAGCAGCCTGAGATCACGGCAGCTCCAGCTAAGTCTGAAAATACAGCACGCGGTCCTTCCCAAAGAGTGTGTGAAGTCCCGCGTGCCCAGACAGGGCCTGGGCCTCGGAAGTGCTGCTGTGGCCAGCCTTCCCACGACCGGCCTCTCTGGTCCTCCTCGCCAACCCACAGAGCAGCGTCCACACAGGCCCTGCAGAGGCTGTGAGCCCACCTCACAGGCGTGGGCCTCAGCACCAGGTCAGGCACACACACTGGACTGGGCATCTTGGAGTAAGGAAGGAACACCAGCTCAGCTCCTGTCTGCTCACCAGGAAGGCGTCTGTGGGCAGATCTGGCCAGTGAGCCACTTCTGCACCCTGGTCCCCCGCTGTGGCCTGGACTCACGTTTCTTCGAGTGCGTAGCAAGGGAAACACAAACAGCACACCACATAGAGACTCTGTGCTCAAGGCCCGAACCCTGGAGTAGGCCTTCACCACCAGGAGCTCATGCGACCCCCTGCAGCACCCCCTAACCTGTAAGCTCAGGGTGATTGTCACAAAAATACTTAGACTCCTGTGGTCCACAGATAGACATGTCCCTTCATGAAACACGTGAAGAATGCTTTCCATATGTTTTTTTTTTCCTTTGACAATGCCTGCCCACCTGCAGATCCCCATAGTCTGGGGACCCTTCAATTCCACCGTCTCAGTTCTTAGCTAAATCAAGGAGAGACTGAGAGGCCGCGTGCCACCCTCCACCAACACTGCTTTCCCCATGATACTAGTCAATTCTAGAAAGTTCCAGAGGTATTCTACTGACATCCATCTCACAAAAATGGAACTTGAAAAGTTCAGAAACAAATTCATGATGCAGTGATGTATCTAAATAAACTTGGGTATTTTAAGTACACAAATTACATTCAGTTTGTAAGATTCTTGTTAAATAGTGGATGCTAAAAGATATGTTGATTACATTGAAGAAGAAAGTAAAATGGAGATCACCAGAGGCCTGGGAGAGTGGGAAAAACAGGGGGTAAGGAGGACCAAAGTCCAGCTAGACACGAAGTAACTCTGACGTCCCAGAGTGCGGGAGGGCCACGGCGTCTATGCAAGTCCTTACGCACATGGACATGGTACTTGAGGACATGCATGTGCCGATGGCCCTGCCTGGGGCTCCTAGGCTGTGCACAGGTTTGAATTACAACATTGTACCCTGGAAGTAGGTACAAATAGTATCTGTTGATTAGAATGAAATTTTAAAAAATAAAGGACACTGAGCACAACCATCCTAGGATCCTGACAGTGGAAGCCAAGCAGCGGGTTTCTGTTTCCCTACTCTCTACTTCCTGTGAAGGTCACTGTGCCATTCATAACATATTCAAAACTGAGTGTGCTAAAAAAGAACTAATTTTGTAGAGTCATTCATTTATTGTTACCTGGGATTTTCTGTTTGGCTCAGTCGTATTTGAGAAGAGCATCACCATGTGGGAAAGCGTGGGAGGACCTCCCTCTTCAGTGTCCCCTTGACCACCACCTTGATCAGTTGGTGACTCTGGACACCAAGATGCATACCCCCTAGTGCAAAGTAGTTTCAAAATCAGAGGCAAAAATTGCCCTTAATGCCTTTCACTAATAAGCAATAGAAATTTAAAATCAGACAAAATTAAGACCGGAGCTGACAAAGAGTGGCAGAGGCAAGGAAGTTCAATGGGCTGAATTCAGCAACTAAAGAGGCCTCACGGTGGACGGCAAACCCGCAGCAGGCGCCACAGCTGGACAAGTGCTTAGGTGCAGAAGCTTCGCAGACCTGCAGGGTCATGGCTGGGGACGGGGACGGGGACGGGGACGAGGAGGGCCCAGGGAGACATGTGCCACCTGGAGCCATCTGCAATAACTCAGAGGCAAAGACTGAGCATCGGCCCAGGGATTCCTCCAATCACTGTCCCCTCAAGATTGCCCCCCAAAACCTTGCTGGACACCAGGCTGGTCAGGGAGATTTTGATGTTGCTCTTTCTTGTTGGGCTCGGATTCCATGGTACTTCTAGGAGTGAACTTAATGTTGAGTTAGAAATATCTGAAGCTTCAGCCCACCTCCCTCCCAGATCAGAAAAGTATCTGTCCACTGGGCTGACCTCAGTGATGACCATGGTGAGCTCCACCTGGTTGGAGCCGCAATCCCCCGCCAGCTCAGACCACTCTATCGAGCAGGAATGACCGCCTGCCGCCACCTGGGGAGGAGCGGAAAGGAGAGCCAGGCCTCCATCTCCCTTCCTTCAGGACGGTGCCCAGACCACATGGGGGAGATCCCAAGACACCAGGAAGCCGCAGGACTCTCCCAGGTCAAGGGACGCAGGGAGCAGGTACGGCGAGGAACTTGCAGAACAGGAGGCGCAGTGGGTGGCAGTAGGAGTGACTGAGCAGACACTGTGAACCCAGGACACAGTGTCTGGAAGCTCAAGCCCACGATGGCTTCCCTGCAGAGAGACCCGCAGAAGCAGAGAGTCAGCAGAAGGGATCGAAGCTTCAGAAGAGAGAAAACCTGCCGCACACAGAGTGAAGCGTCCAGGGCAGCCTTGGTGAGCTATGAGGCGCAGACACCGAGGGCCACAGATGGCAGCAGAACAGACGTGTGTGTGAACAAGGGGCAGGAAACACACAGGAAGAGCCCCAGAGAGGACATGTTCCAACCAACCCCACAATGGGGATGGGCAGAGGGATTAGGATCAGTCGGGAGAACTCTCTGTCGCCAAAGCTGGGGCGATTTGAGCAGGAAAATCAATAGGACCACCCCGTTATAACCAGAGTATAAAACGAATACCCAGGAGCCACCCAGACAATAATAAATAATGAAGTGAATAAGCAAATCAATTGGAAAGAGCAACTGTGTCCTATGTGGAAGACCCTCGGGGGTCCCTGGCTCCTCAAGTGTGGGCTGTGCCAAAGTGACTCCTCGAAGGACAGCAGTTTGCAAGTGGAGGGAAGAAACAGTAGCCACCTGCAGAAACTGACCGACCCCCCTCACTCTGGACCAAGACAGCATGGGCAGTGAGGAGTCAGGTCAGCGGGGACACCAGGGACCTCGTCCTCGCTGTCTTCCTCTAGACACACTGCCCGGCCTGACCACTGCAGGGAGTTCCAAGGATACCTGACCAGTCCAAGGTCGCCATGAACAAGGTGGACCTGAGAGCGTCACCACCAAGAGGAGACCATGGGGACAGGACAGCTGGATGCACCACCACCTTCCAGATGGGCTCCTGGGGCAGACGGGATGGCACTGTATGGGGAGACTAGTAACAATGTGTCGAGACACTAGTAACAATGTATCGAGACCTGTTACCCAACTGTGCCCTGTGAGCCAAACTGATGTAGAACAACCCAAGTGCAGCTGGAGGGACGTGGTCCTTTTGCAGTAATTCCACAAATGTGAAAGTTTTCTAAAATTGAAAAAAATCCAAAACATTGCTGGAACATAAGAAAACATAGAGTCAGAAACACTGGGGGAATTTCAGGTCGTCTATGACATGCAGAAATAAATTTCCTGGAGGAGAAAAGAATCACAGGGTGGAGAGCAAGATAAGATATAGTCACTGGGAATTTATCAAATTTGATGGGGGAAAAAACCCACAAATTCAAGAAACTTAATAAATGCCAAATATAATAAATTCAAATAAAATCACATCTAGGCACATCATGGTTGAATTCATGAAAACCATAGATAAAGAAAAATCTAAAAACCATCAGGAGAAAAATATCCATCATGTACAGGAGAGTCCTGAGAAGGAGCAGCGTGGATTTCTCATGCGGAACAAAGCTGTCAGAGGACAAGGAGCGATGTGTCCAGAGCTGAGAATAAATCCTGCCACCCCAAGACAAATGGACCCAACGAAGGGGGACAAAGGCATTTCCCAAAGAGTGGGAGTGGGGAGAGTCTGCAGCCAACGCACTCGTGGGCCAGAAGGCCATCAGGGCTCTTGTCCAGAGGAGGCCGGAGGCGCAGGAACCCTCTAGGAGGGGCCCCGGGGGTGGGTGGGTGAGCAGTCCTCTTTCCTCTTGATGACTTCAAGGCAAGCATTTGTAAATTAAGAGCAACGAAGAGCAGGCTTGTATGTCTTTGAAGTAAAACTGCCGAGGAGTCCAGATTCTCAGTCTTGGGCCCTGTGGTCCAGGGCAAGCTTCTCCCAGATGCCCCTGAGCCACGACGCATGCTGTGATTCTACAGGGGTGACAGGACCACAGAAATAAACCGCTGGGAATCAACAGAAGGGGTCACACAAAATACCAGGAAGACGATTTAATAATCCAAAGGAGGGCGAGAAAGGAATGACGACAGAGTCAACAGAGGGCAACATGGAAGACCAGAGCTGACCGCACCGAAGGTCACACCAAGAGCAAACGACCTTCACACTCCAGGCGAGAGGTGCAAATGGCAAACTGGATCAGAACCGCAGAATACAACAAACTGTTAGCAAGGAAGTCAGTCTACAGGTAAGGGGACAGGAAGCCAAGGCCACAGGGCATGTGGAGCTGTCACCAGGACAACGTTGCCTCCACCCTCACACGGGGCCACGGCAGTGACCTCCTAACAGGCGTCCCTCCCTGGCCCCAGCTCTCCTGATGGCCTCACCTGATGCCCAGAGAGCACACCCCAGCCCAGCCCAGCTCCGGCCCATCTCACTCTCCCTCTGGGCTACTCTCAAAGGCTCGTGTGTCATCAGTATGGCCTCTTCCTTCTACACCTGCTGACCATCTTCCTCCCCAGGCCCTGGGAAAATGTGCTCCCGGAGTCCTGTGAGATAAGCCAGCCAGACATTCATGCAGGCTCAAGTTCACCAACGCAGGTCTGTGTCCTCCGTCCAGGTGGCTCACAGCGAGGGCACCTCAAAATCCTCTGAGTAACAGAGACACAGTGGTGCCCCTCGGCAGGGGCCCTCCCGCAGCCCACCTGCTGCCCCTCGGCAGGGGCACGCCCATAGCTCAGCATGCGGCTCAGGGTGCTCCCTGGAGCCAGGAGCTGTGGGCATTCTGGCAGAGGATGTTGGACCCTCTGTGGGACTGGGGCACCAGGGAGAGTCCCTGGAGCAGTGGTCCATCCTAGAGGGGACGCTTTGGGAAGCCCGACGGACCTGTGACAGCTCCAGAAGCCAGGGGCACTGCTGTTCTCCTCACAGGCCGAAGGGGCCTAGTGGGCATGAAGTGCAGCCGTGAGCATGCAGCTGGCCTTCCACCACGGACCACGCGCTGCACTGAGGGTGCGCAAAGCCATCCTCCCTGGGCTTGGAGGAACACAACTGTCCAGGGCCCTCTCGGGGGCGCAGGTGCATGTAGGGCAGAGGCGCATTGCATGGACAGCCTGGCCTCCACTGGGTGACATCCCGTGTGGTCCTTCACCCACCTCTGCCTGCTAGGGTCCTCTTGCCTGCCATTGGGACAATCATGTACCTACCTGAACCTGTGAATGTGCCTTTGTTAGGAAAAAAAGTTCTTCGCTATGTGATTAAGATAAGGATCCCTAGATGAGATCTATCTTCTGGATCATCCAAAGTGGACCTACATCTCAAGACCTGTGTCCTCGTAAGACACAGGGCCAAGGCACAAAAGTGTGCCTGTGGCCAAGTAAAGGCAGAGATGGGGACTCCCGGGCCACCAGAGGCCAAGGAGGCAGGAAAGACCCTCCCAAGAGCCTTCAGGGGGCACAGCCCTGCTGCCACCTCCTCCAGACAGCTGGTCTACGCAGCCGTGAGAGGCTGTGTCCCGCTGCTCTGGCCAGCCAGGTTGTGGCGTGCTGTCCAGGCAGCA
Source organism: Spermophilus citellus (assembly GCF_964194105.1). Classification (NCBI taxonomy): domain Eukaryota; kingdom Metazoa; phylum Chordata; class Mammalia; order Rodentia; family Sciuridae; genus Spermophilus; species Spermophilus citellus. The sequence continues at coordinate 96,146,763 of NC_138195.1, forward strand.
GAGCCTCTCCCCCACCTCCCAGGGCAGCCTGAGGCCAAGGGCACACAGAGGTGGATGCCCAGGTCTTGGAGCAGGGCCTCGGAGGCCTTCCCCTGCCCTCTGAGATGTTCCACCCCAACATGAAGCCCTTCCGCACCCTCTCTTCCTCTCATGGGGGCACTTGTGTCTCTGTCGGTGCCCTGACAGCTGGGAGGCGTCCACCCCAGAGGCGCGGGTTGAAAGCCAACGGGGAGAGCAAGACCATGTCCGGAAGAGATCTCCATATACTTTGAGCCACTTCCATGGTTCCTAGACTTGCCGTGCCTCCCCCGACATAGGACAGAGGCTCAGAGAAGCAAAGGCCGAGGTGCTCCAGCCCAGGAGGTCCCAGAGTGCCAGCCGGGCAGAGGGCCTCAGGCGGCCACACCCCAGGCCACTTGCAAGGTCTGCAGGGGAGCTCCCCATGGGGGAGAGTCGGGAGAGGCCCTCCTTGCCAGGCCTGCGGCCTCAGCTTGTCGTGGGCGGAGGGAACATGGTGGTCGGAATCATCCCCAGGAGCAGGGGCTCAGTGTCTGACCACCACAGTTCAGCTCACTCCAAGGACTGGCTCCTGAGAACCATATGAAGGGCTTTAGATCCTAAACGCAGCCTGCCCTCGTTCCTCCGCCTGAGTGCTGTTCCTCGAGCCACTTTACAGCACAATGCTGAGTCGTTGGATCCATCAGTCGGGGCTGCTGAGTGTGGGGCTGCCCGAGAGCCGGTGGAGGGGTTGTGGCCTCTGCCTGGCATCCAGAGTTCACGGAGACCCTCAGGGCAACCGCTGTCTTCCCATACCCCATCAGTGAAGCCCCACGGAGGGACAGAGCCTTAGGAAGTAGTTGTTTGGATGAACTTGATATCTTTATTGCAAAAGTGTGTCTCAACACACCTAAAGGTTGAGTCATGTGAATTTTTCAAGTGATTCATGGCAAAGCTAACGACAAGCTCAGTTGTTAAATAATCTAATAAAGAGCTTACTAATGTGGGGAGAGACCGACGGGGCACATGCTCCGAGTGACATGTGCATTTGCTGTAATAAGGTGCCTCGTTGGACGCTGTCTGTTCCCCATATGGCCAGCAGCCGCTTCCCCTCACTTTCCAGCTGGCCCTCTGATAGCTCAGACAGGACCACCAGCCCTTCTGCAGCACAGATGCCAGCCCTGCCCCAGTGAGCCTCTCCCAGGGTCCCACCTGGGCAGGTAAGCAGCCCTTTCCCACCCCACCAATAGATCAGGTGTGGCTTCCAGTCAACGGGGTGCAGTTAATGGGTCTGTTTCAGAAGAACTTTCTACAAAAACTTCAGACCACAAGCAGGAAAGAGATCCTCCCAGCCATCCAGGAGGGAGATGGTGGGGAGCCCCCAGCCTCCAGCAGGAAAGCAGAGGTTGTGGGGAGCCCCAGCCAGCCAGGAAGGAGAGGCCAGGGAGCACCACCCAACTAGGAGGGAGAGGCCAGGGAGCCCCACCCAGTTTACCTCAGAGCCCTGCCTCCTGGATCTTCTGGAGTGGAGGAGGTGCAGCTTCGAGAAGACGTCTAGAAGTTGGGGCTCAGATCACCGGGGCCTGGCAGGTCCCTAACCTCAGGGAGGGTCTGTTTTCTCACCCACAGGGCAGGGCTGGGAGCCCAGCTGGCCTGCCACAGGGAAGGGAGGGAAGGAAGGTGTGCTGGGTGGCCCCTGAGGAGCCTGGTGTTCCTGCGCCTCTCCTGCCCCCCTCCTGCCCCCTCACCTCCCTGTGCCACCTCCCAAGGGCGTGGCCCAAGCTGACCCTGTGAGCAGCCCTCTAATCTGCCCCTGGGCCTGTAGACTGTGGCCAGTAACTGCTGTGGGGAAACAGGGCTGTGACTTTGGCTGCTCAAGACGACAGGGTCAGAGAAGGGAGTCCCCAGCCCAGTGTGCAGAGGGCCCACCTGGAAGCCCAGAGCTTCTGGCCCCTGCTGCATCAGCCAGGGATAGTGGACAGTGATGGACAGCTGCAAGGCCTCTCCTCGACTCCCCTTCTCCTTGTGAAAAGGAGAGCAGGGTGGGAGGTCGAATCCAGTGACCACCATACCAACTTCAAGGGCAGTGCTGAGCAGCACCGCTGCGCACCTCGGCAGGCTTCGGGCTTGAGCCCTGACTGTGGCTGGCCAGCGTCTGACTGGGGCCAGCACTTCCCCTCCGGTGCCTCGGTTTCCCCATCTGAAAGTGGAGGTGGTGGTGATGCCCATGGCTTCACAGTTTGCCATGAGGACCAGCAGCCTCTGCACCTTGCACAGGTCCAACGGTCTGCACAAGGTGAGTGGCTGCCAACGCTGGGCCCCAGCAAGCCCCAAGACTGCCTCCACCTCCCGGGAGACCCATGGCCCCTTGCACCTCCCCTGTCTCTCCTGGGACACCTCCCCATGGGCACCCGGGTGTCTGCCTAGCATCCAGCTCCTGGCATCCAGGGCCTGGACAGCCTTGGGCCTGGTTGCACATTTATGCTCTACAGCACTTACCATTATGTGGCACAATTAATATCTCTTGCTTAAAATGCAACAAAAACATGCCTCTGAAAACACGTTTCTTGTGCCAAAGAGGTAAACACTTGAAACTGGATTACTGACAAAAGAGAAAAAAAATATAAAGCACACGTCAAAAGTCATAGAATTTAATTGACATTGAACTCAGAGACGATTCATAGCTTTGGAGTCTTCTATTATTTAAAAATATGAATAAAAATGAATCAGGTGTTTATCTAAAAAAATCTAGAAGAAGAGAAATAAAATACACTCCAAATGACATAAAATGTTAAAGACGGAATTAAAGTAATAGACCCTGAGAATGGATGAAGAAAGCCACGGTTGTCCAATAAAACAATACTTCCCAAAGTTAACGATTAGAGAGTGAGAAAATGTAATGAAGATATGAAAAAAACCACGAGCCCCAGTTGCACATAAAAACCAGCATGTGGGCCTTGGTTGACGCCAAGGACACTGCCTTCACAGCTGGCGCAAGGACGTCTTCTCCCTGGGTGCCACCATGGTAGCCGTGGCCCGCTGCAGCTGCCACCCACTGGCCGCCCCTGCTGCCACCGCCGTCCAGAGGTCGGCTGCCAGGGAGACTGCAGGTTTGGCTGCCAGCTCCACACGCCAGCTGGGGCGGGTTGGTCGTAGACACGCTGTGAAGACAGAGGCCTTCCTGGGGCCAGCACATTCCGAAGTGCACGCCCTGCCGAGAGCATGGGAGGACTCTGGGATGCCCTGTAAGGGAGAACCCGCTTCAGTTTTGTGGCCCAATGCCTCCTCCTTAAGGACTGTGCTGTGCCAGTGGGAAAACGTTCATCTAAACTTGTGTTCACTGCTTCTAAGGCAGCAATGACCCCAAAGAATCAGAAGAGTGCAGCCCAGGGAGACAGCTCCAGACCCCTGGGACGTCCTCCCGGGCCACACCTTTCTGGGGCAGGTGGGAGGCTGGGAAGGGAGCTTCTCAAGCCAGGAGAGCGAGTCCCTCCACCCCGCCCTTCCCCCTGGCCTCCAGGCAGAGCTGATGCAGACACTGCAGAACAGGCCCCCTCTGTACCACTTAGAACAACTTCTTGCAGAACACAAGACGCTGCGCAGAACAGGAAGGGCTATAGTGGGGTAAAACACACAAATTCCATTCCCAGCACATCTGCCAGCCTCGGGGCTGCACATCCGCCCACCCCTGCTGTGACATCCTGTGCCCAGCGCTCCTTGGCATGGCCCTTCTAAGCAGGGGGTGCTGCCAGCACACCCCTTTCTCCAGGAAGCAGAGTAACTTCTGCCGGCCTGGTGATGGCCTGTCCTGGGGTCCTCTGACTCCCACTCGACACCATCGCTCATCCAGCACGTGCTGAAGTCAAGAGATCCGGGCAGACGGCCGGTCGCGGGGGCTTCCCTGCTGACCCTCATGACAGCCTCTGCTTGGTGCCCCAGCTGTCGGGCTCCTGGGTGCTGAGAGGAGGCCCAGAGGCCTGGGTGGGCTGAGTCTGGGGGGCTGGAGCTGGGAGGGTCCCATTTCCTGCCTGCCCAGGTCACAGGCCTCTGTCTCAGGCCAGGAGAGGGCTCAAAGCCGTCAAGGGAGAGGCTTTTCCTCATCTCTGATGGCTGTGAACAAGGGATGTGGATCCTGGGGAAGGGTCCAGAGGCTCTGCTCTGCTCCCCGCGAGGCAGACAGGGAGAGCACCCAGATCAGGAGCCCATCCTGCAGGGAGAAAACTAAAAATAGAAACAGCCCTTTCACTTCCAGAAGATGAGAAATTCACGAAAGCATGCCCCGTTGCCGACTGTTCCTCTGCTGTTGCAATATATTGGTTAATGTTTGGGCAAAATGATTATTTTAAAAATACTAAGTCGTGGCCATAATGAGATGGAAAACACCAACAAATATATTCATCCATTTATTCAGTGCAGATCTGATGCCCGCTCGGTGCCAGGAGCTAGATGGAATGTTCCGGCTCATGCGGCTTTATCTGAAGATATATTTGGCTCCAAGTGAAACCAAATCAAGTTTTACTCCCTGGCAGGGCCCATACGCTTTATTTTCTTTAAGGATGGATATTTGAGAAGCCATATATAACTTAACTGCCTAATAACTTAACTTAGAAACAAGCTTGCATCGATTAGTTTTTTAAACTTTAACTTATCCCGAAAAACTTCCAAAATAATGTGCAAACAAATTATGGGTTGATGAAGTCAGATGAGTCGTGTTTGCAAAGATCTAGGAATAAACTACAGACTGCAGCACTGGTCTCTGGGAGGGAACATAAAGGTTTTATTAAAAAAAAAAAAACAGCAAATGAGTGTTGTTTTTCCCTGCAATTAGGATGATAAAATATTCCTGCTTCCGTTAATCGCTTTGTGATGGTTCTTAGCTATTATAGCCACCCACCCCAAAATAGCATTCAATCCAAATCCACACTCTGAGCAGAGCCCTCTGCTGAATGTTGAGGGAGGGGACCCATGCGGGCAATGTCTGAAGCTCTTGCAGCCCAGGAAGGGACAGTTAGGTGCCCAGGAACAAGGCAGGCATGTGGGGGAGGAGGGGCTACAGACCTCAGCACCAGATGGAGGATCTGCTGTTCTCTCACCCAGCTCCTGGCTCTCTGCTTCTTACTAAAATGAGTGCAGACTAAACATTTCCACTTTTGTAACTCCAGCATTTATTGAAAAACACATAAATTAGAGCTGAATATGATTTTCAGTTCTTTAAATTAAAAAAAAAAAAAGGAATCTTGGTCTGTCATTCATTCTGTGTAGCCGGCAGAGGAAAACCAGGACCCTGCAAGCGAGGCCCGAAATCACACTGAAAGCCAAAGAGCACGGAAGGCAGAGAGAAGCTTCCCCGAGGCCAGTGTGCGGGCTCCAGCCAGGTCTCTCTGCGGACCTCTGGGTCGAAGGCTTGATGGCGGCTGCCAACCCGGCTCTGCTGGGCCCCAGGCCGGGCTTCCTATGGCAAGAGAGGCGGAGAGAAGGTGAAGGTGCTGCGCGGGGAGAAGCAGTCTCCAGGCAGCCAGCTGTTGGTATGTGGAGGGTCTGGGTGCTGGGGGGTCCTGCGCGTCCCCTTCCCCGGCACAGGTGGTGCCAGCCTGGCCTCGTGAGCCGCTGTCTGCATGGAGCTGAAGAGACCAGCTCCTCCTTTCTTTGGAGTTGTGTCAATCAGAAAGCACTTACATGGAATTTTCCAGGTGGTTTCTGAAAATGAGAGTGTAGTGGGACTGGCAGGACCAGGGCCTGCAGCTCAGGTGTCTCAAGGGTGGCCATGCATACGGCGGGCGGGGGAGTTTGGCGCACACCTTTGTGGCACTGTGATGGGCACTAGCTTCCGGGTGTGGGTGACACTGCCATGTCATCATCCCCTTGGCCGTCAACTGAAATCCCGGGAGGGTGAGAGGGAGAGACCAAGGCAGGGGCAGGCTTGGCCACCAGCCAGGGCTTCCGTCCCCCGTGGCAGGAGCCGCCCCATGCCTTGCTGCTGCTGACTGGGCTGGAGGAGTGCGGAGGTTTTCACACGGCTTAGGAGGAGCCGAGACTTGTGAGGAAAGCTGCTTCCTGAAAGTGTGAGCCTCGGTGTCCGTCTCGCAGGAATTCCCAGCTGGGGATCAAAGGAGAAATCTGAAAAACTTACAGACATCACATTCAAGATGCAAAACGGGGAGTCGGGCACTTGGAACTAATAAGGCTGCGATAAACACGGTCTTGGAGCTGACAGAAGTGACGCGGAGTGTGCCAAAGCACAGAGCCCCTTCAGAGCAGGAGCCGACGGTTCCCACAAAACACGGGACTTTCCAAGAAGTGCCAGCGTCAATCATATGCAAGAGCCTGACAGATCCTCAAGATAAAATCTTCTCTTTTCTCTGGAAAAGAAATCAAAGGAACGCGATTCACTAGGAACCCCAATTACCACTTCCCCGTCTCTGGAGGCAGTGCCTAATGCCACTGAGTCCCAATCCGGCTCCTGTGACATGGAACCATCCCCTCCCAAAGCAGAGGAAGCCACCTTCTGACCTTGGGGCAAATGCAGGCAGGGTTCTAGTTTTTGGCCCCGGAGGCATGTGCTACTGGTGACAGGCCATGAGGGCTCCACTAGACTAGTCCCCATGGCCAGATGTCCCTCCGTCTCGCCCAGGTGTCTGGCTCTCTCGTGGCCCTGGGAGCTGAGTGTGGTTGCCACCAGAGTGCTGAGGTCAGAAATCCACTGAACCAGACCCCGGGGCTTCCTGAGCCAGTGGCTGGGGTTGGAGGATGGGATGCAGGGTGGCAGCACCAAGCCAGGAGGCAGACACCTACCCTGAGGGGACACTTCAGGAAAGGGCCTTTCAGGGACGCTGGATCAGGTATAAGAAACAACGAAAAGGCATGCCCTCTGTCACCAGGAAAGTCCCCAAACGCCATGAGAGTGAGCCTCTCATCAAAGGTTCCACGTATTAAACCACGTCCTGTTCTGGGACTGACTTGCATATCGCGGAATCTAGATGGATCTAGCGATGGATGTAGTCAAGATGGAGGGAACCCAGGGGAGGGCTTCCCGGGAGGCGGCACTCTCTGGGGGCCGAGCCCCCCTGCCTCTGGCCTCGGGGAAGGGGAAGGCCCTGTAGGGCCAGGGAAGTGCACATGGAGGCCTGAGCCAGAGGACGTGCACACACACTTAGGGCAGAGAGACAGCAGAGGGCAAAAAGTCACCAAGTGGTGGAGGGTGTTCCCAAGCAGGGCCACACTTCCTCAGAGAGACCTGGACAGGGAGGAGACCTCCACACAGGCACCCTCCTCTGCCACGACGGGCATCTGGGGCTCAGGCCCGAAGTCCTGCTCCTACTCACCCCCACCTCCCAGCAGACATTCTGACGCTCACTTACGCATTTTAACAGTTTTACTGTACAGGGGCTGAAGGTCCCATTCCCAAAGTCCACAGAAGCCGTCCCCGGAGAGGGCAGCCCTGTGCTGGAGCCAGCACCCCAGAGGGCAGCGGCCCTTCCCTGCGGCCTCCCTGACCTCCGAGGCCCTGCCTGGAGCTGTGCCTGCTGGGCCTCAGGGACGGAGGACGGTGGCAGTGGAGTCTCTGGGCGGCCCCCAGGCCCTCTGACCAGGTGGGTTCTCCTGCTGCTGTGATCCAGGGCTCTTGGTCACCTCCCGTCTCTGGTTCTTGCTGTTAGTGACTTTTTCTCCTCTCTTGATGGTGTTTACTGTTGATTTTTAGTGTTGGGGTGTAGACGAGGTGTCCCCAGTGCAAGGATGTTCAGAGGTGAAGTGTCTGGGCCACGAGAGCCTGAACCTGACGGGGGTCAACTGGGTGGTGACCGCAGGCTGGTGGGCTGTAGTGGAGGAGGTGGCCACAGGGGCTGCCTTGGGAGTGTGTCTGGGGAGCTGAGCTTAGTCTCTCTGCTTCCGGATGTCCTGTCCTGCGGCTTCCCTCTGCCATGATGTCCTGCCTCACCTCCAGCCTGGAGGAATGGAGCGTCTGCCTCTGGACTGACACCTCCGAAGCCATGAGCCGCAATAAACCTTTCCTCTTCTAGTCATCCTTGACTGAGTTTCTTGGTCACGGCAGTGGGAAATCGGAGTGGACCACTCCTGTGTGTTGGACGTTGAGGTGGGAGAATCCCGATGTGCAGTTCTGTCTGTTCCTCATCCAGACCCTCGGGCAGATAAGACTGAAGGCGTGTCCCAGGGAGGCTGGGGACCCATGCGTGCTCACCCACACTGGAGTCCACAGGCCGGCCAGCTCTCCTCAGGGACGTTCAGATCTGTACTGCCCAGAGGAGCTCCAGAGGGCTGTGCCAGAGCCTCTGCCTCGGCCCATCTGGCAACCATTACTCTACGCTCACATCTCCAACTCATGCCTTTCCATCTATTTTTCTTTGGGGACTTTTGCCCTATTTTCTTATGAATAGCTAAGTGATCTTTATATGAATATATCAACACTTTGCAAAACAAGGTGGAAGAATTTTTCACTGAATGATACTTTCAGAGAAGGCAGAGACTCATCTGTTGGACAATGTCTGACCTTCCTCTGAGACACTTCCCTGCTGGGTAGAGCGATAAGCAGAGGCCCACCTGCTTTAGGTCAGAACTCAGTACTGGAACCTGGCCTCCCGCCTTGGTTTTACCCACTCAGACGTGTCCAGGGGTGCTGTGGTGGGGGCAGGGAGCACTGGCCACATTCCCTTGGCCTAAGGGCAGCTTCTTATCCTGCTGAGGTCTGAGATCAAGGCTAATGCCGAATTGGAGGATAGTGCAAGTTGTGACCCAGCCTCTCTGTGTGCTCAGACCCCAGGAACAGGCTTGGCCCTCCTCTGACTCCTGCCAGAGCGGGGAGTCCCTGCGCTGGACATGACCCAGTGGTCCCAGCTCAGCTTCCCACTGTGCAAAGCCACCTGGCCCTGCATTGGGGGCTGAGCAAATCCCCTGAAAGACCCCCAGCTGCTCAGCAAGGCTGCACAGTCAGGACCCAGGGACTCTGGGGTCCAGCCTCAGGCCTCCCTCCTCCTTCTGCGGGGACACAGCGTCCACTCGGCCACTTCCTGCCCTGTGGGTGTACAGCAGCCTGCAAGCTGGCTGCTGGCCGGGCCCCACCTCTTCTGCTCTGCATCCCCTGCCTTCCTGTCCTGCCACGCTCAGAGGAGATGGGCTGGCCACGGGGCTCCACCACTTCCCAGCTGAGGGCCTGGCCCTTCCTTCTGGCCACCTCCTCACTCCAGGCTAGTCTGCCGGTGGTATGTGCTCACTGTGGGGGTGGTTTGCCTGTGCAGAGGCTTTGCTGTTATAAACACAGCAGTGCAGCGGATAATCTCTTCTTGGCAAGTTAATGTCGTTTCATTTCCTCTTTGCGATGATCCCACGAGGGAGGGATGCATCTTCCCCACTTCAGAGAGGAGAAAGGTGGAAACCTGAGAGAGGACTTCCTCTCCTGAGACTCCCGGCAGGTAAGGCTGTGGCTGTGAACCACACTCCCCTTCAGCCTTCGGCCAGAGGAGCCTGGCCCAGGACCTCAGAAGGGCTCACCTCAGTCACAACAGCTCTTGTGCCTGCTCGGAACCATTTGTGCTTTCTTTCTTCAAACATGGAATCCATCCCAACCTTACTGTGTCTTGTAGCTTGAGCTGAGGGTTGGGTTCTCCCTTCTCCTTACAGACATAATCGGCTGTGCCCCACCCCACTGCTGGTGACCCAGGGAGCTGGACATTCTCCCTGACCCCAGCTGCTCTCTGGATGAGTTCTGACTCCCGAAGCTCTTCCACAGCGGGTGGAGCGGGGTGCCCTTGATGGGCAAGGCTCTTCGCACACCTCGTCCCTCGTCCCTCCCCCCAGAGCACCTGCCTCTACGGAGGCTGACTGGAGCTGCGCTTTCAGACTCATCAGGAGAGAAATGGCCTCTTTATGACACCGAGTTAATAATCCTTCCACTCATTTGTCTTGTTTTACTTCTTTCAGTAAAGTTTTATAGATCACTTCTTATGGAATTGCAGATTGCTTAAGTTCAATTCCAGGAACTTGTGTTTGGCTGCTGTTATGAGCCCTTTTATTTATGAGGTTTTCTAACTGCCCCCAGTGTTTGGCGTTTACAGAGCCATTGATTTGGGTGCATTTCTTGATGGGCCGTTCCCCCTCTCGTATTCACCCGGTGGTCTCTAGGGGTTCTCTCGGGCTCTCAGGCAAACACCTGTGGGACCCACTCTGGGTGTTCAAGATGCAGACGTGCTTTCTGGGGTCTGGTCACTTCAATCAGACCCCTTGGACCAACGTGATTTTATGGACCTTCTTCTCCAATTAGTGTGAGGAATCACATGACTGTATTTCCTAATACACATCATCTCTCGATTCCTGAAATAAGTCTTGCTTCTGAGAATCGCTCAGCATTTTAAAGATGCTGGTGTGGCTGCATGTCGGCTTCTGAAACCGAGCCGCTTAGGTCTTTAAGTCCCAAGTGTGCATTCTGCAAATAGTGCACACAGGTGCACTAAAGTAGGTTGGAAACCTCAATCTAGAGCTCACATATCCTTCACCACCATTAAGAAGGAAAACACGAATTGGAACCTCTGACGTATGTGAGCATCTGATGAAGACAGCATCAGACAATGTGACTTCCTTCCTGTCTCACTCACTGTACAGGAAGTGACTTTCATCACTTCTCGGTGTCAGTTTTAGTGGAAAGAGCAAACACTCCAAGCGAAGGTCAAGGTCGTCCTTGACGGTGAGTCACTGGATTCGTACAATGCAGCTTGTTTGGACATCGCTGTTAAACAGGCTCCGGGGGCAAATCTGATGCCCCGGTGGGCAGGATGGGTGTGGGGTGCTGTGCAACGTGCTGACCCACCACGCCCTGTCCGGAGGGCTGGAGGACTCTGGTGCTGCAGAGAGAACATGAAGTGCTAGGTGAGAGCCGAGGTGGGACTGGTTGGACTTGGGTCAGAACCCAGAACTGGGAAAACAGCAGGAGCGGGGTCTGCCCCTCCGCCGTGAGCTCTCAGCCCAGCTGGGGAGGCAGAGAAGACGCAGGAGGCCAGCAGCACCAGCGACCAGGAGGCCAGCGGAAGCCTGGCTCCTGCCCGCGCAGGCGCCCGGGGGAGAAGAGGAGCCTGTTAGTGCAAGATGGGATAATTGAGCTTCAGGAATGATGTTAATTTCACTTGATTGAAACCTATTAAATAACTCTAATCCACAAATTAAAAAGAAGATTTGGAGAAAATTAAGTTCAGGGAACGGCAGGGTCCCAATTCATTTTCTTGGAAACGATAAAGAGAAGAAGCGTTTGCCGACTGGCTTCTCTGTGAGCCAGACCACGCGGAGGGGACGCGCCTCGCCTCAGTGAGGAGTGCCAGTAAAGAGCAGCCCCGCAGCCCTGGCCGGTGGGTAGGCTGTGCCCACCTCTCCCGATGAGAGGCCAGAAGGCAGCTCCCCAGGCAGTGCACTCCCCCCACCCGGCTGCAGCTGGACTCCCTCCCCTCCCTTCGTGCAGGGTGTGTGGCAGGTCCGCTGCACACTGACCCTGGACCACAACAGCCTCCTGGACCTGAGTCCCAGCCCCGCCCCTTCTCACCCCAGTGACCCTGGACAACTGATGTGCTCTGTGACTTGAATGACCTCATCTGTAAGATGGGGACAGAACAGGCCTGCCCGGGAGGGATGCTGTGAGCGAGGATGACCTCCACGTGTGTGGTCAGCTCCTGGCCAGTGGGTCTATTAACTCGAGGGCACATCTCACCCTGGCCCTCCCAGCTGCCCTGCAGTGCCCGGCCTCTGCCAGGGGCAGGGAGGGCATCCTGTCCCATGTGGCTGAGAGACAGGGCATGGGGCACCTCCCCCGGTTCCCAGCAGAGAAGCTACTCCCAGAAGTGGTGTCCCGATGCCAGGGCCTCGCCCTCAGTGCTGAACAAGATGCCCCAGGCACCAGAGCACACAATGACCCTGACACCTGCCCTCGCCATGATTTCTGACTTTTTTCCCCTAACTGGGATTGAACCCCAGAGGGCTCTGCCTCTGAACTGCCTCCCCAGCTCTTTTTTAAAAGAGATAGGCTCTTGCTACGTGGCTCAAACTGGCCTCCACCTTGAGATCCTTCTGCCTCCGCCTCCCGAGTCACTGGATTACAAGCGTGTCACTGTGCCCAGCCTCTGGCCACGGATTTGAATCTTACATCAGAGGTTGGCAAACATCTTCCATCAAGGGATGGCTGGATGATGACCACTGAGGCAGGCCACGTGGTCTCCTGGAAGCATCCACTTTGCCACTGTGGCTCGAGGGCAGCCTCAGGCAGTCAGTGGCAGTGGGCTGCCTGCGAACCAAGAAGACTTCATTCGTGAAATCGAGGTCAGCGGGTTTAGCCCAGGTCAGCTGGGAAGCCCAGTCCCCAGGCTGGAGAATGGACCCCATTCCTCCACTCCCTAGCCAAGTGCCTTCACCTGCTACAGTCCAGGCATGGTCCCAGGGAATGGCCACAGCTGAACAGACAGAGGGTGTGATCCTCGCAGGGAAGGGGTCTCCTGGACTTGTGCTTACTCTGGACCCACAGGGTTGGGGGAGGAGCCGGCTCTGTGGGGCGTGGGCGAGACCGCGCAGGTTGGCACATGGCCGTGTTCCCACTCGTCCCGTGCCCAGGCCGGGCAGGCACGGCCGAGCCCTGGAGGCCAGGGCCGCTTCCCTAGAACACTCCAGGACAGAGTCCACCAGACTGTCCCCTCACAGCTGTGGGATCTTCCTGGCAATGAGCCAATAGGCATAGCTGGATGCTCACTGTGTGACCGTGGCCTGCAAAGACCCACCTCGTACCAGCCCTGCACCATGCTGGGCGCACAGGTGACCGTCCGGGAAACACAAGAGGCACACGGTAAAGTCCACGTGAACCTTGTGCACGGCACAGGACCCTGTGTGCAGCTGGGGTCCGGCTGCTTCACCCACCAGCGCCTAGGATCTGTTTGAGCAGAGAAAACTGTGCTTACCTCCAATGAGACCGAAGGTGTCTTCTCCCCTCCCTCAGCCCAGGTCCCCTTGACCTCACCTGCTGTCCCCAGCACCTTGGCAACCACACTCAGATGGCCAGACTCTCTTGGTCGTATTTCCTTATGGGAAAAGCACATAGAATCAGGATTCTGGGAGGGATTTTTCAATATTATTGTAGAACAGCAAATGTTGCTACTGTGGGGCCTGGAATGGAATAAATGTCAGCCAGAAACTTCCCTCACATTTGAAAAGTGAATTATCCCTCCCTGGGACTGTACCCAGAAATGAACAGTGGACGGTACCCTAAGTCCAGCAAGGCTTAGGCTTGGTGTTACTGTTTAACAATGGCTGCAAAACAAAAAGGAGTCTTGCTCTTATGGGGTGAACAGACAAAAGTGGGATGAAAACATGGATCCTTTGTTCGTGGGGGCCAAGCAGGGTCTCGCCAGGTGGGCAGCTCGAAGATGACCTGTCGATGGCAGGTGCAGCAGCAGAGATTTAAGTGTGACGTCAGCAGTGTGAGCACAACACGGAGCGTCAAGATTTGACTGTAAGAGTCTCTGAGCTTTCCAGCAGACGCCAGTCCCCGTGAGCAGGATGGCATCCACACACCCCACCGCAGGGAGGGGCTCGGGAGGCTGGCGCCCTCACTCCTACACTGCTGCTCCCTTGTCTCCGTTTCAGAGCCAGCGTGCATGGCCGGAAGCAGGGGACCGCTGGACGTGTCCCCACACTGAAGAGTGTTGGAGGAAGGGACAGGGCAGGATTCCGGAGGCCCTGTGACAGTTTCAAGGTGCCCCCAGGTTTCATGTGCTGGGAACGTGTGTTGAGAGCCAGAGCCGAAGGGGCTCCAGCAAACTTTCAGACTGCCAGCTGACGATTGGCTCACAGGGGCCCCAGCAACTTCTAGCTGATTGGCTCCTCTGCAGTGATGCTCATTGGGCTGTTTCCCCACCCTTTCAGACTATGGAGCTGCTCACTGGGGGACTATTTTGGCTCCGCCCATGCGACCCAGCCAATCGGCCTCAAGAGCAGGAGGAGTGGGGGAGGTGGAGAGGCTTGTGGGAAGCCAGTGGTGGCAGTTGGGCTCTGAGGGTTTTTTCCTGAGGAGCTGTTTTGTTTGGCTTGTGTGGTTCTAAAAATAAAGTTTGTTTCTTTTGACAAGTGGCTCCTGATTGTGCCCAGCCAGACTGTGCCAAACGTGGCGCCCAATTGATGTGTTAAGGGCATGAGGAAGGGGGCTTCCGGTGGTGACTGAGGGCCCTGCCCAACAAATGGGTTTGTCTGCTCAGGAACCAACGGACTGAGAGGTTGTCAAAGGAGGCTTTAAAGTCTGGGGTGTGGAGCAGCATCAGCGCCTGGCTCTGGAGCTGAGAGCCCTACCAGCACTGGGTGCTGCTCAGTGACTTTGTTTCCTGTTTCCTTTTTTAACCACAAGTAGAAAATCATTTCTGCCGACTGGTCAGGATTTCCTCTCCACGGGTCCTCTTAGGTGGGCGCTCAGGAAGAGCCCTGCTGTTGTGTGAGAGTGGGAGGTACTGCAGAGCCACCCCACAGGGACCAGGAGAGAGTGAGGACAAGGCACCCACAGGTGCAGGAGGCAGGGAGGCGGCCCACGGGTCCCCCTGCAGTGCCCTCTGCATTCCCTGTTTAACTAGCGCACCTGCAACTCCATTTCAAAACCCATGTCCCGTCACCTAACAGTGCAAAGAAGACTGGCCCGAGGGGACCCCCTCTGCACTGAGGTCAGTGGAGGGCTCTCCAGAGGGCCAGGATCCTGGGGCCTTGAGCAACAAACCCACTTCATCTGGCCTTGTCCCCAGCCCCAGTAGGAGCCTCTGGGTGCAAGGACACTGGAATTCAAGATGACAGGCAGTGAGTGGAGAGTAACAAGGGACACTGAGAGACCCAGGAGGGGGGCGGCTCAGATGCTATTGCTACTCTGACCTCAGTCATGACCGGCAGACTGACCAGGAAATGCCATCGCCCCCAATGAAGCTGACAAGACGATGGCACAACTAGAGCTGGTCACGAGAGGGGATCACAAAGGTCACAGTGGGAAACCAGTGCTGGGAGGGTCCTCCTCCTCTCACCTGTGGTGACACGGGCTCACAGATGTCATGGTGGAATCCAGTGCTGGGAGGGTCTTCCTCCTCTCACCTGTGGTGACATGGGGTCACAGAGGTCATGGTGGACACCAGTGCTCGGAGGGTCCTTCTCCTCTCACCTGTGGTGACACGGGGTCACAGAGGTCATGGAGGACACCAGTGCTGGGAGGGTCCTTCTCCTCTCACCTGTGGTGACATGGGGTCACAGAGGTCATGGTGGAAACCAGTGCTGGGAGGGTCCTCCTCCTCTCACCTGTGGTGACATGGGGTCACAGAGGTCATGGTGGAAACCAGTGCTGGGAGGGTCCTCCTCCTCTCACCTGTGGTGACATGGGGTCACAGAGGTCATGGTGGACCCCAGTGCTGGGAGGGTCCTCCACCTCACACCTGTGGTGACATGGGGTCACAGAGGTCATGGTGGACCCCAGTGCTGGGAGGGTCTTCCTCCTCTCACCTGTGGTGACATGGGGTCACAGAGGTCATGGTGGACACCAGTGCTGGGAGGGTCCTCCTCCTGTCACCTGTGGTGACATGGGGTCACAGAGGTCATGGTGGACACCAGTGCTGGGAGGGTCCTCCTCCTCTCACCTGTGGTGACATGGGGTCACAGAGGTCATGGTGGACACCAGTGCTGGGAGGGTCCTCCTCCTCTCACCTGTGGTGACATGGGGTCACAGAGGTCATGGTGGACACCAGTGCTGGGAGGGTCCTCCTCCTCTCACCTGTGGTGACATGGGGTCACAGAGGTCATGGTGGACACCAGTGCTGGGAGGGTCCTCCTCCTCTCACCTGTGGTGACATGGGATCACAGATGTCATGGTGGACACCAGTGCTGGGAGGGTCCTCCTCCTCTCACCTGTGGTGACATGGGGTCACAGAGGTCATGGTGGACCCCAGTGCTGGGAGGGTCCTCCTCCTCTCACCTGTGGTGACATGGGGTCACAGAGGTCATGGTGGAATCCAGTGCTGGGAGGGTCCTCCACCTCTCACCTGTGGTGACATGGGGTCACAGAGGTCATGGTGGAACCAGTGCTGGGAGGGTCCTCCTCCTCTCACCTGTGGTGACATGGGGTCACAGAGGTCATGGTGGACCCCAGTGCTGGGAGGGTCCTCCTCCTCTCACCTGTGGTGACATGGGGTCACAGAGGTCATGGTGGAATCCAGTGATGGGAGGGTCCTCCTCCTCTCACCTGTGGTGACATGGGGTCACAGAGGTCATGGTGGAACCAGTGCTGGGAGGATCCTCCTCCTCTCACCTGTGGTGACATGGGGTCACAGAGGTCATGGTGGACCCCAGTGCTGGGAGGGTCCTTCTCCTCTCACCTGTGGTGACATGGGATCACAGATGTCATGGTGGAATCCAGTGCTGGGAGGGTCCTCCACCTCTCACCTGTGGTGACATGGGGTCACATTGGTCATGGTGGAAACCAGTGCTGGGAGGGTCCTCCTCCTCTCACCTGTGGTGACATGGGGTCACAGAGGTCATGGTGGAACCAGTGCTGGGAGGGTCGTCCTCCTCTCACCTGTGGTGACATGGGGTCACATTGGTCATGGTGGAACCAGTGCTGGGAGGGTCCTCCTCCTCTCACCTGTGGTGACATGGGGTCACAGAGGTCATGGAGGACACCAGTGCTGGGAGGGTGCTCCTCCTCTCACCTGTGGTGACATGGGGTCACAGAGGTCATGGTGGAACCAGTGCTGGGAGGGTCGTCCTCCTCTCACCTGTGGTGACATGGGGTCACATTGGTCATGGTGGACACCAGTGCTGGGAGGGTCGTCCTCCTCTCACCTGTGGTGACATGGGGTCACAGAGGTCATGGTGGAAACCAGTGCTGGGAGGGTCCTCCTCCTCTCACCTGTGGTGACATGGGGTCACATTGGTCATGGTGGACACCAGTGCTGGGAGGGTCCTCCTCCTCTCACCTGTGGTGACATGGGGTCACATTGGTCATGGTGGAAACCAGTGCTGGGAGGGTCCTTCTCCTCTCACCTGTGGTGACATGGGGTCACAGAGGTCATGGTGGACACCAGTGCTGGGAGGGTCTTCCTCCTCTCACCTGTGGTGACATGGGGTCACAGAGGTCATGGTGGACACCAGTGCTGGGAGGGTCCTCCTCCTCTCACCTGTGGTGACATGGGGTCACAGAGGTCATGGAGGACACCAGTGCTGGGAGGGTCTTCCTCCTCTCACCTGTGGTGACATGGGGTCACAGAGGTCATGGTGGACACCAGTGCTGGGAGGGTCCTCCTCCTCTCACCTGTGGTGACAAGGGGTCACAGAGGTCATGGTGGAAACCAGTGCTGGGAGGGTCCTTCTCCTCTCACCTGTGGTGACATGGGGTCACAGAGGTCATGGTGGACACCAGTGCTGGGAGGGTCCTTCTCCTCTCACCTGTGGTGACATGGGGTCACAGAGGTCATGGTGGACACCAGTGCTGGGAGGGTCTTCCTCCTCTCACCTGTGGTGACATGGGGTCACAGAGGTCATGGTGGACACCAGTGCTGGGAGGGTCCTCCCCCTCTCACCTGTGGTGACATGGGGTCACAGAGGTCATGCAGGACACCAGTGCTGGGAGGGTCCTCCTCCTCTCACCTGTGGTGACATGGGGTCACAGAGGTCATGGTGGAATCCAGTGCGGGGAGGGTCCTCCTCCTCTCACCTGTGGTGACATGGGGTCACAGAGGTCATGGTGGACACCAGTGCTGGGAGGGTCCTCCTCCGCTCACCTGTGGTGACATGGGGTCACAGAGGTCATGGTGGACACCAGTGCTCGGAGGGTCCTTCTCCTCTCACCTGTGGTGACACGGGGTCACAGAGGTCATGGAGGACACCAGTGCTGGGAGCGTCCTTCTCCTCTCACCTGTGGTGACATGGGGTCACAGAGGTCATGGTGGACACCAGTGCTGGGAGGGTCCTCCTCCTCTCACCTGTGATGACATGGGGTCACAGAGGTCATGGTGGACACCAGTGCTGGGAGGGTCCTCCTCCTCTCACCTGTGGTGACATGGGGTCACAGAGGTCATGGTGGACACCAGTGCTGGGAGGGTCCTCCTCCTCTCACCTGTGGTGACACGGGGTCACAGAGGTCATGGAGGACACCAGTGCTGGGAGGGTCCTTCTCCTCTCACCTGTGGTGACATGGGGTCACAGAGGTCATGGTGGACACCAGTGCTGGGAGGGTCCTCCACCTCACACCTGTGGTGACATGGGGTCACAGATGTCATGGTGGAATCCAGTGCGGGGAGGGTCCTCCTCCTCTCACCTGTGGTGACATGGGGTCACAGAGGTCATGGTGGACACCAGTGCTGGGAGGGTCCTCCTCCTGTCACCTGTGGTGACATGGGGTCACAGAGGTCATGGTGGACACCAGTGCTGGGAGGGTCCTCCACCTCACACCTGTGGTGACATGGGGTCACAGAGGTCATGGTGGAAAAAAGTGCTGGGAGGGTCCTCCTCCTCTCACCTGTGGTGACATGGGGTCACAGAGGTCATGGTGGACACCAGTGCTGGGAGGGTCCTCCTCCCCTCACCTGTGGTGACATGGGGTCACAGAGGTCATGGTGGACACCAGTGCTGGGAGGGTCCTCCACCTCACACCTGTGGTGACATGGGGTCACAGAGGTCATGGTGGAAAAAAGTGCTGGGAGGCTCCTCCTCCTCTCACCTGTGGTGACATGGGGTCACAGAGGTCATGGTAAAAACCAGTGCTGGGAGGGTCCTCCTCCTCTCACCTTGGTGACATGGGGTCACAGAGGTCATGGTGGAAACCAGTGCTGGGAGGGTCCTCCTCCTCTCACCTGTGGTGACATGGGGTCACAGAGGTCATGGTGGAAACCAGTGCTGGGAGGGTCCTCCTCCTCTCACCTGTGGTGACATGGGGTCACAGAGGTCATGGTGGACACCAGTGCTGGGAGGGTCCTCCTCCGCTCACCTGTGGTGACATGGGGTCACAGAGGTCATGGTGGACACCAGTGCTGGGAGGGTCCTCCTCCGCTCACCTGTGGTGACATGGGGTCACAGAGGTCATGGTGGACACCAGTGCTCGGAGGGTCCTTCTCCTCTCACCTGTGGTGACACGGGGTCACAGAGGTCATGGAGGACACCAGTGCTGGGAGGGTCCTTCTCCTCTCACCTGTGGTGACATGGGGTCACAGAGGTCATGGTGGACACCAGTGCTGGGAGGGTCCTCCTCCTCTCACCTGTGGTGACATGGGGTCACAGAGGTCATGGTGGACACCAGTGCTGTGAGGGTCCTCCTCCTCTCACCTGTGGTGACATGGGGTCACAGAGGTCATGGAGGACACCAGTGCTGGGAGGGTCCTCCACCTCACACCTGTGGTGACATGGGGTCACAGAGGTCATGGTGGAAAAAAGTGCTGGGAGGGTCCTTCTCCTCTCACCTGTGGTGACATGGGGTCACAGAGGTCATGGTGGAAACCAGTGCTGGGAGGGTCCTCCTCCTCTCACCTGTGGTGACATGGGGTCACAGAGGTCATGGTGGACACCAGTGCTGGGAGGGTCCTCCTCCTCTCACCTGTGGTGACATGGGGTCACAGAGGTCATGGTGGAAACCAGTGCTGGGAGGGTCCTCCTCCTCTCACCTGTGGTGACATGGGGTCACAGAGGTCATGGTGGACGCCAGTGCTGGGAGGGTCCTCCTCCTCTCATCTGTGGTGACATGGGGTCACAGAGGTCATGGTGGACACCAGTGCGGGGAGGGTCCTCCTTCTCTCACCTGTGGTGACATGGGGTCACAGAGGTCATGCAGGACACCAGTGCTGGGAGGGTCCTCCTCCTCTCACCTGTGGTGACATGGGGTCACAGAGGTCATGGTGGACACCAGTGCTGGGAGGGTCCTCCTCCTCTCACCTGTGGTGACATGGGGTCACAGAGGTCATGGTGGACACCAGTGCTGGGAGGGTCCTCCTCCGCTCACCTGTGGTGACATGGGGTCACAGAGGTCATGGTGGACACCAGTGCGGGGAGGGTCCTCCTCCTCTCACCTGTGGTGACATGGGGTCACAGATGTCATGGTGGAAACCAGTGCTGGGAGGGTCCTCCTCCTCTCACCAGTGGTGACATGGGGTCACAGAGGTCATGGTGGACACCAGTGCTCGGAGGGTCCTTCTCCTCTCACCTGTGGTGACACGGGGTCACAGAGGTCATGGAGGACACCAGTGCTGGGAGGGTCCTTCTCCTCTCACCTGTGGTGACATGGGGTCACAGAGGTCATGGTGGACACCAGTGCTGGGAGGGTCCTCCACCTCACACCTGTGGTGACATGGGGTCACAGAGGTCATGGTGGACACCAGTGCTGGGAGGGTCCTCCTCCTCTCACCTGTGGTGACATGGGGTCACATTGGTCATGGTGGAACCAGTGCTGGGAGGGTCCTCCACCTCACACCTGTGGTGACATGGGGTCACAGAGGTCATGGTGGACCCCAGTGCTGGGAGGGTCGTCCTCCTCTCACCTGTGGTGACATGGGGTCACAGAGGTCATGGTGGAAACCAGTGCTGGGAGGGTCCTCCTCCTCTCACCTGTGGTGACATGGGGTCACATTGGTCATGGTGGACCCCAGTGCTGGGAGGGTCCTCCTCCTCTCACCTGTGGTGACATGGGGTCACATTGGTCATGGTGGAAACCAGTGCTGGGAGGGTCCTCCTCCTCTCACCTGTGGTGACATGGGGTCACAGAGGTCATGGAGGACACCAGTGCTGGGAGGGTCCTCCTCCTCTCACCTGTGGTGACATGGGGTCACAGAGGTCATGGTGGAACCAGTGCTGGGAGGGTCGTCCGCCTCTCACCTGTGGTGACATGGGGTCACATTGGTCATGGTGGAAACCAGTGCTGGGAGGATCCTCCTCCTCTCACCTGTGGTGACATGGGGTCACAGAGGTCATGGTGGAACCAGTGCTGGGAGGGTCGTCCGCCTCTCACCTGTGGTGACATGGGGTCACATTGGTCATGGTGGACACCAGTGCTGGGAGGGTCCTCCTCCTCTCACCTGTGGTGACATGGGGTCACAGAGGTCATGGTGGAACCAGTGCGGGGAGGGTCCTCCTCCTCTCACCTGTGGTGACATGGGGTCACAGAGGTCATGGTGGAACCAGTGCTGGGAGGGTCGTCCGCCTCTCACCTGTGGTGACATGGGGTCACAGAGGTCATGGTGGAAACCAGTGCTGGGAGGGTCCTTCTCCTCTCACCTGTGGTGACATGGGGTCACATTGGTCATGGTGGACACCAGTGCTGGGAGGGTCCTCCTCCTCTCACCTGTGGTGACATGGGGTCACAGAGGTCATGGTGGACACCAGTGCTGGGAGGGTCCTCCACCTCACACCTGTGGTGACATGGGGTCACAGAGGTCATGGTGGAAACCAGTGCTGGGAGGGTCCTCCTCCTCTCACCTGTGGGGACATGGGGTCACAGAAGTCATGGTGGAAACCAGTGCTGGGAGGGTCTTCCTCCTCTCACCTGTGGTGACATGGGGTCACAGATGTCATGGTGGAAACCAGTGCTGGGAGGGTCCTCCTCCTCTCACCTGTGGTGACATGGGGTCACAGAGGTCATTGTGGACACCAGTGCTGGGAGGGTCCTCCACCTCACACCTGTGGTGACATGGGGTCACAGAGGTCATGGTGGACACCAGTGCTGGGAGGGTCCTCCACCTCACACCTGTGGTGACATGGGGTCACAGAGGTCATGGTGGAAACCAGTGCTGGGAGGGTCGTCCTCCTCTCACCTGTGGTGACATGGGGTCACATTGGTCATGGTGGAAACCAGTGCTGGGAGGGTCCTTCTCCTCTCACCTGTGGTGACATGGGGTCACAAATGTCATGGTGGAAACCAGTTCTGGGAGGGTCCTCCACCTCACACCTGTGGTGACATGGGGTCACAGAGGTCATGGTGGACACCAGTGCTGGGAGGGTCGTCCTCCTCTCACCTGTGGTGACATGGGGTCACAGATGTCATGGTGGACACCAGTGCTGGGAGGGTCCTCCTCCTCTCACCTGTGGTGACATGGGGTCACAGAAGTCATGGTGGAAACCAGTGCTGGGAGGGTCTTCCTCCTCTCACCTGTGGTGACATGGGGTCACAGATGTCATGGTGGACACCAGTGCTGGGAGGGTCCTCCTCCTCTCACCTGTGGTGACATGGGGTCACAGAGGTCATGGTGGACACCAGTGCTGGGAGGGTCCTCCACCTCACACCTGTGGTGACATGGGGTCACAGAGGTCATGGTGGACACCAGTGCTGGGAGGGTCCTCCACCTCACACCTGTGGTGACATGGGGTCACAGAAGTCATGGTGGAAACCAGTGCTGGGAGGGTCCTTCTCCTCTCACCTGTGGTGACATGGGGTCACAAATGTCATGGTGGAAACCAGTTCTGGGAGGGTCCTCCACCTCACACCTGTGGTGACATGGGGTCACAGAGGTCATGGTGGACACCAGTGCTGGGAGGGTCCTCCTCCTCTCACCTGTGGTGACATGGGGTCACAGATGTCATGGTGGACACCAGTGCTGGGAGGGTCCTCCACCTCTCACCTGTGGTGACATGGGGTCACAGATGTCATGGTGGAAACCAGTGCTGGGAGGGTCCTCCTCCTCTCACCTGTGGTGACATGGGGTCACAGATGTCATGGTGGAATCCAGTGCTGGGAGGGTCCTCCTCCTCTCACCTGTGGTGACATGGGGTCACATTGGTCATGGTGGACCCCAGTGCTGGGAGGGTCCTCCTCCTCTCACCTGTGGTGACATGGGGTCACATTGGTCATGGTGGACCCCAGTGCTGGGAGGGTGCTCCTCCTCACACCTGTGGTGACATGGGGTCACAGATGTCATGGTGGAAACCAGTGCTGGGAGTGTCCTCCTCCTCTCACCTGTGGTGACATGGGGTCACATTAGTCATGGTGGACACCAGTGCTGGGAGGGTCCTCCTCCTCTCACCTGTGGTGACATGGGGTCACAGATGTCATGGTGGAAACCAGTGCTGGGAGGGTCCTCCACCTCACACCTGTGGTGACATGGGGTCACAGAGGTCATGGTGGACCCCAGTGCTGGGAGGGTCCTCCTCCTCTCACCTGTGGTGACATGGGGTCACAGAGGTCATGGTGGAAACCAGTGCTGGGAGGGTCCTCCTCCTCTCACCTGTGGTGACATGGGGTCACAGAGGTCATGGTGGACACCAGTGCTCGGAGGGTCCTCCTCCTCTCACCTGTGGTGACATGGGGTCACAGAGGTCATGGTGGACACCAGTGCTCGGAGGGTCCTCCACCTCTCACCTGTGGTGACATGGGGTCACAGAGGTCATGGTGGAACCAGTGCTGGGAGGGTCCTCCTCCTCTCAACTGTGGTGACATGGGGTCACAGAGGTCATGGTGGACACCAGTGCTCGGAGGGTCCTCCTCCTCTCACCTGTGGTGACATGGGGTCACAGAGGTCATGGTGGACACCAGTGCTCGGGGGGTCCTCCACCTCTCACCTGTGGTGACATGGGGTCACAGAGGTCATGGTGGAAACCAGTGCTGGGAGGGTCCTCCTCCTCTCACCTGTGGTGACATGGGGTCACAGAGGTCATGGTGGACACCAGTGCTCGGAGGGTCCTCCTCCTCTCACCTGTGGTGACATGGGGTCAGAGAGGTCATGGTGGACACCAGTGCTCGGAGGGTCCTCCACCTCTCACCTGTGGTGACATGGGGTCACAGAGGTCATGGTGGAACCAGTGCTGGGAGGGTCTTCCTCCTCTCACCTGTGGTGACATGGGGTCACAGAGGTCATGGTGGAAACCAGTGCTGGGAGGGTCCTCCTCCTCTCACCTGTGGTGACATGGTGTCACAGAGGTCATGGTGGAAACCAGTGCTGGGAGGGTCCTCCTCCTCTCACCTGTGGTGACATGGGGTCACAGAGGTCATGGTGGAAACCAGTGCTGGGAGGGTCCTCCTCCTCTCACCTGTGGTGACATGGGGTCACAGATGTCATGGTGGACACCAGTGCTGGGAGGGTCCTTCTCCTCTCACCTGTGGTGACATGGGGTCACAGATGTCATGGTGGAAACCAGTGCTGGGAGGGTCCTCCTCCTCTCACCTGTGGTGACATGGGGTCACATTGGTCATGGTGGACACCAGTGCTGGGAGGGTCCTCCTCCTCTCACCTGTGGTGACATGGGGTCACAGAGGTCATGGTGGAAACCAGTGCTGGGAGGGTCCTCCTCCTCTCACCTGTGGTGACATGGGGTCACAGAGGTCATGGTGGAACCAGTGCTGGGAGGGTCCTCCTCCTCTCACCTGTGGTGACATGGGGTCACAGAGGTCATGGTGGAAACCAGTGCTGGGAGGGTCCTCCTCCTCTCACCTGTGGTGACATGGGGTCACAGATGTCATGGTGGAATCCAGTGCTGGGAGGGTCCTCCTCCTCTCACCTGTGGTGAAATGGGGTCACAGATGTCATGGTGGAATCCAGTGCTGGGAGGGTCCTCCTCCTCTCACCTGTGGTGACATGGGGTCACAGAGGTCATGGTGGACACCAGTGCGGGGAGGGTCCTCCTCCTCTCACCTGTGGTGACATGGGGTCACAGAGGTCATGGTGGAAACCAGTGCTGGGAGGGTCCTCCTCCTCTCACCTGTGGTGACATGGGGTCACAGATGTCATGGTGGAATCCAGTGCTGGGAGGGTCCTCCTCCTCTCACCTGTGGTGACATGGGGTCACAGATGTCATGGTGGAATCCAGTGCTGGGAGGGTCCTCCTCCTCTCACCTGTGGTGACATGGGGTCACAGAGGTCATGGAGGACACCAGTGCTGGGAGGGTCCTCCTCCTCTCACCTGTGGTGACATGGGGTCACAGAGGTCATGGTGGAAACCAGTGCTGGGAGGGTCCTCCTCCTCTCACCTGTGGTGACATGGGGTCACAGAGGTCATGGTGGACACCAGTGCTGGGAGGGTCCTCCACCTCACACCTGTGGTGACATGGGGTCACAGAGGTCATGGTGGACACCAGTGCTGGGAGGGTCCTCCTCCTCTCACCTGTGGTGACATTGGGTCACATTGGTCATGGTGGACCCCAATGCTGGGAGGGTCCTCCTCCTCTCACCTGTGGTGACATGGGGTCACAGAGGTCATGGAGGACACCAGTGCTGGGAGGGTCCTCCTCCTCTCACCTGTGGTGACATGGGGTCACAGAGGTCATGGTGGACACCAGTGCTGGGAGGGTCCTCCTCCTCTCACCTGTGGTGACATGGGGTCACAGAGGTCATGGAGGACACCAGTGCTGGGAGGGTCCTCCTCCTCTCACCTGTGGTGACATGGGGTCACAGAGGTCATGGTGGAAACCAGTGCTGGGAGGGTCCTTCTCCTCTCACCTGTGGTGACACGGGGTCACATTGGTCATGGTGGACCCCAGTGCTGGGAGGGTCCTCCTCCTCTCACCTGTGGTGACATAGGGTCACAGAGGTCATGGTGGACACCAGTGCTGGGAGGGTCTTCCTCCTCTCACCTGTGGTGACATGGGGTCACATTGGTCATGGTGGACCCCAGTGCTGGGAGGGTCCTCCTCCTCTCACCTGTGGTGACATGGGGTCACAGAGGTCATGGTGGACACCAGTGCTGGGAGGGTCCTCCACCTCTCACCTGTGGTGACATGGGGTCACAGAGGTCATGGTGGACCCCAGTGCTGGGAGGGTCCTCCTCTCACCTGTGGTGACATGGGGTCACATTGGTCATGGTGGAAACCAGTGCTGGGAGGGTCCTCCTCCTCTCACCTGTGGTGACATGGGGTCACAGAGGTCATGGTGGACACCAGTGCTGGGAGGGTCCTCTTCCTCTCACCTGTGGTGACATGGGGTCACAGAGGTCATGGTGGACACCAGTGCTGGGAGGGTCGTCCTCCTCTCACCTGTGGTGACATGGGGTCACAGAGGTCATGGTGGACACCAGTGCTGGGAGGGTCCTCCTCTTCTCACCTGTGGTGACATGGGGTCACAGAGGTCATGGTGGACACCAGTGCTGGGAGGGTCCTCCTCCTCTCACCTGTGGTGACACGGGGTCACAGAGGTCATGGTGGAAACCAGTGCTGGGAGGGTCCTCCTCCTCTCACTGAGGTGACATGGGGTCACAGATGTCATGGTGGAAACCAGTGCTGGGAGGGTCCTCCTCCTCTCACCTGTGGTGACATGGGGTCACATTGGTCATGGTGGACACCAGTGCTGGGAGGGTCCTCCTCCTCTCACCTGTGGTGACATGGGGTCACAGAGGTCATGGTGGACACCAGTGCTGGGAGGGTCCTCCACCTCACACCTGTGGTGACATGGGGTCACAGATGTCATGGTGGAAACCAGTGCTGGGAGGGTCCTCCTCCTCTCACCTGTGGTGACATGGGGTCACATTGGTCATGGTGGACACCAGTGCTGGGAGGGTCTTCCTCCTCTCACCTGTGGTGACATGGGGTCACAGAGGTCATGGTGGACACCAGTGCTGGGAGGGTCCTCCTCCTCTCACCTGTGGTGACATGGGGTCACAGAGGTCATGGTGGACACCAGTGCTGGGAGGGTCCTCCTCCTCTCACCTGTGGTGACATGGGGTCACAGAGGTCATGGAGGACACCAGTGCTGGGAGGGTCCTCCTCCTCTCACCTGTGGTGACATGGGGTCACATTGGTCATGGTGGACACCAGTGCTGGGAGGGTATTCCGCCTCTCACCTGTGGTGACATGGGGTCACAGAGGTCATGGTGGACCCCAGTGCTGGGAGGGTCCTTCTCCTCTCACCTGTGGTGACATGGGGTCACAGAGGTCATGGTGGAATCCAGTGCTGGGAGGGTCCTCCTCCTCTCACTGAGGTGACATGGGGTCACAGATGTCATGGTGGATACCAGTGCTGGGAGGGTCCTCCTCCTCTCACCTGTGGTGACATGGGGTCACATTGGTCATG
This sequence comes from Spermophilus citellus, assembly GCF_964194105.1. NCBI lineage: Eukaryota > Metazoa > Chordata > Mammalia > Rodentia > Sciuridae > Spermophilus > Spermophilus citellus. Next base: position 96,173,729 of record NC_138195.1, read on the forward strand.
GTGGACACCAGTGCTGGGAGGGTCCTCCTCCTCTCACCTGTGGTGACATGGGGTCACAGAGGTCATGGTGGACACCAGTGCTGGGAGGGTCCTCCTCCTCTCATCAGTGGTGACATGGGGTCACATTGGTCATGGTGGAAACCAGTGCTGGGAGGGTTCTTCTCCTCTCACCTGTGGTGACATGGGGTCACAGAGGTCATGGTGGACACCAGTGCTGGGAGGGTCCTCCTCCTCTCACCTGTGGTGACATGGGGTCACATTGGTCATGGTGGAAACCAGTGCTGGGAGGGTTCTTCTCCTCTCACCTGTGGTGACATGGGGTCACAGAGGTCATGGTGGACACCAGTGCTGGGAGGGTCCTCCTCCTCTCACCTGTGGTGACATGGGGTCACAGAGGTCATGGTGGACACCAGTGCTGGGAGGGTCCTCCTCCTCTCACCTGTGGTGACATGGGGTCACAGAGGTCATGGTGGACACCAGTGCTGGGAGGGTCCTCCTCCTCTCACCTGTGGTGACATGGGGTCACAGAGGTCATGGTGGACACCAGTGCTGGGAGGGTCCTCCTCCTCTCACCTGTGGTGACATGGGATCACAGATGTCATGGTGGACACCAGTGCTGGGAGGGTCCTCCTCCTCTCACCTGTGGTGACATGGGGTCACAGAGGTCATGGTGGACCCCAGTGCTGGGAGGGTCCTCCTCCTCTCACCTGTGGTGACATGGGGTCACAGAGGTCATGGTGGAATCCAGTGCTTGGAGGGTCCTCCACCTCTCACCTGTGGTGACATGGGATCACAGATGTCATGGTGGAAAACAGTGCTGGGAGGGTCCTCCACCTCTCACCTGTGGTGACATGGGGTCACATTGGTCATGGTGGACACCAGTGCTGGGAGGGTCCTCCTCCTCTCACCTGTGGTGACATGGGGTCACAGAGGTCATGGTGGAATCCAGTGCTGGGAGGGTCCTCCACCTCTCACCTGTGGTGACATGGGGTCACAGAGGTCATGGTGGACACCAGTGCTGGGAGGGTCCTCCTCCTCTCACCTGTGGTGACATGGGGTCACAGAGGTCATGGTGGACACCAGTGCTGGGAGGGTCCTCCTCCGCTCACCTGTGGTGACATGGGGTCACAGAGGTCATGGTGGACACCAGTGCTGGGAGGGTCCTCCTCCTCTCACCTGTGGTGACATGGGGTCACAGAGGTCATGGTGGACACCAGTGCTGGGAGGGTCCTCCTCCTCTCACCTGTGGTGACACGGGGTCACAGAGGTCATGGAGGACACCAGTGCTGGGAGGGTCCTTCTCCTCTCACCTGTGGTGACATGGGGTCACAGAGGTCATGGTGGACACCAGTGCTGGGAGGGTCCTCCTCCTCTCACCTGTGGTGACATGGGGTCACAGAGGTCATGGTGGACACCAGTGATGGGAGGGTCCTCCTCCTCTCACCTGTGGTGACATGGGGTCACAGAGGTCATGGTGGACACCAGTGCTGGGAGGGTCCTCCACCTCACACCTGTGGTGACATGGGGTCACAGAGGTCATGGTGGAAAAAAGTGCTGGGAGGGTACTCCTCCTCTCACCTGTGGTGACATGGGGTCACAGAGGTCATGGTGGACACCAGTGCTGGGAGGGTCCTCCTCCCCTCACCTGTGGTGACATGGGGTCACAGAGGTCATGGTGGACACCAGTGCTGGGAGGGTCCTCCACCTCACACCTGTGGTGACATGGGGTCACAGAGGTCATGCAGGACACCAGTGCTGGGAGGGTCCTCCTCCTCTCACCTGTGGTGACATGGGGTCACAGAGGTCATGGTGGAATCCAGTGCTGGGAGGGTCCTCCACCTCTCACCTGTGGTGACATGGGGTCACAGAGGTCATGGTGGACACCAGTGCTGGGAGGGTCCTCCTCCTCTCACCTGTGGTGACATGGGGTCACAGAGGTCATGGTGGACACCAGTGCTGGGAGGGTCCTCCTCCGCTCACCTGTGGTGACATGGGGTCACAGAGGTCATGGTGGACACCAGTGCTCGGAGGGTCCTTCTCCTCTCACCTGTGGTGACACGGGGTCACAGAGGTCATGGAGGACACCAGTGCTGGGAGGGTCCTTCTCCTCTCACCTGTGGTGACATGGGGTCACAGAGGTCATGGTGGACAGCAGTGCTGGGAGGGTCCTCCTCCTCTCACCTGTGGTGACATGGGGTCACAGAGGTCATGGTGGACACCAGTGCTGGGAGGGTCCTCCTCCTCTCACCTGTGGTGACATGGGGTCACAGAGGTCATGGTGGACACCAGTGCTGGGAGGGTCCTCCTCCTCTCACCTGTGGTGACACGGGGTCACAGAGGTCATGGAGGACACCAGTGCTGGGAGGGTCCTTCTCCTCTCACCTGTGGTGACATGGGGTCACAGAGGTCATGGTGGACACCAGTGCTGGGAGGGTCCTCCTCCTCTCACCTGTGCTGACATGGGGTCACAGAGGTCATGGTGGACACCAGTGCTGGGAGGGTCCTCCTCCTCTCACCTGTGCTGACATGGGGTCACAGAGGTCATGGTGGACACCAGTGCTGGGAGGGTCCTCCACCTCACACCTGTGGTGACATGGGGTCACAGAGGTCATGGTGGAAAAAAGTGCTGGGAGGGTCCTCCTCCTCTCACCTGTGGTGACATGGGGTCACAGAGGTCATGGTGGACACCAGTGCTGGGAGGGTCCTCCTCCCCTCACCTGTGGTGACATGGGGTCACAGAGGTCATGGTGGACACCAGTGCTGGGAGGGTCTTCCTCCTCTCACCTGTGGTGACATGGGGTCACAGAGGTCATGGTGGACACCAGTGCTGGGAGGGTCCTCCTCCTCTCACCTGTGGTGACATGGGGTCACAGAGGTCATGCAGGACACCAGTGCTGGGAGGGTCCTCCTCCTCTCACCTGTGGTGACATGGGGTCACAGAGGTCATGGTGGAATCCAGTGCTGGGAGGGTCCTCCACCTCTCACCTGTGGTGACATGGGGTCACAGAGGTCATGGTGGACACCAGTGCTGGGAGGGTCCTCCTCCTCTCACCTGTGGTGACATGGGGTCACAGAGGTCATGGTGGACACCAGTGCTGGGAGGGTCCTCCTCCGCTCACCTGTGGTGACATGGGGTCACAGAGGTCATGGTGGACACCAGTGCTCGGAGGGTCCTTCTCCTCTCACCTGTAGTGACACGGGGTCACAGAGGTCATGGAGGACACCAGTGCTGGGAGGGTCCTTCTCCTCTCACCTGTGGTGACATGGGGTCACAGAGGTCATGGTGGACACCAGTGCTGGGAGGGTCCTCCTCCTCTCACCTGTGGTGACATGGGGTCACAGAGGTCATGGTGGACACCAGTGCTGGGAGGGTCCTCCTCCTCTCACCTGTGGTGACATGGGGTCACAGAGGTCATGGTGGACACCAGTGCTGGGAGGGTCCTCCTCCTCTCACCTGTGGTGACACGGGGTCACAGAGATCATGGAGGACACCAGTGCTGGGAGGGTCCTTCTCCTCTCACCTGTGGTGACATGGGGTCACAGAGGTCATGGTGGACACCAGTGCTGGGAGGGTCCTCCTCCTCTCACCTGTGGTGACATGGGGTCACAGAGGTCATGGTGGACACCAGTGCTGGGAGGGTCCTCCTCCTCTCACCTATGGTGACATGGGGTCACAGAGGTCATGGTGGACACCAGTGCTGGGAGGGTCCTCCACCTCACACCTGTGGTGACATGGGGTCACAGAGGTCATGGTGGAAAAAAGTGCTGGGAGGGTCCTCCTCCTCTCACCTGTGGTGACATGGGGTCACAGAGGTCATGGTGGACACCAGTGCTGGGAGGGTCCTCCTCCCCTCACCTGTGGTGACATGGGGTCACAGAGGTCATGGTGGACACCAGTGCTGGGAGGGTCCTCCACCTCACACCTGTGGTGACATGGGGTCACAGAGGTCATGGTGGAAAAAAGTGCTGGGAGGCTCCTCCTCCTCTCACCTGTGGTGACATGGGGTCACAGAGGTCATGGTGGAAACCAGTGCTGGGAGGGTCCTCCTCCTCTCACCTTGGTGACATGGGGTCACAGAGGTCATGGTGGAAACCAGTGCTGGGAGGGTCCTCCTCCTCTCACCTGTGGTGACATGGGGTCACAGAGGTCATGGAGGACACCAGTGCTGGGAGGGTCCTCCTCCTCTCACCTGTGGTGACATGGGGTCACAGAGGTCATGGTGGAAACCAGTGCTGGGAGGGTCCTCCTCCTCTCACCTGTGGTGACATGGGGTCACAGAGGTCATGGTGGACACCAGTGCTGGGAGGGTCCTCCTCCGCTCACCTGTGGTGACATGGGGTCACAGAGGTCATGGTGGACACCAGTGCTGGGAGGGTCCTCCTCCGCTCACCTGTGGTGACATGGGGTCACAGAGGTCATGGTGGACACCAGTGCTCGGAGGGTCCTTCTCCTCTCACCTGTGGTGACACGGGGTCACAGAGGTCATGGAGGACACCAGTGCTGGGAGGGTCCTTCTCCTCTCACCTGTGGTGACATGGGGTCACAGAGGTCATGGTGGACACCAGTGCTGGGAGGGTCCTCCTCCTCTCACCTGTGGTGACATGGGGTCACAGAGGTCATGGTGGACACCAGTGCTGTGAGGGTCCTCCTCCTCTCACCTGTGGTGACATGGGGTCACAGAAGTCATGGTGGACACCAGTGCTGGGAGGGTCCTCCACCTCACACCTGTGGTGACATGGGGTCACAGAGGTCATGGTGGAAAAAAGTGCTGGGAGGGTCCTTCTCCTCTCACCTGTGGTGACATGGGGTCACAGAGGTCATGGTGGAAACCAGTGCTGGGAGGGTCCTCCTCCTCTCACCTGTGGTGACATGGGGTCACAGAGGTCATGGTGGACACCAGTGCTGGGAGGGTCCTCCTCCTCTCACCTGTGGTGACATGGGGTGACAGAGGTCATGGTGGAAACCAGTGCTGGGAGGGTCCTCCTCCTCTCACCTGTGGTGACATGGGGTCACAGAGGTCATGGTGGACACCAGTGCTGGGAGGGTCCTCCTCCTCTCACCTGTGGTGACATGGGGTCACAGAGGTCATGGTGGACACCAGTGCGGGGAGGGTCCTCCTTCTTTCACCTGTGGTGACATGGGGTCACAGATGTCATGGTGGAAACCAGTGCTGGGAGGGTCCTCCTCCTCTCACCAGTGGTGACATGGGGTCACAGAGGTCATGGTGGACACCAGTGCTCGGAGGGTCCTTCTCCTCTCACCTGTGGTGACACGGGGTCACAGAGGTCATGGAGGACACCAGTGCTGGGAGGGTCCTTCTCCTCTCACCTGTGGTGACATGGGGTCACAGAGGTCATGGTGGACACCAGTGCTGGGAGGGTCCTCCTCCTCACACCTGTGGTGACATGGGGTCACAGAGGTCATGGTGGAACCAGTGCTGGGAGGGTCGTCCGCCTCTCACCTGTGGTGACATGGGGTCACAGAGGTCATGGTGGAAACCAGTGCTGGGAGGGTCCTCCTCCTCTCACCTGTGGTGACATGGGGTCACATTGGTCATGGTGGACACCAGTGCTGGGAGGGTCCTCCTCCTCTCACCTGTGGTGACATGGGGTCACAGAGGTCATGGTGGACACCAGTGCTGGGAGGGTCCTCCACCTCACACCTGTGGTGACATGGGGTCACAGAGGTCATGGTGGAAACCAGTGCTGGGAGGGTCCTCCTCCTCTCACCTGTGGTGACATGGGGTCACAGAAGTCATGGTGGAAACCAGTGCTGAGAGGGTCTTCCTCCTCTCACCTGTGGTGACATGGGGTCACAGATGTCATGGTGGAAACCAGTGCTGGGAGGGTCCTCCTCCTCTCACCTGTGGTGACATGGGGTCACAGAGGTCATGGTGGACACCAGTGCTGGGAGGGTCCTCCACCTCACACCTGTGGTGACATGGGGTCACAGAGGTCATGGTGGACACCAGTGCTGGGAGGGTCCTCCACCTCACACCTGTGGTGACATGGGGTCACAGAGGTCATGGTGGAAACCAGTGCTGGGAGGGTCGTCCTCCTCTCACCTGTGGTGACATGGGGTCACATTGGTCATGGTGGAAACCAGTGCTGGGAGGGTCCTTCTCCTCTCACCTGTGGTGACATGGGGTCACAAATGTCATGGTGGAAACCAGTGCTGGGAGGGTCGTCCTCCTCTCACCTGTGGTGACATGGGGTCACATTGGTCATGGTGGAAACCAGTGCTGGGAGGGTCCTTCTCCTCTCACCTGTGGTGACATGGGGTCACAGATGTCATGGTGGACACCAGTGCTGGGAGGGTCCTCCTCCTCTCACCTGTGGTGACATGGGGTCACAGAAGTCATGGTGGAAACCAGTGCTGGGAGGGTCTTCCTCCTCTCACCTGTGGTGACATGGGGTCACAGATGTCATGGTGGACACCAGTGCTGGGAGGGTCCTCCTCCTCTCACCTGTGGTGACATGGGGTCACAGAGGTCATGGTGGACACCAGTGCTGGGAGGGTCCTCCACCTCACACCTGTGGTGACATGGGGTCACAGAGGTCATGGTGGACACCAGTGCTGGGAGGGTCCTCCACCTCACACCTGTGGTGACATGGGGTCACAGAGGTCATGGTGGAAACCAGTGCTGGGAGGGTCCTTCTCCTCTCACCTGTGGTGACATGGGGTCACAAATGTCATGGTGGAAACCAGTTCTGGGAGGGTCCTCCACCTCACACCTGTGGTGACATGGGGTCACAGAGGTCATGGTGGACACCAGTGCTGGGAGGGTCCTCCTCCTCTCACCTGTGGTGACATGGGGTCACAGATGTCATGGTGGACACCAGTGCTGGGAGGGTCCTCCACCTCTCACCTGTGGTGACATGGGGTCACAGATGTCATGGTGGAAACCAGTGCTGGGAGGGTCCTCCTCCTCTCACCTGTGGTGACATGGGGTCACAGATGTCATGGTGGAATCCAGTGCTGGGAGGGTCCTCCTCCTCTCACCTGTGGTGACATGGGGTCACAGAGGTCATGGTGGACACCAGTGCTGGGAGGGTCCTCCACCTGACACCTGTGGTCACATGGGGTCACAGAGGTCATGGTGGACACCAGTGCTGGGATGGTCCTCCACCTCTCACCTGTGGTGACATGGGGTCACAGATGTCATGGTGGAAACCAGTGCTGGGAGGGTCCTCCTCCTCTCACCTGTGGTGACATGGGGTCACAGAAGTCATGGTGGAAACCAGTGCTGGGAGGGTCTTCCTCCTCTCACCTGTGGTGACATGGGGTCACAGAGGTCATGGTGGACACCAGTGCTGGGAGGGTCCTCCTCCTCTCACCTGTGGTGACATGGGGTCACATTGGTCATGGTGGACCCCAGTGCTGGGAGGGTCTTCCTCCTCTCACCTGTGGTGACATGGGGTCACAGAGGTCATAGTGGACACCAGTGCTGGGAGGGTCCTCCTCCTCTCACCTGTGGTGACATGGGGTCACATTGGTCATGGTGGACCCCAGTGCTGGGAGGGTTCTCCTCCTCTCACCTGTGGTGACATGGGGTCACATTGGTCATGGTGGACCCCAGTGCTGGGATGGTCTTCCTCCTCTCACCTGTGGTGACATGGGGTCACATTGGTCATGGTGGACCCCAGTGCTGGGAGGGTCCTCCTCCTCTCACCTGTGGTGACATGGGGTCACATTGGTCATGGTGGCCCCAGTGCTGGGAGGGTTCTCCTCCTCTCACCTGTGGTGACATGGGGTCACAGAGGTCATGGTGGACCCCAGTGCTGGGAGGGTCTTCCTCCTCTCACCTGTGGTGACACGGGGTCACAGAGGTCATGGTGGAAACCAGTGCTGGGAGGGTCCTCCTCCTCTCACCTGTGGTGACATGGGGTCACATTGGTCATCGTGGACCCCAGTGCTGGGAGGGTCCTCCTCCTCTCACCTGTGGTGACATGGGGTCACAGAGGTCATGGTGGAAACCAGTGCTGGGAGGGTCCTCCTCCTCTCACCTGTGGTGACATGGGGTCACATTGGTCATGGTGGACCCCAGTGCTGGGAGGGTCCTCCTCCTCTCACCTGTGGTGACATGGGGTCACATTGGTCATGGTGGACCCCAGTGCTGGGAGGGTCCTCCTCCTCTCACCTGTGGTGACATGGGGTCACATTGGTCATGGTGGACCCCAGTGCTGGGAGGGTCCTCCTCCTCTCACCTGTGGTGACATGGGGTCACATTGGTCATGGTGGACCCCAGTGCTGGGAGGGTCCTCCTCCTCACACCTGTGGTGACATGGGGTCACAGAGGTCATGGTGGAAACCAGTGCTGGGAGGGTCCTTCTCCTCTCACCTGTGGTGACATGGGGTCACAGAGGTCATGGTGGAAACCAGTGCTGGGAGGGTCCTCCTCCTCTCACTGAGGTGACATGGGGTCACAGATGTCATGGTGGATACCAGTGCTGGGAGGGTCCTCCTCCTCTCACCTGTGGTGACATGGGGTCACATTGGTCATGGTGGACCCCAGTGCTGGGAGGGTTCTTCTCCTCTCACCTGTGGTGAAATGGGGTCACAGAAGTCATGGTGGAACCAGTGCTGGGAGGGTCGTCCGCCTCTCACCTGTGGTGACATGGGGTCACATTGGTCTTGGTGGAAACCAGTGCTGGGAGGGTCCTCCTCCTCTCACCTGTGGTGACATGGGGTCACATTGGTCTTGGTGGAAACCAGTGCTGGGAGGGTCCTCCTCCTCTCACCTGTGGTGACATGGGGTCACAGAGGTCATGGTGGAACCAGTGCTGGGAGGGTCGTCCGCCTCTCACCTGTGGTGACATGGGGTCACAGAGGTCATGGTGGAAACCAGTGCTGGGAGGGTCCTCCTCCTCTCACCTGTGGTGATATGGGGTCACATTGGTCATGGTGGACACCAGTGCTGGGAGGGTCCTCCTCCTCTCACCTGTGGTGACATGGGGTCACAGAGGTCATGGTGGACACCAGTGCTGGGAGGGTCCTCCACCTCACACCTGTGGTGACATGGGGTCACAGAGGTCATGGTGGAAACCAGTGCTGGGAGGGTCCTCCTCCTCTCACCTGTGGTGACATGGGGTCACAGAAGTCATGGTGGAAACCAGTGCTGGGAGGGTCCTCCTCCTCTCACCTGTGGTGACATGGGGTCACAGAGGTCATGGTGGAAACCAGTGCTGGGAGGGTCCTCCTCCTCTCACCTGTGGTGACATGGGGTCACATTGGTCATGGTGGACACCAGTGCTGGGAGGGTCCTCCTCCTCTCACCTGTGGTGACATGGTGTCACAGAGGTCATGGTGGACACCAGTGCTGGGAGGGTCCTCCACCTCACACCTGTGGTGACATGGGGTCACAGAGGTCATGGTGGAAACCAGTGCTGGGAGGGTCCTCCTCCTCTCACCTGTGGTGACATGGGGTCACAGAAGTCATGGTGGAAACCAGTGCTGGGAGGGTCTTCCTCCTCTCACCTGTGGTGACATGGGGTCACAGATGTCATGGTGGAAACCAGTGCTGGGAGGGTCCTCCTCCTCTCACCTGTGGTGACATGGGGTCACAGAGGTCATGGTGGACACCAGTGCTGGGAGGGTCCTCCACCTCACACCTGTGGTTACATGGGGTCACAGAGGTCATGGTGGACACCAGTGCTGGGAGGGTCCTCCACCTCACACCTGTGGTGACATGGGGTCACAGAGGTCATGGTGGAAACCAGTGCTGGGAGGGTCGTCCTCCTCTCACCTGTGGTGACATGGGGTCACATTGGTCATGGTGGAAACCAGTGCTGGGAGGGTCCTTCTCCTCTCACCTGTGGTGACATGGGGTCACAAATGTCATGGTGGAAACCAGTGCTGGGAGGGTCGTCCTCCTCTCACCTGTGGTGACATGGGGTCACATTGGTCATGGTGGAAACCAGTGCTGGGAGGGTCCTTCTCCTCTCACCTGTGGTGACATGGGGTCACAGATGTCATGGTGGACACCAGTGCTGGGAGGGTCGTCCTCCTCTCACCTGTGGTGACATGGGGTCACAGAAGTCATGGTGGAAACCAGTGCTGGGAGGGTCTTCCTCCTCTCACCTGTGGTGACATGGGGTCACAGATGTCATGGTGGACACCAGTGCTGGGAGGGTCCTCCTCCTCTCACCTGTGGTGACATGGGGTCACATTGGTCATGGTGGACACCAGTGCTGGGAGGGTCCTCCACCTCACACCTGTGGTGACATGGGGTCACATTGGTCATGGTGGACACCAGTGCTGGGAGGGTCCTCCACCTCACACCTGTGGTGACATGGGGTCACAGAGGTCATGGTGGAAACCAGTGCTGGGAGGGTCCTTCTCCTCTCACCTGTGGTGACATGGGGTCACAAATGTCATGGTGGAAACCAGTTCTGGGAGGGTCCTCCACCTCACACCTGTGGTGACATGGGGTCACAGAGGTCATGGTGGACACCAGTGCTGGGAGGGTCCTCCTCCTCTCACCTGTGGTGACATGGGGTCACAGATGTCATGGTGGACACCAGTGCTGGGAGGGTCCTCCACCTCTCACCTGTGGTGACATGGGGTCACAGATGTCATGGTGGAAACCAGTGCTGGGAGGGTCCTCCTCCTCTCACCTGTGGTGACATGGGGTCACAGATGTCATGGTGGAATCCAGTGCTGGGAGGGTCCTCCTCCTCTCACCTGTGGTGACATGGGGTCACAGAGGTCATGGTGGACACCAGTGCTGGGAGGGTCCTCCACCTGACACCTGTGGTCACATGGGGTCACAGAGGTCATGGTGGACACCAGTGCTGGTATGGTCCTCCACCTCTCACCTGTGGTGACATGGGGTCACAGATGTCATGGTGGAAACCAGTGCTGGGAGGGTCCTCCTCCTCTCACCTGTGGTGACATGGGGTCACAGAGGTCATGGTGGACACCAGTGCTGGGAGGGTCCTCCTCCTCTCACCTGTGGTGACATGGGGTCACAGATGTCATGGTGGAAACCAGTGCTGGGAGGGTCCTCCTCCTCTCACCTGTGGTGACATGGGGTCACATTAGTCATGGTGGACACCAGTGCTGGGAGGGTCCTCCTCCTCTCACCTGTGGTGACATGGGGTCGCAGATGTCATGGTGGAAACCAGTGCTGGGAGGGTCTCCACCTCACACCTGTGGTGACATGGGGTCACAGAGGTCATGGTGGACCCCAGTGCTGGGAGGGTCCTCCTCCTCTCACCTGTGGTGACATGGGGTCACAGAGGTCATGGTGGACACCAGTGCTGGGAGGGTCCTCCACCTGACACCTGTGGTCACATGGGGTCACAGAGGTCATGGTGGACACCAGTGCTGGTATGGTCCTCCACCTCTCACCTGTGGTGACATGGGGTCACAGATGTCATGGTGGAAACCAGTGCTGGGAGGGTCCTCCTCCTCTCACCTTGGTGACATGGGGTCACAGAGGTCATGGTGGAAACCAGTGCTGGGAGGGTCCTCCTCCTCTCACCTGTGGTGACATGGGGTCACAGAGGTCATGGAGGACACCAGTGCTGGGAGGGTCCTCCTCCTCTCACCTGTGGTGACATGGGGTCACAGAGGTCATGGTGGAAACCAGTGCTGGGAGGGTCCTCCTCCTCTCACCTGTGGTGACATGGGGTCACAGAGGTCATGGTGGACACCAGTGCTGGGAGGGTCCTCCTCCGCTCACCTGTGGTGACATGGGGTCACAGAGGTCATGGTGGACACCAGTGCTGGGAGGGTCCTCCTCCGCTCACCTGTGGTGACATGGGGTCACAGAGGTCATGGTGGACACCAGTGCTCGGAGGGTCCTTCTCCTCTCACCTGTGGTGACACGGGGTCACAGAGGTCATGGAGGACACCAGTGCTGGGAGGGTCCTTCTCCTCTCACCTGTGGTGACATGGGGTCACAGAGGTCATGGTGGACACCAGTGCTGGGAGGGTCCTCCTCCTCTCACCTGTGGTGACATGGGGTCACAGAGGTCATGGTGGACACCAGTGCTGTGAGGGTCCTCCTCCTCTCACCTGTGGTGACATGGGGTCACAGAAGTCATGGTGGACACCAGTGCTGGGAGGGTCCTCCACCTCACACCTGTGGTGACATGGGGTCACAGAGGTCATGGTGGAAAAAAGTGCTGGGAGGGTCCTTCTCCTCTCACCTGTGGTGACATGGGGTCACAGAGGTCATGGTGGAAACCAGTGCTGGGAGGGTCCTCCTCCTCTCACCTGTGGTGACATGGGGTCACAGAGGTCATGGTGGACACCAGTGCTGGGAGGGTCCTCCTCCTCTCACCTGTGGTGACATGGGGTGACAGAGGTCATGGTGGAAACCAGTGCTGGGAGGGTCCTCCTCCTCTCACCTGTGGTGACATGGGGTCACAGAGGTCATGGTGGACGCCAGTGCTGGGAGGGTCCTCCTCCTCTCACCTGTGGTGACATGGGGTCACAGAGGTCATGGTGGACACCAGTGCGGGGAGGGTCCTCCTTCTTTCACCTGTGGTGACATGGGGTCACAGATGTCATGGTGGAAACCAGTGCTGGGAGGGTCCTCCTCCTCTCACCAGTGGTGACATGGGGTCACAGAGGTCATGGTGGACACCAGTGCTCGGAGGGTCCTTCTCCTCTCACCTGTGGTGACACGGGGTCACAGAGGTCATGGAGGACACCAGTGCTGGGAGGGTCCTTCTCCTCTCACCTGTGGTGACATGGGGTCACAGAGGTCATGGTGGACACCAGTGCTGGGAGGGTCCTCCTCCTCACACCTGTGGTGACATGGGGTCACAGAGGTCATGGTGGAACCAGTGCTGGGAGGGTCGTCCGCCTCTCACCTGTGGTGACATGGGGTCACAGAGGTCATGGTGGAAACCAGTGCTGGGAGGGTCCTCCTCCTCTCACCTGTGGTGACATGGGGTCACATTGGTCATGGTGGACACCAGTGCTGGGAGGGTCCTCCTCCTCTCACCTGTGGTGACATGGGGTCACAGAGGTCATGGTGGACACCAGTGCTGGGAGGGTCCTCCACCTCACACCTGTGGTGACATGGGGTCACAGAGGTCATGGTGGAAACCAGTGCTGGGAGGGTCCTCCTCCTCTCACCTGTGGTGACATGGGGTCACAGAAGTCATGGTGGAAACCAGTGCTGAGAGGGTCTTCCTCCTCTCACCTGTGGTGACATGGGGTCACAGATGTCATGGTGGAAACCAGTGCTGGGAGGGTCCTCCTCCTCTCACCTGTGGTGACATGGGGTCACAGAGGTCATGGTGGACACCAGTGCTGGGAGGGTCCTCCACCTCACACCTGTGGTGACATGGGGTCACAGAGGTCATGGTGGACACCAGTGCTGGGAGGGTCCTCCACCTCACACCTGTGGTGACATGGGGTCACAGAGGTCATGGTGGAAACCAGTGCTGGGAGGGTCGTCCTCCTCTCACCTGTGGTGACATGGGGTCACATTGGTCATGGTGGAAACCAGTGCTGGGAGGGTCCTTCTCCTCTCACCTGTGGTGACATGGGGTCACAAATGTCATGGTGGAAACCAGTGCTGGGAGGGTCGTCCTCCTCTCACCTGTGGTGACATGGGGTCACATTGGTCATGGTGGAAACCAGTGCTGGGAGGGTCCTTCTCCTCTCACCTGTGGTGACATGGGGTCACAGATGTCATGGTGGACACCAGTGCTGGGAGGGTCCTCCTCCTCTCACCTGTGGTGACATGGGGTCACAGAAGTCATGGTGGAAACCAGTGCTGGGAGGGTCTTCCTCCTCTCACCTGTGGTGACATGGGGTCACAGATGTCATGGTGGACACCAGTGCTGGGAGGGTCCTCCTCCTCTCACCTGTGGTGACATGGGGTCACAGAGGTCATGGTGGACACCAGTGCTGGGAGGGTCCTCCACCTCACACCTGTGGTGACATGGGGTCACAGAGGTCATGGTGGACACCAGTGCTGGGAGGGTCCTCCACCTCACACCTGTGGTGACATGGGGTCACAGAGGTCATGGTGGAAACCAGTGCTGGGAGGGTCCTTCTCCTCTCACCTGTGGTGACATGGGGTCACAGATGTCATGGTGGACACCAGTGCTGGGAGGGTCCTCCTCCTCTCACCTGTGGTGACATGGGGTCACAGAGGTCATGGTGGAAACCAGTGCTGGGAGGGTCCTCCTCCTCTCACCTGTGGTGACATGGGGTCACATTGGTCATCGTGGACCCCAGTGCTGGGAGGGTCCTCCTCCTCTCACCTGTGGTGACATGGGGTCACAGAGGTCATGGTGGAAACCAGTGCTGGGAGGGTCCTCCTCCTCTCACCTGTGGTGACATGGGGTCACATTGGTCATGGTGGACCCCAGTGCTGGGAGGGTCCTCCTCCTCTCACCTGTGGTGACATGGGGTCACATTGGTCATGGTGGACCCCAGTGCTGGGAGGGTCCTCCTCCTCTCACCTGTGGTGACATGGGGTCACATTGGTCATGGTGGACCCCAGTGCTGGGAGGGTCCTCCTCCTCTCACCTGTGGTGACATGGGGTCACATTGGTCATGGTGGACCCCAGTGCTGGGAGGGTCCTCCTCCTCACACCTGTGGTGACATGGGGTCACAGAGGTCATGGTGGAAACCAGTGCTGGGAGGGTCCTTCTCCTCTCACCTGTGGTGACATGGGGTCACAGAGGTCATGGTGGAAACCAGTGCTGGGAGGGTCCTCCTCCTCTCACTGAGGTGACATGGGGTCACAGATGTCATGGTGGATACCAGTGCTGGGAGGGTCCTCCTCCTCTCACCTGTGGTGACATGGGGTCACATTGGTCATGGTGGACCCCAGTGCTGGGAGGGTTCTTCTCCTCTCACCTGTGGTGAAATGGGGTCACAGAAGTCATGGTGGAACCAGTGCTGGGAGGGTCGTCCGCCTCTCACCTGTGGTGACATGGGGTCACATTGGTCTTGGTGGAAACCAGTGCTGGGAGGGTCCTCCTCCTCTCACCTGTGGTGACATGGGGTCACATTGGTCTTGGTGGAAACCAGTGCTGGGAGGGTCCTCCTCCTCTCACCTGTGGTGACATGGGGTCACAGAGGTCATGGTGGAACCAGTGCTGGGAGGGTCGTCCGCCTCTCACCTGTGGTGACATGGGGTCACAGAGGTCATGGTGGAAACCAGTGCTGGGAGGGTCCTCCTCCTCTCACCTGTGGTGACATGGGGTCACATTGGTCATGGTGGACACCAGTGCTGGGAGGGTCCTCCTCCTCTCACCTGTGGTGACATGGGGTCACAGAGGTCATGGTGGACACCAGTGCTGGGAGGGTCCTCCACCTCACACCTGTGGTGACATGGGGTCACAGAGGTCATGGTGGAAACCAGTGCTGGGAGGGTCCTCCTCCTCTCACCTGTGGTGACATGGGGTCACAGAAGTCATGGTGGAAACCAGTGCTGGGAGGGTCCTCCTCCTCTCACCTGTGGTGACATGGGGTCACAGAGGTCATGGTGGAAACCAGTGCTGGGAGGGTCCTCCTCCTCTCACCTGTGGTGACATGGGGTCACATTGGTCATGGTGGACACCAGTGCTGGGAGGGTCCTCCTCCTCTCACCTGTGGTGACATGGTGTCACAGAGGTCATGGTGGACACCAGTGCTGGGAGGGTCCTCCACCTCACACCTGTGGTGACATGGGGTCACAGAGGTCATGGTGGAAACCAGTGCTGGGAGGGTCCTCCTCCTCTCACCTGTGGTGACATGGGGTCACAGAAGTCATGGTGGAAACCAGTGCTGGGAGGGTCTTCCTCCTCTCACCTGTGGTGACATGGGGTCACAGATGTCATGGTGGAAACCAGTGCTGGGAGGGTCCTCCTCCTCTCACCTGTGGTGACATGGGGTCACAGAGGTCATGGTGGACACCAGTGCTGGGAGGGTCCTCCACCTCACACCTGTGGTTACATGGGGTCACAGAGGTCATGGTGGACACCAGTGCTGGGAGGGTCCTCCACCTCACACCTGTGGTGACATGGGGTCACAGAGGTCATGGTGGAAACCAGTGCTGGGAGGGTCGTCCTCCTCTCACCTGTGGTGACATGGGGTCACATTGGTCATGGTGGAAACCAGTGCTGGGAGGGTCCTTCTCCTCTCACCTGTGGTGACATGGGGTCACAAATGTCATGGTGGAAACCAGTGCTGGGAGGGTCGTCCTCCTCTCACCTGTGGTGACATGGGGTCACATTGGTCATGGTGGAAACCAGTGCTGGGAGGGTCCTTCTCCTCTCACCTGTGGTGACATGGGGTCACAGATGTCATGGTGGACACCAGTGCTGGGAGGGTCGTCCTCCTCTCACCTGTGGTGACATGGGGTCACAGAAGTCATGGTGGAAACCAGTGCTGGGAGGGTCTTCCTCCTCTCACCTGTGGTGACATGGGGTCACAGATGTCATGGTGGACACCAGTGCTGGGAGGGTCCTCCTCCTCTCACCTGTGGTGACATGGGGTCACATTGGTCATGGTGGACACCAGTGCTGGGAGGGTCCTCCACCTCACACCTGTGGTGACATGGGGTCACAGAGGTCATGGTGGACACCAGTGCTGGGAGGGTCCTCCACCTCACACCTGTGGTGACATGGGGTCACAGAGGTCATGGTGGAAACCAGTGCTGGGAGGGTCCTTCTCCTCTCACCTGTGGTGACATGGGGTCACAAATGTCATGGTGGAAACCAGTTCTGGGAGGGTCCTCCACCTCACACCTGTGGTGACATGGGGTCACAGAGGTCATGGTGGACACCAGTGCTGGGAGGGTCCTCCTCCTCTCACCTGTGGTGACATGGGGTCACAGATGTCATGGTGGACACCAGTGCTGGGAGGGTCCTCCACCTCTCACCTGTGGTGACATGGGGTCACAGATGTCATGGTGGAAACCAGTGCTGGGAGGGTCCTCCTCCTCTCACCTGTGGTGACATGGGGTCACAGAGGTCATGGTGGACACCAGTGCTGGGAGGGTCCTCCACCTCACACCTGTGGTGACATGGGGTCACAGAGGTCATGGTGGAAACCAGTGCTGGGAGGGTCCTTCTCCTCTCACCTGTGGTGACATGGGGTCACAGATGTCATGGTGGACACCAGTGCTGGGAGGGTCCTCCTCCTCTCACCTGTGGTGACATGGGGTCACAGAGGTCATGGTGGAAACCAGTGCTGGGAGGGTCCTCCTCCTCTCACCTGTGGTGACATGGGGTCACATTGGTCATCGTGGACCCCAGTGCTGGGAGGGTCCTCCTCCTCTCACCTGTGGTGACATGGGGTCACAGAGGTCATGGTGGAAACCAGTGCTGGGAGGGTCCTCCTCCTCTCACCTGTGGTGACATGGGGTCACATTGGTCATGGTGGACCCCAGTGCTGGGAGGGTCCTCCTCCTCTCACCTGTGGTGACATGGGGTCACATTGGTCATGGTGGACCCCAGTGCTGGGAGGGTCCTCCTCCTCTCACCTGTGGTGACATGGGGTCACATTGGTCATGGTGGACCCCAGTGCTGGGAGGGTCCTCCTCCTCTCACCTGTGGTGACATGGGGTCACATTGGTCATGGTGGACCCCAGTGCTGGGAGGGTCCTCCTCCTCACACCTGTGGTGACATGGGGTCACAGAGGTCATGGTGGAAACCAGTGCTGGGAGGGTCCTTCTCCTCTCACCTGTGGTGACATGGGGTCACAGAGGTCATGGTGGAAACCAGTGCTGGGAGGGTCCTCCTCCTCTCACTGAGGTGACATGGGGTCACAGATGTCATGGTGGATACCAGTGCTGGGAGGGTCCTCCTCCTCTCACCTGTGGTGACATGGGGTCACATTGGTCATGGTGGACCCCAGTGCTGGGAGGGTTCTTCTCCTCTCACCTGTGGTGAAATGGGGTCACAGAAGTCATGGTGGAACCAGTGCTGGGAGGGTCGTCCGCCTCTCACCTGTGGTGACATGGGGTCACATTGGTCTTGGTGGAAACCAGTGCTGGGAGGGTCCTCCTCCTCTCACCTGTGGTGACATGGGGTCACATTGGTCTTGGTGGAAACCAGTGCTGGGAGGGTCCTCCTCCTCTCACCTGTGGTGACATGGGGTCACAGAGGTCATGGTGGAACCAGTGCTGGGAGGGTCGTCCGCCTCTCACCTGTGGTGACATGGGGTCACAGAGGTCATGGTGGAAACCAGTGCTGGGAGGGTCCTCCTCCTCTCACCTGTGGTGACATGGGGTCACATTGGTCATGGTGGACACCAGTGCTGGGAGGGTCCTCCTCCTCTCACCTGTGGTGACATGGGGTCACAGAGGTCATGGTGGACACCAGTGCTGGGAGGGTCCTCCACCTCACACCTGTGGTGACATGGGGTCACAGAGGTCATGGTGGAAACCAGTGCTGGGAGGGTCCTCCTCCTCTCACCTGTGGTGACATGGGGTCACAGAAGTCATGGTGGAAACCAGTGCTGGGAGGGTCCTCCTCCTCTCACCTGTGGTGACATGGGGTCACAGAGGTCATGGTGGAAACCAGTGCTGGGAGGGTCCTCCTCCTCTCACCTGTGGTGACATGGGGTCACATTGGTCATGGTGGACACCAGTGCTGGGAGGGTCCTCCTCCTCTCACCTGTGGTGACATGGTGTCACAGAGGTCATGGTGGACACCAGTGCTGGGAGGGTCCTCCACCTCACACCTGTGGTGACATGGGGTCACAGAGGTCATGGTGGAAACCAGTGCTGGGAGGGTCCTCCTCCTCTCACCTGTGGTGACATGGGGTCACAGAAGTCATGGTGGAAACCAGTGCTGGGAGGGTCTTCCTCCTCTCACCTGTGGTGACATGGGGTCACAGATGTCATGGTGGAAACCAGTGCTGGGAGGGTCCTCCTCCTCTCACCTGTGGTGACATGGGGTCACAGAGGTCATGGTGGACACCAGTGCTGGGAGGGTCCTCCACCTCACACCTGTGGTTACATGGGGTCACAGAGGTCATGGTGGACACCAGTGCTGGGAGGGTCCTCCACCTCACACCTGTGGTGACATGGGGTCACAGAGGTCATGGTGGAAACCAGTGCTGGGAGGGTCGTCCTCCTCTCACCTGTGGTGACATGGGGTCACATTGGTCATGGTGGAAACCAGTGCTGGGAGGGTCCTTCTCCTCTCACCTGTGGTGACATGGGGTCACAAATGTCATGGTGGAAACCAGTGCTGGGAGGGTCGTCCTCCTCTCACCTGTGGTGACATGGGGTCACATTGGTCATGGTGGAAACCAGTGCTGGGAGGGTCCTTCTCCTCTCACCTGTGGTGACATGGGGTCACAGATGTCATGGTGGACACCAGTGCTGGGAGGGTCGTCCTCCTCTCACCTGTGGTGACATGGGGTCACAGAAGTCATGGTGGAAACCAGTGCTGGGAGGGTCTTCCTCCTCTCACCTGTGGTGACATGGGGTCACAGATGTCATGGTGGACACCAGTGCTGGGAGGGTCCTCCTCCTCTCACCTGTGGTGACATGGGGTCACATTGGTCATGGTGGACACCAGTGCTGGGAGGGTCCTCCACCTCACACCTGTGGTGACATGGGGTCACAGAGGTCATGGTGGACACCAGTGCTGGGAGGGTCCTCCACCTCACACCTGTGGTGACATGGGGTCACAGAGGTCATGGTGGAAACCAGTGCTGGGAGGGTCCTTCTCCTCTCACCTGTGGTGACATGGGGTCACAAATGTCATGGTGGAAACCAGTTCTGGGAGGGTCCTCCACCTCACACCTGTGGTGACATGGGGTCACAGAGGTCATGGTGGACACCAGTGCTGGGAGGGTCCTCCTCCTCTCACCTGTGGTGACATGGGGTCACAGATGTCATGGTGGACACCAGTGCTGGGAGGGTCCTCCACCTCTCACCTGTGGTGACATGGGGTCACAGATGTCATGGTGGAAACCAGTGCTGGGAGGGTCCTCCTCCTCTCACCTGTGGTGACATGGGGTCACAGATGTCATGGTGGAATCCAGTGCTGGGAGGGTCCTCCTCCTCTCACCTGTGGTGACATGGGGTCACAGAGGTCATGGTGGACACCAGTGCTGGGAGGGTCCTCCACCTGACACCTGTGGTCACATGGGGTCACAGAGGTCATGGTGGACACCAGTGCTGGTATGGTCCTCCACCTCTCACCTGTGGTGACATGGGGTCACAGATGTCATGGTGGAAACCAGTGCTGGGAGGGTCCTCCTCCTCTCACCTGTGGTGACATGGGGTCACAGAGGTCATGGTGGACACCAGTGCTGGGAGGGTCCTCCTCCTCTCACCTGTGGTGACATGGGGTCACAGATGTCATGGTGGAAACCAGTGCTGGGAGGGTCCTCCTCCTCTCACCTGTGGTGACATGGGGTCACATTAGTCATGGTGGACACCAGTGCTGGGAGGGTCCTCCTCCTCTCACCTGTGGTGACATGGGGTCGCAGATGTCATGGTGGAAACCAGTGCTGGGAGGGTCTCCACCTCACACCTGTGGTGACATGGGGTCACAGAGGTCATGGTGGACCCCAGTGCTGGGAGGGTCCTCCTCCTCTCACCTGTGGTGACATGGGGTCACAGAGGTCATGGTGGAAACCAGTGCTGGGAGGGTCCTCCTCCTCTCACCTGTGGTGACATGGGGTCACAGAGGTCATGGTGGACACCAGTGCTCGGAGGGTCCTCCTCCTCTCACCTGTGGTGACATGGGGTCACAGAGGTCATGGTGGAACCAGTGCTGGGAAGGTCGTCCTCCTCTCACCTGTGGTGACATGGGGTCACAGAGGTCATGGTGGAAACCAGTGCTGGGAGGATCCTCCTCCTCTCACCTGTGGTGACATGGGGTCACAGAGGTCATGGTGGAAACCAGTGCTGGGAGGGTCCTCCTCCTCTCACCTGTGGTGACATGGGGTCACAGAGGTCATGGTGGAAACCAGTGCTGGGAGGGTCCTCCTCCTCTCACCTGTGGTGACATGGGGTCAGAGATGTCATGGTGGACACCAGTGCTGGGAGGGTCGTCCTCCTCTCACCTGTGGTTACATGGGGTCACAGATGTCATGGTGGACACCAGTGCTGGGAGGGTCCTCCTCCTCTCACCTGTGGTGACATGGGGTCACATTGGTCATGGTGGACACCAGTGCTGGGAGGGTCCTCCTCCTCTCACCTGTGGTGACATGGGGTCACAGAGGTCATGGTGGAAACCAGTGCTGGGAGGGTCCTCCTCCTCTCACCTGTGGTGACATGGGGTCACAGAGGTCATGGTGGAACCAGTGCTGGGAGGGTCCTCCTCCTCTCACCTGTGGTGACATGGGGTCACAGAGGTCATGGTGGAAACCAGTGCTGGGAGGGTCCTCCTCCTCTCACCTGTGGTGACATGGGGTCACAGATGTCATGGTGGAATCCAGTGCTGGGAGGGTCCTCCTCCTCTCACCTGTGGTGACATGGGGTCACAGATGTCATGGTGGAATCCAGTGCTGGGAGGGTCCTCCTCCTCTCACCTGTGGTGACATGGGGTCACAGAGGTCATGGTGGACACCAGTGCGGGGAGGGTCCTCCTCCTCTCACCTGTGGTGACATGGGGTCACAGAGGTCATGGTGGAAACCAGTGCTGGGAGGGTCCTCCTCCTCTCACCTGTGGTGACATGGGGTCACAGATGTCATGGTGGAATCCAGTGCTGGGAGGGTCCTCCTCCTCTCACCTGTGGTGACATTGGGTCACAGATGTCATGGTGGAATCCAGTGCTGGGAGGGTCCTTCTCCTCTCACCTGTGGTGACATGGGGTCACAGAGGTCATGGAGGACACCAGTGCTGGGAGGGTCCTCCTCCTCTCACCTGTGGTGACATGGGGTCACAGAGGTCATGGTGGAAACCAGTGCTGGGAGGGTCCTCCTCCTCTCACCTGTGGTGACATGGGGTCACAGAGGTCATGGTGGACACCAGTGCTGGGAGGGTCCTCCACCTCACACCTGTGGTGACATGGGGTCACAGAGGTCATGGTGGAAACCAGTGCTGGGAGGGTCCTCCTCCTCTCACCTGTGGTGACATGGGGTCACATTGGTCATGGTGGACACCAGTGCTGGGAGGGTCCTCCTCCTCTCACCTGTGGTGACATGGGGTCACATTGGTCATGGTGGACCCCAGTGCTGGGAGGGTCCTCCTCCTCTCACCTGTGGTGACATGGGGTCACAGAGGTCATGGTGGACACCAGTGCTGGGAGGGTCCTCCTCCTCTCACCTGTGGTGACATGGGGTCACAGAGGTCATGGTGGAAACCAGTGCTGGGAGGGTCCTCCTCCTCTCACCTGTGGTGACATGGGGTCACAGAGGTCATGGTGGACACCAGTGCTGGGAGGGTCCTCCACCTCACACCTGTGGTGACATGGGGTCACAGAGGTCATGGTGGACACCAGTGCTGGGAGGGTCCTCCTCCTCTCACCTGTGGTGACATGGGGTCACATTGGTCATGGTGGACCCCAGTGCTGGGAGGGTCCTCCTCCTCTCACCTGTGGTGACATGGGGTCACAGAGGTCATGGAGGACACCAGTGCTGGGAGGGTCCTCCTCCTTTCACCTGTGGTGACATGGGGTCACATTGGTCATGGTGGACCCCAGTGCTGGGAGGGTCCTCCTCCTCTCACCTGTGGTGACATGGGGTCACAGAGGTCATGGTGGACACCAGTGCTGGGAGGGTCCTCCTCCTCTCACCTGTGGTGACATGGGGTCACAGAGGTCATGGTGGAAACCAGTGCTGGGAGGGTCCTCCTCCTCTCACCTGTGGTGACATGGGGTCACAGAGGTCATGGAGGACACCAGTGCTGGGAGGGTCCTCCTCCTCTCACGTGTGGTGACATGGGGTCACAGAGGTCATGGTGGAAACCAGTGCTGGGAGGGTCCTCCTCCTCTCACTTGTGGTGACATGGGGTCACAGAGGTCATGGTGGACACCAGTGCTGGGAGGGTCCTCCTCCTCTCACCTGTGGTGACATGGGGTCACAGAGGTCATGGTGGACCCCAGTGCTGGGAGGGTCCTCCTCCTCTCACCTGTGGTGACATGGGGTCACAGAGGTCATGGAGGACACCAGTGCTGGGAGGGTCCTCCTCCTCTCACCTGTGGTGACATGGGGTCACAGATGTCATGGTGGAAACCAGTGCTGGGAGGGTCCTCCTCCTCTCACCTGTGGTGACATGGGGTCACAGAGGTCATGGTGGACACCAGTGCTGGGAGGGTCCTCCTCCTCTCACCTGTGGTGACATGGGGTCACAGATGTCATGGTGGAAACCAGTGCTGGGAGGGTCCTCCTCCTCTCACCTGTGGTGACATGGGGTCACAGAGGTCATGGTGGACCCCAGTGCTGGGAGGGTCCTCCTCCTCTCACCTGTGGTGACATAGGGTCACAGAGGTCATGGTGGACACCAGTGCTGGGAGGGTCCTCCTCCTCTCACCTGTGGTGACATGGGGTCACATTGGTCATGGTGGACCCCAGTGCTGGGAGGGTCCTCCTCCTCTCACCTGTGGTGACATGGGGTCACAGAGGTCATGGAGGACACCAGTGCTGGGAGGGTCCTCCACCTCTCACCTGTGGTGACATGGGGTCACAGAGGTCATGGTGGACCCCAGTGCTGGGAGGGTCCTCCTCCTCTCACCTGTGGTGACATGGGGTCACAGAGGTCATGGAGGACACCAGTGCTGGGAGGGTCCTCCTCCTCTCACCTGTGGTGACATGGGGTCACATTGGTCATGGTGGACCCCAGTGCTGGGAGGGTCCTCCTCCTCTCACCTGTGGTGACATGGGGTCACAGAGGTCATGGAGGACACCAGTGCTGGGAGGGTCCTCCTCCTCTCACCTGTGGTGACATGGGGTCACATTGGTCATGGTGGAAACCAGTGCTGGGAGGGTCCTCCTCCTCTCACCTGTGGTGACATGGGGTCACAGAGGTCATGGTGGACACCAGTGCTGGGAGGGTCCTCTTCCTCTCACCTCTGGTGACATGGGGTCACAGAGGTCATGGTGGAAACCAGTGCTGGGAGGGTCGTCCTCCTCTCACCTGTGGTGACATGGGGTCACAGAGGTCATGGTGGACACCAGTGCTGGGAGGGTCCTCCTCCTCTCACCTGTGGTGACATGGGGTCACAGAGGTCATGGTGGACACCAGTGCTGGGAGGGTCCTCCTCCTCTCACCTGTGGTGACACGGGGTCACAGAGGTCATGGTGGAAACCAGTGCTGGGAGGGTCCTCCTCCTCTCACTGAGGTGACATGGGGTCACAGATGTCATGGTGGAAACCAGTGCTGGGAGGGTCCTCCTCCTCTCACCTGTGGTGACATGGGGTCACATTGGTCATGGTGGACACCAGTGCTGGGAGGGTCCTCCTTCTCTCACCTGTGGTGACATGGGGTCACAGAGGTCATGGTGGACACCAGTGCTGGGAGGGTCCTCCACCTCACACCTGTGGTGACATGGGGTCACAGATGTCATGGTGGAAACCAGTGCTGGGAGGGTCCTCCTCCTCTCACCTGTGGTGACATGGGGTCACATTGGTCATGGTGGACACCAGTGCTGGGAGGGTCCTCCTCCTCTCACCTGTGGTGACATGGGGTCACAGAGGTCATGGAGGACACCAGTGCTGGGAGGGTCTTCCTCCTCTCACCTGTGGTGACATGGGGTCACAGAGGTCATGGTGGACACCAGTGCTGGGAGGGTCCTCCTCCTCTCACCTGTGGTGACATGGGGTCACAGAGGTCATGGAGGACACCAGTGCTGGGAGGGTCCTCCTCCTCTCACCTGTGGTGACATGGGGTCACATTGGTCATGGTGGACACCAGTGCTGGGAGGGTCTTCCTCCTCTCACCTGTGGTGACATGGGGTCACAGAGGTCATGGTGGACCCCAGTGCTGGGAGGGTCCTTCTCCTCTCACCTGTGGTGACATGGGGTCACAGAGGTCATGGTGGAATCCAGTGCTGGGAGGGTCCTCCTCCTCTCACTGAGGTGACATGGGGTCACAGATGTCATGGTGGATACCAGTGCTGGGAGGGTCCTCCTCCTCTCACCTGTGGTGACATGGGGTCACATTGGTCATGGTGGACCCCAGTGCTGGGAGGGTTCTTCTCCTCTCACCTGTGGTGACATGGGGTCACAGATGTCATGGTGGACACCAGTGCTGGGAGGGTCCTCCTCCTCTCATCGTTTCTGCAGGAGGCCTGACTGACCAGGCCCCCCCTTTGGGATTGTAAGTAACTGCCCCAGGATCCCTCCTCCCTGTGAGCAGCCCTCTCTTCTCTCTGCCTCTGTGAGCTGCTTTCCCTGTGATGGGGTGGGTTTAAGATGCCGCCTACTTGCCTTTAGATGTCGTGAGTCGCTGGCTTCAGGCTCAGAATTCCGAGTTCGCCCTCCTCTGGGCCCACGGGGGTCACTTATATCATGGAGTCCTCCTCCTCTCCCAGTGCTGCTGCGCCATCAGCCTGCTCCCACAACAAGAGAGACCAAAGCCACCCAGGAGAGAGGTCAGGAAGACAGGGGTCCCTTCTCTTCTTCTCAGTGGTTTCTCAGTGGGTCACCTCTCCCACTTCCCCACATGCCCCTGTCACTTCTCCTGGCCAGGTCCCTGAGGGACACACCCAGTCCTGTGAGTCTCAGGGTCCTTCATGCTCCCTGGTCGGCCCCCTCCTGCAGCCCCACGCTGAAGGCAGTTTGTGCAGGGCCCAGGGACAGAAGGTTTGGACGCTGGCTTGCACCTGTAGAGGACACAGGCACCTCGAGGAACCGGCCCTCAAGCCATCTGACATCCAGGGGCATGTGCTGACTTGAAATGCCCTCGGCCTGCAGATCTGAGGGACGGTCCATGGAACACAGCCATGGGTGGCGCTCAGCTGCAGCGTGAGCAGCAGCTCTGATCCCGCCCCTTCAGCTGATAAGTGGCGTCTTAATCACAGTTAACAACATGGAACAGGCCAGGTAAAAGGCCAAGAGCCCCGGGGGCTGGGAGGCTGTGGAGTCCAGTGGAAGAAACTGCTATCCTCGGGGCAGGGTCCACTGCCCCGGTCCACTGCTGATGGAGACTTCTAGAAGCAGTCACTGTGCTGGGGCTGACCCCATCTCCTTAGTGGGAGTTGCCCAAGAAAGCAGGAACTTGGACATCTCAGGGAGCAGAGCCCCGCCAGCCCAGAGTGCCCGCAAGAGAAGGCAGCACCATGGGGCTTCCACCTTGGAGTCCAGCTCTGTGAGTGGACCTGGGATACCTCTGTCCTCCTGGTCGGAGGCGGGCCGGCCCAGATCAGCCCCGTGGGCCGCCAGGCTGAAGAGGGACTCCTGTGGTTGACCGGGAGTGTCCCGCAGTCCCAGGGGTACAGAGCCGGGGATGGGGAAGTGACTGGACCAGGAAGGCTCTGACGTCCATTGTGGGTTAATCCACCCTGGGCAGTGGGCCTGGTGGAAGAGGCAGGCCAGAGGGGGCCGGCCCTGGAATGTCGTCTCCCCCTGGAACGTCTGGTCCCCCCAGAACGTCTTGTCCCCTCTGGACCCCGCGGCTCCCAGCTCCCTGCTGCCCTGAGCCAAGCAGCTCTCCTCCTCCACACCTTCCCACCATGACTTCTGCCTCCCCAGGCCCAGTGCCGTGGAGCTCACCGGCCAGGGACTGAGCCTCCGAGACCATGAGCCGGAACAAGTCTCCCTTCCTCTAAGTTGTTCTTGTCACCTGTTTTGCTCCCAGTGACGAAAAGCTGGCCACCACGGGAGAGAAGAGGGCTCAGGGAAGAAGAGTAGAATAACAGACGCAGGGTCCAGGAGGAAAGGAGACCGTGGGGATCCATGTGGAAAGGGCAGCGAGGGACAGCAGGAGGCCCAGGGCCGCATGGGTGGAAGATGGGAGTCTCCTGTCACAACTCCTAGCTGCAAGGTGTGGGAGGATTCCAGCCAGCCAGTTCACACCCCGCTCCCATGAGACCCCACCCTCCCCTCCTGCTTCAGCAGGAACAGATGACCCTGCCTGAGACGCAGTACTGCCCAGGAGCTGGCCCCTCTCTGCTGGTGACAGGCGTGGCTCCAGGTTCACACTCAGAGGCTGTGTGATTCTGCCTGCCTGCCTTAACCTCTCTGAGTCTCTGCTTCCTCAAGTGGAATATGAAGCCACAGCCTGTCTGCACATGTGCTGTGGGGAGGGACACAGTGGGAAGCACCGGCCCAGAGCTGATCACACAGCAGGTGGGACTGCAGGCGGGAGGGCGCTGCGTGGGAGTCCGAGGTTCTCAGGAGACACCAGAGCGAGGGCGCCTGGAACCTCCAGGGAGAGATGCAGTGCTGCATGTGGCTGTGGACAGGCCGCCTGAGGGACAGCCACTGCGGCCACAGGAGAATGACCTGGGCCCCTCAGGCCTACAGGCCACAGTCACTTCTGCCCAGAGGAGGGCACAGAGCTTGGGGCCATTGCCAGGGGATGCGTCCACGGAGTGGGTGGCTGGTGGCTGTGGTGAGGAACAGGGGCAGCAGCCAGGGGCCTGGCCCTTGTGAAGGAGCCGACCCCCCCCACCCCCCACGCCCGCGGGACAGGCTGCCTGCCATCAGAGCCGCGGGCGGAGCAGAGGGGTCCAGCGAGGAGAGGCCAGGGCACCCTGCCGAGGGAGGCCTAGAGCCTGCTGCGGAGGGAGGCCTGGGAGTGGAAGAGGGAGAGAGGCCCTGCAGAGCCTGGGGACAGAGGGCAACCGGAGCAGACAAACCCCACGGGCAGATGTTACAGGGCACCAGGGCTCTGAGCTCCCCGGGCAAGCCCCTCGGCTCGGCAGCAGATGGGCCAGGGCAGGAGCAGAAGGGGCAGCTCTAAGTGGCCCTTCCCCAGAAGGAGCGCAACCAGGAGAGGGCTGCTGCAGGGCAGGGCAGGACTGGACCCCTGGGTCTGCAGGAGATTGGAGGTTCCTGGCCGCCGCTAAACACCGGGGCAGCGGGGCGCAGAGAAATGAAGGCTTTATTTTCTGAACCTGTTTCTACTCAGAGCCCCAAAGGGAAGAATTCACACCAATCAAAAAAGGGATTTGTCAACCAGAAAGTTCAATCTTGTTCTTGCCAAGCCTGGTCATTTATAAAAATCGCTGGTTACTAGGTTTTCTGGGACAGAGTTTCACCAGTTACCTGACTTGTAGCAGCTGAGAGCAGAGAAGCTGTGCAGCGGCCCAGGGCCAGGACAGCGTTGTGCTGGTCACCACGACCCAGGCCACGAGAGGGGAGGGTTCCAGCACAACCAGAGGCCCAGGGGTCTGCAGGATTCCAGCAGCTGCACGCTGCAGGGAGGGGGTGCCCACCCCCCACCTACAGGGGTGCTCTGCCAGCCGTGCCAGGGGCTCCCCCTGCCTCCCTGTCCTGCCACCGAGGGGCATGGGGGACACCAGGTGTGGAGATGTGTCCTTGTTTCCATGGGAACTGTAAACCTGAGCCCCTGGCAGACACCGTCCCACCTGGGGACACGCGCCTGGGCAAGGGTCATTCTCATGAGGCCGTGCCCCTGTCCTCAGGGAGCTCACAGTCCACCCAGGGAGACATACCAGCAAGCACGCAATGCTGGGGCCCAGTGTGGACAGGCAGTGGACGCACACAGAGAGGTTGGGTGGCCAGGGCAGTTCCCCTATGGTGGTTGGCCAGAGCCTCAGCTGCAGGACAGGGACACACGGAAGTGAAGAGTCAGCTGGGGTCAAGGGCCAGCAACACCTGGGAGGTGACAGGCCCGAAGTGTCCCCCTCACTCACTCGTGCAACAGACTTCCCCGTGACACCCAGGCCCCTGCGGGGTGGGTCAGCTCAGGGTGCACACCTGCTCCCAGGTGCGCCCAGCATGGCAGGAGGGAGGGGAAGGGGAGGGACACCTGCAGAGGAGGCCTGTGCCCCTGGGAGCCGGGAAGAGGCTGTCCTTCAATGACCAGTGTCACAAGATGACCAGAGGAGGGCGGCAAGCGCTCAAGGGACAGGGCCCGGTCAGAGGGCAGAAGTCCACCACATGCAGGAACTTGTGATGGACGATGGCTCGGCAAGGTGTCTGGCCCCCGGCAAGGCCATGTGCGACTGGACATTTCACAGAGTGGAATGCAATGTTCTCACCACGAAAGTGACCCGAGGTGACACGTGTTAATGAGCTTCGTCTAGCCCCTCCACGGTGCTGTACGGTGCCGCGTTCCACACTACAAGTATAGGCAATTCTCATTTGTGAATTCAAAAAGTCAATTAAATAATTTTCTGAAAAAAAGAACTAGGACCAGCCCTGACGTCTCCTGAGAGGCCAAGTGGGTCCGTGGTCAGCAGGACGCTGGGCAGAGGAGACCATGGGGACGAGGTTGGAGCCCTTACCTCTGCCTCCACAGGGTCAGGTCCTCTGCCTCCGCAGAGCCAGATCCTCTGCTGTGTTCTGCGCTCCTTCCTGCTTCGTGCCTGATGGGCACTGTCACTATTGGCCCCTGTCCTGCTCTTCTCTGCCCACCACAGTCTGGCTCTGGGGTCCCAGGGCAGGTGGCTGTGTCCAGCCTGAACCCTGATAGGGCTGCTGTGGTTGGGCCCTGGGGGTCCCAACACCCCTGGCTGCTCCTGACCCTGCTGAACAGCCCAGGGCTGGAGCCAGGGGGGCCTCCGGGAGCAAATGCTCATGGAGAAGGCCAGCAGCCCTGCCCTGTCTTCCTCATGCACTCTGGACCGACCATGTGAGCTGCCCCTGCTCATGGCTTCCCGGCTGGGGCTTGAGGCAGAGCCTGCAGGATTCAGAGGATGCAGAGAGTGAGGGAAGGGCTTCCTGTCCTTCTTCTGAGGGGAAGGAGGCCACTAGCCTCCTGCTCCCCTTAGTGGCCAGTGTGGGGCCACGGAGGAACCCCAGGCTTCCACTGTGGGGCCTGCCCCTAACCCACAAACCCCAGGACCCATACCCAGGGCAGCATGGACCCTGAGGGTCTCTGGCCCCAGTCAGGACCTGGACCAAGGCCAGGGGACCTGGCCTCCTCACCTGCCACACTGCCTGCACATCCAGAAGGTTCCCTGGATGCGAACCCTAAAACCAAACCAGGCCCAACACCAGTTGTAAGAAGAGCCTTGCAGGTTTGTCTCCCGGGACTCAAAACCCGTGCAGCCCAGGGGCGAGCTGAGCTGGGCTCCCAGGAGACGGCCCGTCCAGGGGAGGAGAGGAGCGGACACCAGGGCCTGCAGATGCCACGCAGCAGGATGCTACCTGACCGCCAAGCGCCAAGCGAAGGATGTGGCCAGACCTGCTGGGAGCGGCCTCACACCGGCCTGGACCCTGGAGACACCTGGCATGTGTGGCGCCTGGGCTGTAGGAGATGGTGATGCACAAATGAAACCCAATGTCATCTTTCATGTAAATAAGGCACAGTTCCAAGACACGGGCTGTGGAGACAGAACTTCCCTCAGCGTAGACCCATATGGCCATTTACGTCACTGAGGGAACCTGAATGGCTGGCTGTCACAGTCGCCACACGCACGGTGACTGCTGAGTCTCACTGCAGCTTCACCCGCGGAGGCTGAGGCAGACAGCCGCCCACCAGCCGGCGCCTTTGTGACCCAGGCCGCCTGGTGCAAGGGCCCCTTTGGACCTAGGAGCTGACAGTGCGCAGTCAGTCCTGTGAGTCCCGTGGACGGTGTCATGGCCCTGCGGGAGCCACGTGGCCGCGGGCCTCTCCTCATGCCCTCGGCTTGGCCCAGCGTCTGGCTGACCTTCTCCTCCACGAACACGGCAGGTTCTCCCATCCTCGCCTGTCCTTAGCCGGGAAGTGGAGCTGTCCAGGAGCAGTCTCAAGGTGGACAGGCCCAGCCACTGGCCCTGAAGTGCCTCTCTGGGCTCAGCCACCGTTTGCCAGGCCTGGCTGCTGGTGGCCTTTGTCTGTGAGGCTGGAACAGACGCCACCGAGCCTCCCTTTGGAGGGCGGCCATGACAGTCACACCCTCTGGCCCTGGAGGGGGCCCTGGGCTGGGTGTAGCCCAGCGGACCACTCCTGAGGCCCCCAGTGCACAGAACTGACATGAAGGGACAGGACAGGCAGGTGTGGATTTGCCTACTGTCCTGGTGGCCAGCCGGAAAGGGCTTGTCACCTAGTCCCTGGAGGACCTTGGCTCAGGCCGCTAGGCCCCACCCTGCTGTTCTGAGGGTTATTTGCATTTGGCCTGGGGCTGGTCTGGGTGGCCTGGCCTGGCCTTGGGTGCTGGTGATTCCCCGGATTCTGCCAAGGAGGAGGAAGGTCCTCTGCCCGCTGCACCCAGAGCCCTCAGTGAGGGCATTGCTGCCCTGTCAGCTGGCCATGCAGCACCAGCAGGGGGCATCTCCTGGCCCACAGGAGCCACCTGCGTCCCCCAGGCCTTCCAGCACTCTCAAGCCCCAACCAATTCCCCGGGGAGCGGGCACCATGGGGCTGTCATACTGTCAGTGTTTAGTAAGAACTGAAATCCAAGGGACCGTCCTGCCTCCTCTCAGGGCAGAGCCCTCTCTCCCAGAAGCTGGAGGCTGCCTGGGCCTGTGCCCCCACAGGTACCTTCTTAGTCTGCTCTGGCCCCTAAGGTGCTGGTGAGAGGAGAGCAGGGGGCCTGAGCCAGGGACTCTGAGGAAAGGGCAAGCTGAGCCTCCGAGGGCCTCCCAGCCTCGTCCTTAAGACCCACCAGGAGGGTGGGCCCCAGGCGTCCAGGCCATGCCAGGCAGAGTCTCAGAGAATCTGTGCACAGGTCAGGGGAGGGCGACTGCTCGACTTGTGTCATCTGAGACCAGCAGATCTTTAAAAACTGGGAGTTTCTTGCAGCAGCCACGTGGACTTTCTCCAAGGGAGCAGAATATGGAGGCACTCTTCCAAGTGGACCCCAGGCCATTGGCCTCTCCCTGGACACACATCATGGGTGAGGCACTCGGTTTGCCTGGGCTGGACTCCATTCTGAAGGGGAGACTCCCGTGACCTCTGGCGAAGCGTGACTGAGACAGCCATTCCCTCTGCTGTGAGAAACCCCCGGCGCAGCCTCTGGGGACCCAATCTGCCTGGGTGTTTCCTCTGCCGGGTGGGCACAGGGTGCAGGGAGGGTCCCCCACGGGTCCCCCATCCTCTGTGCCTGTGGTCCAGGCCAGGAGACACTTGCCATGTCACGTTCCGCCAGCCTGCTGAGCACATCAAAACTCACTGAACGCCTCTGGAGACTCGGATCAAAAGCCAAATTTCATATAAAATGCTGCAGGCGATATCATTCTCATTTAGCAGGTTGGCAATTTCGGGGAGCAACCAGCTGTGTTCTGAGAAGCCCAAGGGGCGCCCTGGATCACCAGCTTCGCCCAGGAACGTGTTCCAGGTGGCAGAAGCTGTCCCCAAGGAGACCACCGAGCCCTCCAACAGCTTCCCCATAGCACCTCTTCTGGGAAGTGTGGGGGACACTTGTGTACCCCACCAGGGGCAGGCCAACGATATCAACGAGACAGGCACAGCTCAGGGGACCTCTGAGAGGCATCCAAACAGCAGCACTGTGACCGCTCCCACTGCCCATCCCCCGTGTTCACTGAGCACCCACCCCTGGACCCAGCCCTGCCCCGGTCAGGACAGAGGCCAGGACAGCAGTCCACACAGGCACAGAGGAGGGCACAGCCCATGCTGCTGGCCCAGGGCCTCAGTAGCCATGGAAGGCCCAGCATGGCGGTCCCTAACCCAGCACGGGGAGCAGGTCTGTTTCAGAAAGAGCCTGAGGGCTGCAGAGGGGGCATGGGGACTGGGGCAGGGGCCGGGTGAAGGGTGGGGCCTGAGGGTGTCCTCTGAGGTGAGGGCGGAGCTCTGGGGAGACCTGCTGGGGGGCTGGGGGGTGCAGCTCCAGGCCGTGTGGAGAGGCCTGAGGTCCTGAGGAAGGGCACAGCCACACTCAGCGCTGAAGAAATTCAATTCAATTCAAATGGGGCTGTGGCTGTGGCTCAGTGGTAGAGCACTTGCCTGGCATGTGTGAGGCCTTGGGTTCAAGTCTCAGCCCCACATGCAAATAAATAAATAAGATCCACCGATGACTAAAAATATTTAAAAAAATGCAAACAGGCGGCTCCAAGGAGCAGGGAGCAGGGGATAAGAAGTTGATGGTAATGAAAGGAGACACCGTCCTCCACCTAGGCCACCAACATCCACAGGGACTGCCACTGACGGAGTCCTGGGTCCCTCCCCTGTGCTGGGGCAGAGCAGTGGGCAGGACTGTGGACCCTGCACGGCACCCCCCAGGGCAGGGGCTGGTTTCCCAAGAGCAAAGTGCCAAAGGGGACCCATTCCTGTTCGGGTCCTGGGCAAGCCTCAGCCACAAGTGGGAAAGAAAATGACAACCAGCACTGACTCCTGTTGTCCAGAGATGGCCCCTCCAGCCTGCTCCTGGTGCGTCTGCCGTGCCCACAGAGGGCACTCCACCTCTGCGCCCAGGACTCTGGGTGGCCCACTAGGCCACGGATGCAGGGTGCTGTGCTAGCTACGGTGCAGCTCTTCACCAGCCTGGCAGCGCCGCTGCGCCCCTTGGGCAGGGCTGCTCTGGAAGGACAGGCTCCTCTCAGTGTGCTTCACCTCCCTGAGCCCAGGCTGCAAGGAAGCCCCAGCTCCACAGAGACAGAGACCCAGCAAGCCCTGCTGCTCCTCCTGCACTGGGCAGCGGCCGCTGGGAAGCTCCGTACTGGTGAGCGGGCAGATCCGCAGTCACTGGAGACCCCAACAGAAGTCAGTTGCCCACACAACAAGAGACACCGAGGACCCCACCATGTTACTTGTCCGATACACGGACACCAGGACAGGAAAGGGAGAGGAGGGCAGGAGCCCTGGGGGACAGACCACACCAAAGTGGACGCCTCTGGAGGAGCAGAGAGGCCGTTCCCTGCTATTCCAGAAGATGGGGTTCACCAGGTCCAATTGGGTCAGGGCAAAAATCACCCGGGTGCCCAGTGCACCCACCTCAGATGCTGCAGTCCCTGGCACAGAAGTGGGCCTCGGTCCTGCACATCTGGGCAGAGAAGAGGGTCCCGGAAGGGTCCTCACAGTGAGGCACCCAGGCCTGTTTCCTTCCTCCTTCCTTTCTGCCCCTCCTCCTCGCCGCTCCCCACTCCCACCCACCAGAAAACGCATGAAGACTTTTCCACTGTGGGGGGAATTTTTCTGAAGAGAGACTGTTTAGGTGTGAGAATTGCTTTCCTCTTTGCAGATCCACGAGGCTGGGTGATGGAGACTCAGAACTGTACCAGGCACGAGGAACGTGCAGCGTGTCGCTCATAATTGGTCCAAGCTACAGAGAGGGAGGACACAGGACTTGGCTTATAGCCAGAGCCACACTAGGCTGGGGTGAACCAGAGCACCCCTTGCTCAGCATGCTGACCCGCTGTGATCTGAGGTTAACATCCTCAACACAGGGCCTTACCTGCCTCCGTCACACCTGGAGACAGGCTGCAGGGACTAGGACAGCCAGATGGTCCCTGGGAGCTCCCTTGTTCAAGTGCACCAGGTGCCATGGCCATGACTTGCTGTACCTGCACCTCCGATCACGCTGCAGGGACCGGGCTCTTAGCAGACAGCCCTAAACAGGGGATGAATCACATAATTACATTAGATTCTTCTGTCAACCATCTAATTTCACCAAGATTGTTATAGGTCAGAATGAATTGCAGTTTCCTCATTTTAAACTTTTTTTATATTAAACTAATGTGTGTAAAACACTGATAAGAAAAGGTGAGACCTTTCAGTTTCTTTGTTAGATTGAAGACCAGTGAGCATTGTTTTGAACGGAAAAATCATAGTATGTGACTTTTAAAAAGCTATCTTTATTGGCTTTCTTCAGGTATGATCAACATGCCATAAGCTTCACGTTAAAGTTTACACTTGAGCAAGTGCAATCAAGACAATGAACAAGAAGCATCATCCCCACGATTCCCTGTGCTGCATTATGACCTTACCTCCACCCCACTTCCCTTAGCACAGATGGCTGCTCATGGCTTTGTGATGTACATGGAGCCACACGGGATGAACTCTTTTGGGGGCGTGGGGGGAGTCTGGTTCTTTTGCTCAGTATAATAATTTTGAGATTCAACCAGGGTTCTGCAATCCTGGCTCATTCCTTTTTATGGCCGAGAAATATTCCACGTTGCAGATGTACTAAGGCGTGCTCATCCATTCCCTGTCGACAGACACTTGAATCACCTCCACTTGGGGCCATTAAAATACTATGAACATGTGCATACGAGTCAGCAGAGACACAATCCTTTGTGACCTAGAATGACTGGGTCTCAGGGCAGGTGTACACTTGCTCTTAGGAAACTGATCCTCTGCTTTCTAGACCAGCTTTGATTGTATTCCCCCAGCAAAGCCTGGGAATCCAGCTGCTCCACCTCCTCACAGCACTGGGCAGGGTCCCAGGTCTCAGACTCTCAGGTGTGTGTGACGGGGCATCACCTGTGGTCTGAACTTGCACCTCTCTAACTTCTCTAATAATACCGGTGCTCAGCATCCTTCCTCCAGGCTCACTGCCTGGGCATCGTCTACGCCAGGGTCCATATCATGTTTCCTCATTTCAATTGGACTATTTGGTTTCTGGTATTTCATTTTAAGAGTCATACATTCTCTATACAAATCCTTTTTAATATGTGATTTTGAAATACTTTCTCACAGCTTAGCTTGTCTTTCTATTTTTCTAATCGTATCTGTAACTGGCAGAGTTCCTGCATTTGACGTGGTCTGATTCATCGCCTTCCCCTTTGAGGATTGCCTCTTGGATGGTAGACATTAGAAATCTTTGGCATAATACAAGGTTACAAAGATTTTCTTCCACATCATTTTCTTCTTGGAAGATTTGTAGTTTGAGGTTTCACATCTAGGCCTATGACCTATTTTGAACTCGTTTTTGTGTATGATGCAAGATGTGGATTGAAGTTACTTTTCTTTGTGCATTTGAAGACCCAGTTAGTCCAGCACCATTTGTAGAAAAGAGCACTCTTTTCCTCCAGATTGGCTTTGGACATTTGTCCAAAATCATTTAACTATGTATTGTGTTAGTTCTCCAAAGAAGTTCTCCAAATCTTTTTTAAAAGTGTTTTATTCTAACTACTTAGAATTGCTACATGAATTTTTAAATTCAGTCTTCAATTTAAACAGATTTTTAAAAAGCCAATGGTGTTTATTAGGATTACACTAATCAGCAAATCTATGCAGAGAAAATTGGTATCTTAACACGTTGAGTCTTCTGATCCATGACACAATCTATCTTTCAATTTATTTAGTTCTTTAATTTTCCTCAGAAAAGAGTATAGGTATCATGTATCTTTAATCATATTTATTCTTGTTTTATTTTTTATATTAGTATAAATGGAAATTTTAAAATATCCATTTATGATTGTCACTAGCATACAAAAGTGCATTTGATTTTTATATATAGATATTGTCTTCTGCAGTGCTGCTGAAGTCACTTTTTAGTCATAGAAATTGTTTGGTAGTTCCCATAGGATTTTCTACTTTAGAAGTCATGTCAGCTGAGAATAGTTACCTTTAGATCATTCTTTCCAAACTGGATTCCCTTTATTTCCTTTCCTTGCCTTATTACATTGGCCATAATCTCTACTTCAGATTGGATAAGAGATGACAGTAGACATTCTTATGTGATTCCTGATCTTGGTAAAATGCATCTAGTTTCACATTATGGATGATGTTACTTGTAGGTTTTAGTAGATGTCATTGTCACATCAGGGAAGTTCATGTTTATCTCTTTTTTTCGAGAATTTTAAATATTTATTTTTTAGTTCTCGGCAGACACAACATCTTTGTTGGTATGTGGTGCTGAGGATCGAACCCGGGCCGCACGCATGCCAGGCGAGCGCGCTACCGCTTGAGCCACATCCTCAAGATCTTAATTAGGAGTGAGTGTTGAATTTTTAACACAGTTTTATAAGTCATTTGTCTCCTTTGCTGGCTTATTAGCATAACCATTTCCTGTAGCACTTAGACAATTCCCTTGGGATTCTGATAGACACTGTCACTTGTTGCAGTTTGCCTTTGAGTGATATTATACCACATTGCATATGGCCCCCTACATTCTCCCCTCCTGGCTTCTGTGGTATTGTTGTGTGTACATAAAACCCCAGAGTACTTTGTAACTACCTGCCTTTAAATATCGATTGTGTTACAATATATTTTACAATAACAAAAGCAACTCCCATGGCCACCTATTCTGGTGCTCTTGGTAATTTCTGGGACTCATGTCCACATGCGGTGTGACTCCCCTTCTGCCTGAAGAACATAATGTTTCTTTTGTGCAGATCTTCTGACAATTCATGTTTTTTAGTTTTTGTGTGTCTGGAAAAGTCTTCATTTTGACTTCATTTTTGAAGGGTAATTTTTCTTACTATAGAATTGTAGGTTGATTTTTTTTTTCTTTGCTTTCAGTACAATAGAGATGCTTCTTCACTGTATTGTAGCTTGTATTATTTTCAACGAGAAATCCACTTTTGTTCTTATCTTCATTCTTCTCTATGTAGTTTAAAACACTTAACCAGTGATCTGTTAAATTTATTTTTTAGTCTTTTATATTTTCTCTATTTTCCGGTCAACTTATATTGCCATGTATTTAAATACAATAGTCATTTTTTTTGTAAACTTTTGATCTACTGTTAATCCATTGCAGTATATTTTTTTTCTCAGATATTGTGGGTTCTGTCTCTAGAAGTTCAATTCAACTCTTTGTTATGACTTCCGTGTCTTTACTCAGTATGATACGTTCAATCTCCTCTCTAGTGTTTTGCACAGATGGAACGTAGTCACAATGACTCTTTTTAAATCCTGGTCTAGCCAGGCATTGTGGCACATACCTGTAATCCCAGCAGCTCAGGAGCCTGAGGCAGAAGGATTGTGAGTTCAAAGTCAGCCTCTGCAACTTAGCAAGGCCCTAAACAACTTAACAAGACCCTGTTCCAAAACTAAAAAAAAAAAAAAAAAAAAAGGGCAGGGGAAGCGGCTCAGAGGTTAAGCACCCCTGGGTTCAATCCCTGGTACAAACTGAATAAATAAAGAGGTGGACAGAGGAGTCAGCACCACATGGGTGCTGGTGTGCTCATGTGCCTCTGCAGCTGGGGTTCCTTCTGATTGACTGGTGACCAGCTTCCTTGCTCCCTTCTCACTGGAGACCAGACACTGGAGCTCGCCATGTGGGGCTCACTGGTCTTGTATTCTTCTAAATGCTCTTGAGCTTGGTTCTGGGGGGCGAGGTTGATCCAGAACAGTGGATCATGGGGCTTGCCGTTGGCTTTGTTCAGGAGAAGCGGGGCATCAGCAGGCAAGGTGAGGTAATGTCCCCTGAGACCCTGCCTGCCGTGCTCCCCAACACAGGGAAGGGTCCCACCCTGCGTGGACCTCAGCAATGGCTCCCTCTAAGCCTGTTGCTGGGCTCTGTCTTTCTCCCCCGAAGGTTTCTGTCACATCTGCCTTGATCAGTATTCAGCTGACTTCAGAGGAACACCTGCAGACTTCCAAGTCATGCTTTCTGCCCTTCCCTCCAGGAAACCCCCCTGTGGATCCCAGAGCTGACCTCCCTGAACTCCCTCCAGGAAACCCCCCTGTGGATCCCAGAGCTGACCTGCCTGAACTCCCTCCAGGAAACCACCCTGTGGATCCCAGGAGCTGACCTGCCTGAACTCCCTCCAGGAAACCCCCCTGTGGATCCCAGGAGCTGACCACCATGAACTCCCTCCAGGAAACCCCCCTGTGGATCCCAGGAGCTGACCTGCCTGAACTCCCTCCAGGAAACCCCCCTGTGGATCCCAGGAGCTGACCTCCCTGAACTCCCTCCAGGAAACCCCCCTGTGGATCCCAGAGCTGACCTCCCTGAACTCCCTCCAGGAAACCACCCTGTGGATCCCAGGAGCTGACCTCCCTGAACTCCCTCCAGGAAACCACCCTGTGGATCCCAGGAGCTGACCTGCATGAACT
This sequence comes from Spermophilus citellus, assembly GCF_964194105.1. Taxonomy (NCBI): domain Eukaryota; kingdom Metazoa; phylum Chordata; class Mammalia; order Rodentia; family Sciuridae; genus Spermophilus; species Spermophilus citellus. The sequence goes on from NC_138195.1 coordinate 96,212,611, forward strand.
CCCTCCAGGAAACCCCCCTGTGGATCCCAGGAGCTGACCTCCCTGAACTCCCTCCAGGAAACCCCCCTGTGGATCCCAGGAGCTGACCTCCCTGAACTCCCTCCAGGAAACCGCCCTGTGGATCCCAGGTGCTGACCTGCCTGAACTCCCTCCAGGAAACCACCCTGTGGATCCCAGGTGCTGACCTCCCTGAACTCCCTCCAGGAAACCACCCTGTGGATCCCAGGTGCTGACCTGCATGAACTCCCTCCAGGAAACCACCCTGTGGATCCCAGGAGCTGACCTGCCTGAACTCCCTCCAGGAAACCACCCTGTGGATCCCAGGAGCTGACCTGCATGAACTCCCTCCAGGAAACCACCCTGTGGATCCCAGGAGCTGACCACCATGAACTCCCTCCAGGAAACCACCCTGTGGATCCCAGGAGCTGACCTGCCTGAACTCCCTCCAGGAAACCACCCTGTGGATCCCAGGAGCTGACCACCATGAACTCCCTCCAGGAAACCACCCTGTGGATCCCAGAGCTGACCTCCCTGAACTCCCTCCAGGAAACCGCCCTGTGGATCCCAGGAGCTGACCTCCCTGAACTCCCTCCAGGAAACCACCCTGTGGATCCCAGGTGCTGACCTCCCTGAACTCCCTCCAGGAAACCACCCTGTGGATCCCAGGAGCTGACCTCCATGAACTCCCTCCAGGAAACCGCCCTGTGGATCCCAGGAGCTGACCTGCATGAACTCCCTCCAGGAAACCACCCTGTGGATCCCAGGTGCTGACCTCCCTGAACTCCCTCCAGGAAACCACCCTGTGGATCCCAGGAGCTGACCTCCCTGAACTCCCTCCAGGAAACCACCCTGTGGATCCCAGGTGCTGACCTGCCTGAACTCCCTCCAGGAAACCACCCTGTGGATCCCAGGAGCTGACCTGCATCAACTCCCTCCAGGAAACCACCCTGTGGATCCCAGGAGCTGACCTGCCTGAACTCCCTCCAGGAAACCCCCCTGTGGATCCCAGGAGCTGACCTGCCTGAACTCCCTCCAGGAAACCACCCTGTGGATCCCAGGAGCTGACCTGCCTGAACTCCCTCCAGGAAACCGCCCTGTGGATCCCAGGTGCTGACCTGCATGAACTCCCTCCAGGAAACCACCCTGTGGATCCCAGGAGCTGACCTGCCTGAACTCCCTCCAGGAAACCACCCTGTGGATCCCAGAGCTGACCTGCATGAACTCCCTCCAGGAAACCACCCTGTGGATCCCAGGAGCTGACCTGCATGAACTCCCTCCAGGAAACCACCCTGTGGATCCCAGAGCTGACCTCCCTGAACTCCCTCCATGAAACCACCCTGTGGATCCCAGGAGCTGACCTGCCTGAACTCCCTCCAGGAAACCGCCCTGTGGATCCCAGGAGCTGACCTCCCTGAACTCCCTCCAGGAAACCACCCTGTGGATCCCAGGTGCTGACCTCCCTGAACTCCCTCCAGGAAACCACCCTGTGGATCCCAGGAGCTGACCTCCCTGAACTCCCTCCAGGAAACCACCCTGTGGATCCCAGGAGCTGACCTCCCTGAACTCCCTCCAGGAAACCACCCTGTGGATCCCAGGAGCTGACCTCCCTGAACTCCCTCCAGGAAACCACCCTGTGGATCCCAGGAGCTGACCTCCCTGAACTCCCTCCAGGAAACCACCCTGTGGATCCCAGGAGCTGACCTGCCTGAACTCCCTCCAGGAAACCGCCCTGTGGATCCCAGGAGCTGACCTGCATGAACTCCCTCCAGGAAACCACCCTGTGGATCCCAGAGCTGACCTGCATGAACTCCCTCCAGGAAACCACCCTGTGGATCCCAGAGCTGACCTGCATGAACTCCCTCCAGGAAACCACCCTGTGGATCCCAGGAGCTGACCTGCATGAACTCCCTCCAGGAAACCACCCTGTGGATCCCAGAGCTGACCTGCATGAACTCCCTCCAGGAAACCACCCTGTGGATCCCAGAGCTGACCTCCCTGAACTCCCTCCAGGAAACCACCCTGTGGATCCCAGGAGCTGACCTGCCTGAACTCCCTCCAGGAAACCACCCTGTGGATCCCAGGAGCTGACCTCCATGAACTCCCTCCAGGAAACCACCCTGTGGATCCCAGGAGCTGACCTCCCTGAACTCCCTCCAGGAAACCACCCTGTGGATCCCAGGAGCTGACCTCCCTGAACTCCCTCCAGGAAACCACCCTGTGGATCCCAGGAGCTGACCTCCCTGAACTCCCTCCAGGAAACCACCCTGTGGATCCCAGGAGCTGACCTCCATGAACTCCCTCCAGGAAACCCCCCTGTGGATCCCAGGAGCTGACCTGCCTGAACTCCCTCCAGGAAACCCCCCTGTGGATCCCAGGTGCTGACCTCCCTGAACTCCCTCCAGGAAACCGCCCTGTGGATCCCAGGAGCTGACCTCCCTGAACTCCCTCCAGGAAACCCCCCTGTGGATCCCAGAGCTGACCTGCCTGAACTCCCTCCAGGAAACCACCCTGTGGATCCCAGGAGCTGACCTGCATGAACTCCCTCCAGGAAACCACCCTGTGGATCCCAGGAGCTGACCACCATGAACTCCCTCCAGGAAACCACCCTGTGGATCCCAGGAGCTGACCTGCCTGAACTCCCTCCAGGAAACCACCCTGTGGATCCCAGGAGCTGACCACCATGAACTCCCTCCAGGAAACCACCCTGTGGATCCCAGAGCTGACCTCCCTGAACTCCCTCCAGGAAACCGCCCTGTGGATCCCAGGAGCTGACCTCCCTGAACTCCCTCCAGGAAACCACCCTGTGGATCCCAGGAGCTGACCTCCATGAACTCCCTCCAGGAAACCGCCCTGTGGATCCCAGGAGCTGACCTGCATGAACTCCCTCCAGGAAACCACCCTGTGGATCCCAGGTGCTGACCTCCCTGAACTCCCTCCAGGAAACCACCCTGTGGATCCCAGGAGCTGACCTCCCTGAACTCCCTCCAGGAAACCACCCTGTGGATCCCAGGTGCTGACCTGCCTGAACTCCCTCCAGGAAACCACCCTGTGGATCCCAGGAGCTGACCTGCATCAACTCCCTCCAGGAAACCACCCTGTGGATCCCAGGAGCTGACCTGCCTGAACTCCCTCCAGGAAACCCCCCTGTGGATCCCAGGAGCTGACCTGCCTGAACTCCCTCCAGGAAACCACCCTGTGGATCCCAGGAGCTGACCTGCATGAACTCCCTCCAGGAAACCACCCTGTGGATCCCAGGAGCTGACCTGCCTGAACTCCCTCCAGGAAACCGCCCTGTGGATCCCAGGTGCTGACCTGCATGAACTCCCTCCAGGAAACCACCCTGTGGATCCCAGGAGCTGACCTGCATGAACTCCCTCCAGGAAACCACCCTGTGGATCCCAGGAGCTGACCTGCCTGAACTCCCTCCAGGAAACCACCCTGTGGATCCCAGAGCTGACCTGCATGAACTCCCTCCAGGAAACCACCCTGTGGATCCCAGGAGCTGACCTGCATGAACTCCCTCCAGGAAACCACCCTGTGGATCCCAGAGCTGACCTCCCTGAACTCCCTCCATGAAACCACCCTGTGGATCCCAGGAGCTGACCTGCCTGAACTCCCTCCAGGAAACCACCCTGTGGATCCCAGGAGCTGACCACCATGAACTCCCTCCAGGAAACCACCCTGTGGATCCCAGGAGCTGACCTGCCTGAACTCCCTCCAGGAAACCACCCTGTGGATCCCAGGAGCTGACCACCATGAACTCCCTCCAGGAAACCACCCTGTGGATCCCAGAGCTGACCTCCCTGAACTCCCTCCAGGAAACCGCCCTGTGGATCCCAGGAGCTGACCTCCCTGAACTCCCTCCAGGAAACCACCCTGTGGATCCCAGGAGCTGACCTCCATGAACTCCCTCCAGGAAACCGCCCTGTGGATCCCAGGAGCTGACCTGCATGAACTCCCTCCAGGAAACCACCCTGTGGATCCCAGGTGCTGACCTCCCTGAACTCCCTCCAGGAAACCACCCTGTGGATCCCAGGAGCTGACCTCCCTGAACTCCCTCCAGGAAACCACCCTGTGGATCCCAGGTGCTGACCTGCCTGAACTCCCTCCAGGAAACCACCCTGTGGATCCCAGGAGCTGACCTGCATCAACTCCCTCCAGGAAACCACCCTGTGGATCCCAGGAGCTGACCTGCCTGAACTCCCTCCAGGAAACCCCCCTGTGGATCCCAGGAGCTGACCTGCCTGAACTCCCTCCAGGAAACCACCCTGTGGATCCCAGGAGCTGACCTGCATGAACTCCCTCCAGGAAACCACCCTGTGGATCCCAGGAGCTGACCTGCCTGAACTCCCTCCAGGAAACCGCCCTGTGGATCCCAGGTGCTGACCTGCATGAACTCCCTCCAGGAAACCACCCTGTGGATCCCAGGAGCTGACCTGCATGAACTCCCTCCAGGAAACCACCCTGTGGATCCCAGGAGCTGACCTGCCTGAACTCCCTCCAGGAAACCACCCTGTGGATCCCAGAGCTGACCTGCATGAACTCCCTCCAGGAAACCACCCTGTGGATCCCAGGAGCTGACCTGCATGAACTCCCTCCAGGAAACCACCCTGTGGATCCCAGAGCTGACCTCCCTGAACTCCCTCCATGAAACCACCCTGTGGATCCCAGGAGCTGACCTGCCTGAACTCCCTCCAGGAAACCGCCCTGTGGATCCCAGGAGCTGACCTCCCTGAACTCCCTCCAGGAAACCACCCTGTGGATCCCAGGTGCTGACCTCCCTGAACTCCCTCCAGGAAACCACCCTGTGGATCCCAGGAGCTGACCTCCCTGAACTCCCTCCAGGAAACCACCCTGTGGATCCCAGGAGCTGACCTCCCTGAACTCCCTCCAGGAAACCACCCTGTGGATCCCAGGAGCTGACCTCCCTGAACTCCCTCCAGGAAACCACCCTGTGGATCCCAGGAGCTGACCTCCCTGAACTCCCTCCAGGAAACCACCCTGTGGATCCCAGGAGCTGACCTGCCTGAACTCCCTCCAGGAAACCGCCCTGTGGATCCCAGGAGCTGACCTGCATGAACTCCCTCCAGGAAACCACCCTGTGGATCCCAGAGCTGACCTGCATGAACTCCCTCCAGGAAACCACCCTGTGGATCCCAGAGCTGACCTGCATGAACTCCCTCCAGGAAACCACCCTGTGGATCCCAGGAGCTGACCTGCATGAACTCCCTCCAGGAAACCACCCTGTGGATCCCAGGAGCTGACCTGCATGAACTCCCTCCAGGAAACCACCCTGTGGATCCCAGAGCTGACCTCCCTGAACTCCCTCCAGGAAACCACCCTGTGGATCCCAGGAGCTGACCTGCCTGAACTCCCTCCAGGAAACCACCCTGTGGATCCCAGGAGCTGACCTCCATGAACTCCCTCCAGGAAACCACCCTGTGGATCCCAGGAGCTGACCTCCCTGAACTCCCTCCAGGAAACCACCCTGTGGATCCCAGGAGCTGACCTCCCTGAACTCCCTCCAGGAAACCACCCTGTGGATCCCAGGAGCTGACCTCCCTGAACTCCCTCCAGGAAACCACCCTGTGGATCCCAGGAGCTGACCTCCATGAACTCCCTCCAGGAAACCCCCCTGTGGATCCCAGGAGCTGACCTGCCTGAACTCCCTCCAGGAAACCACCCTGTGGATCCCAGGTGCTGACCTCCCTGAACTCCCTCCAGGAAACCGCCCTGTGGATCCCAGGAGCTGACCTCCCTGAACTCCCTCCAGGAAACCCCCCTGTGGATCCCAGAGCTGACCTGCCTGAACTCCCTCCAGGAAACCACCCTGTGGATCCCAGGAGCTGACCTGCATGAACTCCCTCCAGTAAACCACCCTGTGGATCCCAGGTGCTGACCTGCATGAACTCCCTCCAGGAAACCACCCTGTGGATCCCAGAGCTGACCTCCATGAACTCCAGGCAGGGAGGCCCAGGCTCTGTCTGCATTGGCTGGTGAAGTCTCCTGGCAGCAGGTGGGCCAATGCAGCCCCCAACTCCCCTCCCTCCCTCAGGGTCCACTGTCCTCTGCAGACTGGTATCCAGTGTCCCCACAATAACTGTTTCCTATGTTGCCTGGCTTTTTAACTGTGATAGTCAGAGGTTAAACCTGGAACCTGCTCCTACTCCCAATTAGCCAGGAGCAGACACTGGGGAATCTTCCTTTTAAATTCTCAGTGCTGTGGAACTCTGCCAGCGAAAACGCTTAGGAACGTGTGTAGCTGAAACTGCACCTGGTCAGAGTTTGTAAGTGCCTTTGTTAAGCAGGTAAAGCTACCTGGTGTTGACAGTCTACACAGTTTCACATTGTCACAATTAGCAGTCACATGTCTTCCTCAGATGTAAAGTTAAATGCAGTGGGCTGTTTTCAGGTGAAATCGGGTGATTTTCTGATGATGGGATTTCCTACTTTTAACATAACAATGAGATAGTCCTCATTTCTGTGAATCCTGCCTCCGTGTTATTTGGTTAGAGTGTCTCTGAGACAAGGACAGCGGTGACCCCACCGCCCCCTGGGTGTTATGTCTGCACAGGACTCCTGGTGGTCGGAACTCACTTGGTGTGCACCATGATGCAGGGCTCTGGCTCCCTTTGGACGTGGTCAGCTGGTTCAGCACTGACCATGGGCACCATGGTGATGTTAGCCATGGATCATGACCCGTCCTATTTCTCTTCTTTTGGAAAGGCTCTCTCTCGGCCTGCATGCTGGCCTGAGACACCGTAGACTGGGCAATCTGCAAACAGTGGACATTTGTTTCTCATGGTTCTGGACGTCTGCTCACTGCTGAAGCCCGGGGAGTCCAAGACCCAGGTGCTGGTGATTCAGTGTCTGGCAAGGCCACTGGCCATCGCTCGTCCCAGGCGGACCAGACTGTAGAGATGACAGGTCCCTGCGACCTCGCTCCTGGGCACTGACCCACTTCCCAGGGGGAGCCCTCATGGCCCACCACCTCCTGATGGCCTAGGACCCTCACCTGGGATCTCAGTTCCTGCACTCGGGTTTTGAGGGACAGGCACATTCGCTCCCGGGCAGTGTGGTGACCTGCCCTGTAACAGTGTGGTGACCTGCCCTGTAACAGTGTGGTGACCTGCCCTGTAACCCGCTGTGCCGCTCGCTCTGGCTCAGGACCCACACCCACTCTGGCTACCCCTCAGGTCCTGGCTCATGTCGGCATGCTCTCTTCTGACGACCTGGCAGCTCCCCTGCTCTCCTGTGCTTGGGGACAGACTGTGTCACACGAATCACCAGCTCCCTGAAATCGTGAAAGGCTTTTCTTGTTTATCACCTGGACTTGGGGCGTTTTTAGGGGTGATCGTGCAACAGAACTTATAAAATAGACTTCGTCGATAGTTCAGTTTCTCAGGTTCTTTATTTTTAGGACAACTGTGAAAAAACTCTTCTTTTTCAGAAAAGCTGCCATGCTTTCCAGACGCACCGCGTTCCTCTCTGCCTGTGTCCCCTTTCCGAGACAGAACCCTGTCAGACTCTGTTACACTTCCCTTCCTCGTCTCCAATTCTGCCTGCTCTCCTTTCCCTAGAAGGAAATGTGCTTTTAAGCCAATAAAAAAAAATAATATGTTGGATTCCCTCAACTATTCCAAGTCGGCAGTGCCTCTGGATCACAGATTTCTGCCTTCCTCCCTATTAATCCGTTCCTCCCAAGTTCACGGTTTATAGTTGTGGCTGTTTCCCCCTCGGCTTTCTGAGTGTGGTACCCGATTGCAGTGTGGACCGAGTGTCTACTTATGGGCTGTCTGTAGAATTAGAATTCAACCTAGCAACGGAGAGCCCTGGACACCACCAAAGCCGTCCTCAGAAGAAAATTCACCTTGAAAACCCTGATTTCATCAGCTTCTGGGGTATTTTCTTTTGGTGCCTTTCGTAGTGTGAGAATGTGATTCGTTTTTATTTTAACTTGCTTTTTTGGTTCTAAATTAGTCACAGTTTTTGAAACCTTCAGTGAAACTTGACAGGAAGGGCCAGCTTGTGGTTGTGAGAAGGAAGGTCTGGGATGTCCCCTGAGAAGGTGTACCCGCTGCAGTGTTCCAGGAGCCCCGGAAGCTCCAGGCGTTCGCAGTGGCCAGCTGGGTTTCCTCATGGAGGGGACTGGCCTCTCACAGGTGGAGGTAGGTGTCTTTGTGCCCATCCTCTGTCAGCTTGTTCACTGCTGTGACCAAAAGACCCGGCAAGAACAATTGGAGGAGGAGAGGTTATGTGGTGCTCACGGCTTCAGAGGTCCAGTCCACAGACGGCCGACTCCATTGCCCAGAACCTGGGATGAGGCAGAGAATCATGGTGGGAAAGTGAGGGATAGTGGCTCAGGACACGGCTGCAGGAAGCAGAGTCCAAGTCATCTCAAAACTGTGAACCCCAAAGGCACACCCCCATGGCCCACCTCCTCGAGCCACACCCCACCTGCCTGCAGTCACCTCCTAGCTAATCCCTGGCCCAGGATCAGCCCAGGGGTCAGAGTAAGGCTCCTCACCCAGGCATCCACCTGGGGACCTTCCACATCCTCTCACACGGGAGCTTCCGGGGACCCTCATCGACACTGTCACATCCTCACAGTGGGGAAGCTGGGACTCTGGGTTCAGCATCGTGTCTGCAATCCCGCTGTCGTTCTAATCACGAAGCTCCTTCGTCCCATCAGAGACCGTTTGAATCGTCTCACTAATGCACAGAGGAGTTTGTCCACTTCATTTCTATACAGGCCAACGTGCTTCGACCCCCGGGAGAGCTTCACATTTCCCTCCTTTTTTGCCCCCTCTGTTGGGTTGTGACCGCTGAGGCAGGTGGTGCCGGGCAGCATGGCACCTCCCTGGGTCAGTGCCACTGTGGAGGACAGCCTCCTGCATGTCCGCTCATGGGGTCACTGAAGCCATGAGAACAGCTCTGCCACGTCAGTTCCCCTGGAGGTGTGATGAGGCCAGCGTCCCCAGGACAGCCCAGGGCAACCACTGGGGACTGTAGGCACCCAGCATCTGCCTCAATCTGCTGCACAGAGTGGCCCTGGTTCTTGGAGGACCCCACAGTTATCGAGCCCTAGCTGCCCACAGCTTACCAGTGACCCCAGATGGTGAATTTTGTGGGGATCATGGACACATCCACAGACCCACCCAGAAATGGTGTCTGGGAGACCAGCTTTGGAGCTGGTGAATGGAGTCAGCCAAGTGGCCTCCCCAGTACAGGGGGCCTCCCGCATCTACTGAGGGCCAGAAAGGACACAAAGGTGGAGGGTGGGCCACCGAGCCCCTGCCCGCCTCCTGGAGATGGGACCTGGTCTCCTCCTGCCTCCAGGCCAGAACCAACAGTGTCACCCTCCCAGGTCTCCAGTTTCCTGCAGCAGAGGGGGACCTGCCAGCCCCCATAGTCACATGAGCCTGAGGACCTGACAGCACAGGCCCTGTATCAGCCCCTCCCTGTCCCTGTCCCCTGCAGGGCTCCCAGATATGCCACAGTCTGGCTGGGCACAATCAGGAGCCACTTGTCAAAAGAAACTAACTTTATTTTGAGAACCACACACACACCAAACAAAACAGCTCCTCAGGAAAACACCCTCTGAGCCCAACTGCCACCACCGGCTTCCCACAAGCCTCTCACCCCCACACAAACCTCACCACCTCCCACAATCCTCCTGCTCTTGAGGCCGATTGGCTGGGTCGCGTGGGCGGAGCCAAGGAAGTCCCCCAATGAGCAGCTCCGTGGTCTGAAAGGGCAGGGAAACAGCCCAATGAACATCACCGCAGAGGAGCCAATCAGCTAGATGTTGCTGGGGCCGCTGTGAGCCAATCATCAGCTGGCAGTCTGAAGGGCAGGGAAACAGCCCAATGAGCATCACCGCAGAGGAGCCAATCAGCTAGATGTTGCTGGGGCCGCTGTGAGCCAGTCATCAGCCGGCAGCTGGAAGTTTGCTGGCAGCTGGAAGTTTGCTGGGGCCCCTTCGGCTGTGGCTCTCCACACAGATAAGCTGCTCAGAGCCAGCCTTTACCTCAGGGTTGGCCCTAAGGGGCCCGACCAGTGAACTAACCCTCCATTCACCAAAGTGAATCGTGTCCCTTGATTCTGTTAGTGTTGGTCCTGACACCTGCTTTGTCCACACCAGTGGCCCCAGCCCTTCCTTTACACACAGCACCAGGAGGGCAGCCCGGCGGGGAGGCCTGCCCACTCTGCCTGTGCTCTCCTGAGCTCCTGGGGCGGGGCTTAGTCTCAGGCACACTAAGACTCTAACATGTGTCTAAGGGGGACCCTGCGTGTTTATCGGGGCTGCTGGTAGGTTATCCCCTTTTTACTGAGACACCTCACTTGGGTTCCCCTTGCGCCCTTTGTGCCCTGGTGTGGGTTTCGATTCTCACTTGGCCTGAGCTCTGATCTCATTTAACGCCTTGTCCACCCGAGTGAAGGGGCGAGGGACCTCAGACTACCTGCTGCCAGAGAGCTGTTGTGAAGTCCACGGCTGGGGCAGAGAGTCGCTGGGGCAGCTGCAGGGGGCCCAGGGAGCAGGGAGCAGCGCACAGAGGTGCCCGGCTGGGAATGGAGCGGTAAGCAGTGTCCTGGTTTCTGTTTTCTTGGTAAAACAGGAAAAGAGGCTGCAAGCCTCACACGTGGGGGCAAGGTGTGAAAGAGAGGCACCGCGGTGAGCTCACCTGGCCCAGGTGAGAGGGCGGTGGAGTGGTCAGCACAGTCCACTCATTTCTAATAGCAGATGGGGCTGTGCAGAGTACTCACGGGGCCTCCTGTGAGGGCTGGGGAGACGGGGCACAGGCCTTGGGTTCCTGGAAAAGGCCAGGTCCCCTGAGTCGGAGACACTGAGTGGGAGGGGTGGCCCTGGAGGGGTCAAGGTGGCCCTGACCTGTGGGGTCGATGAAGTGGAGTCAGGGGGGCCCAGGGCCTGGCGAAGGACTGAAGTGCAGGGGTCAGGATGCCAGGTGGAGGGTCAGTCCCCGTCAGCTTGACTGGGCTGCAGCTGCCCAGACGTCGTGCTGGGCACCACGATGTCTGTGGTGAGACTGACACGTGAGGCGCCATCAAGCAGATGGCCTCCAATCAGAGAAGACCTGAGAGCCAGGGAGGCTGCCCCGGCCCCGCCTCCCTGCCTTGAGCGGAGGACTTTTCCAGACTTTGGAAGGGAGACCTCTGCTCCCTACCTCTCAGCCGCTGCCTTTGGGCTAGAGCTCACAGGCGGGCTCCCCTGGGTCTCCCGGGGCCTCCTGTAGGTCTTAGAACTGCCAGCCTCATGATCCAACTCTTACACAAGTCTCTGTGTGTGAGTCTGTGTGTGTGCGCGTGTGTGTGCACGTGTGTGTCCACACACATCTCCCAGGTCCCATTTCTCTGGAGAACCTCCACTACTACAGGGAGGGACATATGTCATTAGAAGTAGAAGGTCCCAGAAACGAGAAGCTGAGGGTAAGAAGGTCGTGTCCTGGCTGCTGGGGTCCACAGGACAGAGCTGAGAAAGTGTGGGCTGGGCCCCGGCCTTTACAACCAGCAGGGGACACAGCCTGGGATCCAGGGCCACGCAGCAGGGGCATCTGCAGGGCAGAAACCGCACAGCGGCCCAGGTATCCGCGGGAGGGGCGTGTTCTGGAAGGCCCACCGAGCAGCAGGAAGGCCGCAAGTCTCCCCCAACCTGTGAGCCACAGAGGACATGGTTGCCACGCCCAGTCAGTGAGGGGACACTTAGGGAAGGGAGCAGGTTGGCTGGTGCCAGGCTGAGAGAGCAGGGAGTGTGGGGAAGGATCTGAGAGGGGTCTGTACCCCATCAGGGACGGCCCAGGGAACAAGTGCCTGTGAGGGCCTGGGTGCTGGACTGTGGGGAGACCCCAGGGGCAGGGTGTAGGGGTGGGGGCTGGTGGTGCTTCTTCTCATACACCTCCTGGGCACTCTGCCCAGGGCAGGGCGGGGAGGGTGGTCTTCCCAGCAGCTCTGAAGCACTGGGCATGGGTCCATTTCCCTCCTTCACAGGTCCTGCTCCGCAGCCCAGGGGCCAGGCCTCTCCTGTTGGCAGCCTCCTTGGGCCTCCCTAGGCTGCCTCCTACCGGCTGGTGCAATGCTCTCCACATCAGGGATGCTACTAGGAACTCCCAGTACTGCCCGCCTGCCTGCCCGCCCTAGTCCCCAAGGCACAGCAGGGTGGGTGCAGGCAGCAGTCGCTGCTTTCAGGGGCTACCAGTCTGACCTGGTTGTGGGTTGCGAGTGGGGAATCTTCCCTGGGTGGTTCTGTTTCACTGGGTGTTAAAGCTCAGCCGACGGGCAAAGGAGAAGGGAGGCATGTGGTGAGGCTCCACTTGCTGGGTCCTGGAAACCCCTCGCCGCCTCTCTCGGACGCATTGATTAAGGTGCGTGTTTCCGTTGTGTTTTGACTCAGCTATGGCAGCACTTATAGGTTTATTTTCCTCTGCATCGTGGAAACACTGTTCTCAAATCCCCTGAGGTCATTAGGCCACACTGACCACTGTTGACTCTCACATCTGGTAATCCCCGGGTGCAGGCCACATTCCTCTCCTGCTCTCCCTGACAAGCAAAGCCCTGTAAGCTCAGGAGGTCAAAGCAGGGGTCCTCGGAGGCAGGTGTCCTTCCTAAAACCAGACCTCTCATCTGCCCACCCTGCACCCCGGGAGAACCACGGCCTCAGGGCTCCCTGACGGACTTCCAGCCGGAGTTTTCCAGCAGAGCAAAGCTCGTGCTGGTTGTGGTTGGTTTTGTGCAGACAATCGTCTCCTCTTCCCCCTGGTGCCCTCAGCCCAGCAGGTTCTGCAGCTGCCGGGACAGTGACACACTTGTGCTTAGCGCCTGCCTCAGGCCCTGCTGTGGGCCGGGGTGTGGGATAAAGCCAGGCGCCCAGTACAGTGGATGCACAAGAGCCCCCAGGGACACTAGGGGGCTTCCCGGGTCAGCTCTGCTGTACTGAGAGTGCCTCCGACCCAGCCCCAGGGACTCTGTCCTCAGCAGACCTGTGGGCTGTGCACAGGTGGCAGGGTGCAGAGCTGAGCAGAGGCAGAGGCCGCTCTTCCCTCCTTGCTCTGCTCTGTTCCTCTGTCACCCAAACCCCAGGGCAGAGACACGCTTGCTGTGGACAGAGGCTGTGCTCTCCTCCGCCTCCCACCCTCCAGCTCTGGTGTGCAGTCTCAGCCAACTGGGCCACCCTCTGCCCTTGGTCCCTGTGTCCTGAGCCCGGCCATCTCCCCATCTGCTGACAGACACTTGTCTTGATGATTCCCCCCTGCATGCACACACACGCACACACATGCACACTCATGCACACACACACACACGCACACCCTGTGGGAAGGCCTTCACCCTCAGCCCAATTCAGCTCCCCTCCCCTACCTGTCCATCCCATATGCCTGCTTCTCGCAATCCTGCTCTGGTCAGGGCTTCAGCCACGAGCCATAGCCATTGGCCTCATCTGCAACGGTCACCTACTGTGTTCAAAACCAGCTTAGCCTTCAGTCTAGATGCACAGAACATGTCTAACCTTACTTCCTTCTGCAAAAGTTAGTCCTTCTGAAGAACCTGCCTGGGTTGGTCAGCTTTCTGCTACTGTGACTAAATGCGGAAGTACCTGTTTTGGCTCACAGTTTCAGAGGTCAGTCTGTGGTTGCCTGGCCCCTGGCTTTCAGGCCTCTGGCAAAGCAGAACATCATGGTAAAGGTGTGACGGGGAAAGCTGCCCACCCCCGATGAAGCACAGAGAAGTGGACTGGATACTGTTCCCCAAACCCACCCCCAAGGACCCACTCCCTTCAACTAGATCCCACCTCCCAGTGGTCTGTCCAGCTACAAATCCATCAATGGATTAATCCACTGATGGGGTCAGAGCCTCCAAGACCCAATCACCTTCCAAAAGCCTCACCTCTGGACCTTGCTCCACTGGGGACCAAGCCTTCATCACATGAGCCTGTAGGTGAGCTTTGAACCCAAAGTGTGACACTGCCTTGAGTATTGTGCTTGGAACGCCTCCTCCAAGAGGGACAGGGGCGTCTTCCTCAGAGCAGCTTTTAATAGGTTTCAGAGACAGTGGTTTCGTGTTTCGTGTATGTCTACGTCAGGGCTCATCTGCTGCATGTCTGTCAAAACCAGAACTCTGAGAACAAAGTTTCTACCCTTAAAATTGCTTTTGCAGCCCCTTCTTCTGTTCCCTGCAGGCCGAACTTAAGACACCGCAGGTGTTTTAATAAATTTATTTTGAACTTCTTGTATTTCATTATATGAAAATGGATTTCTAGCTGCCTACCCTAATTAAGGAAATGACACCATTAAATAGATGTCTTTTAAGCAAATTCAGCTCTATTACTTGTGGCTAACCTCACATAAAAATAGCCAAAATACATTATTCTCTGTAAAAGTTGATAGTTCAGAGTCATTCAGATGCCAATTACGCACCTGTTTGGCTCACTTCTGGTAATTTTATGTAGCATTAGATTTGCTGTTCTTAGTTTACAACCTATTAAACCTGATAAAATTGAAACATGGGCTCTCCGGGTCATAAATGAATATAAGGCACTCTCAGACAAATGAAATGCTCAGAATAGAAATATTTACTGCACTTTAGTGGGAGGTTTTCATAAAATCTCTCAAGCTGCAATTGCTGTCCTTTGTAACGAAGCAGACCCAGATCGGCTGGGCAAGCCCCGTGCTGCGTGGGAGACATCGGACAGGTGACGGACAGAGTTCTCACCCCACACAGGGGAAACGTGGCCCCCAGAGCCCTCAGCACCAGGCGGGATGCCTTCCATTGGCAGGATTTCAAAGGCAGGGACAGACCTCAGCCTGGGACAGAGTTCCAGGACATCCCCAGCGGCCCCCGGAGGCCTGGGGCCTGAGCTCTGCTTCCTTATGCCCCTTTGGACCCTCCCAGAGAAGCTGCGGGAGGGCCGCTGGGTGAGAGCCTTTGCTCAGAGCTGGGGATGGGCACCGGGGCGAGGGGTGCTTACCCACGCCAGGGTGAGGATCGCTAAAGCCCAGGCAGAGAAGCAAGAGAGCTCCGCTGCTCCCCAGCACTCTGCTCTGGCCCCCTGAGCAGAGGAGTCTCAGGAACCCAGCAGCCAAGACAGCGCCAAGTGCAGGGGCAGCCCTGCCCCGTGGGTGCTGAAGCAGAGGCACCCACACCAGTGTGAGCCAGCCTCCCCCGGGAGGTGGGGGCAGAGGCAGCCCAGAGGCTGGGTGGCCTCAGAGGGGTTATGATGGGCTTACAAGGTGTGTGCTGTGGTCAGAAAGGGGAGGGTGGCCTGGGCCAGTCACAGTGGGCAGCTTTGCCACTCAGGCCAGAAGGAATGAAGAGAGGCGAGAGGAGAGACCAAGGGGTGTGCCAAGGGGGGGATTGTGTGTGTGTAGGTGTGTGTAGGCGTGAGGAGTGTGTAGGTTGGTGTGTAGGTGTGTATAGGCATGTGAAGGGTATAGATGAGTGCGGGTATGTGTGTAGTTTGTGTGTTTGTAGGTGTATGTATGTGTGTAGGGGTGTGTGGGTAGGGGTGTGTGTGTATGTGTGTAGGTGTATACAAGTGTGTGGGTAGTTGTGTGGGGGTTGTAGGTGTGTGAGGTATAGGTGTGTGTAGGAGTGGGGAATGTGTAAATGTGTATATATACTTGTGTGTGTAGGTGTTGGGCATGGGGACAGTATGTAGTTTTGTGTAGGTGTGTGTGTAGTTTTGTGTATGGTTGTATGTTTAAGTGTGTGGGTGTGTGTAGGGGTGTGTGTAGTTTTGTGTGTTTGTGTAGGTGTGTAGGGGTGTGTATAGTTTTGTGTGGGTGTGTGTGTGTAGGAGTGTGTGTACTTTTGTGTGTTTGTGTGGGTGTGTGTAGGGGTGTGTGTGGTTTTGTGTGTTTGTGTAGGTGTGTAGGGGTGTGTCTAGTTTTGTGGGGGGTGTAGGAGTGTGTGTATTTTTGTGTGTTTGTGTGGGTGTGTGTAGGGGTGTGTGTACTTTTGTGTTTTTGTGTGGGTGTGTGTAGGGGTGTGTGTACTTTTGTGTGTTTGTGTGGGTGTGTGTAGGGGTGTGTGTACTTTTGTGTGTTTGTGTGGGGGGTGTAGGAGTGTGTGTACTTTTGTGTGTTTGTGGGGGGGGTGTAGGAGTGTGTGTACTTTTGTGTGTTTGTGTGGGTGTGTGTAGGAGTGTGCGTACTTTTGTGTGTTTGTGTGGGTGTGTGTAGGGGTGTGTGTAGTTTTGTGTGTTTGTGTAGGTGTGTAGGGGTGTGTACAGTTTTGTGTGGGGGGGTGTAGGAATGTGTGTACTTTTGTGCTTGTGTGTGGGGGGTGTAGGGGTGTGTGTACTTTTGTGTGTTTGTGTGGGGGGTGTAGGAGTGTGTGTACTTTTGTGTGTTTGTGTGTGGGGGGTGTAGGAATGTGTGTACTTTTGTGTGTTTGTGTGGGGGGGTATAGGAGTGTGTGTACTTTTGTGTGTTTGTGTGGGGGGTGTAGGAGTGTGTGTACTTTTGTGTGTTTGTGTGGGGGGTGTAGGAGTGTGTGTACTTTTGTGTGTTTGTGTGGGTGTGTGTACTTTTGTGTGTTTGTGTGGGGGGTGTAGGAGTGTGTGTACTTTTGTGTGTTTGTGTGGGGGGTGTAGGGGTGTGTGTTCTTTTGTGTGTTTGTGTGGGTGTGTGTAGGGGTGTGTGTACTTTTGTGTTTTTGTGTGGGTGTGTGTAGGGGTGTGTGTACTTTTGTGTGTTTGTGTGGGTGTGTGTAGGGGTGTGTGTTCTTTTGTGTGTTTGTGTGGGTGTGTGTAGGGGTGTGTGTACTTTTGTGTGTTTGTGTGGGTGTGTGTAGGGGTGTGTGTTCTTTTGTGTGTTTGTGTGGGTGTGTGTAGGTGTGTGTAGTTTTGTGTGTTTGTGTAGGTGTGTAGGGGTGTGTACAGTTTTGTGTGGGGGGTGTAGGAATGTGTGTACTTTTGTGTGTTTGTGTGGGGGGGTGTAGGAGTGTGTGTACTTTTGTGTGTTTGTGTGGGTGTGTGTAGGAGTGTGTGTACTTTTGTGTGTTTGTGTGGGTGTGTGTAGGTGTGTGTAGTTTTGTGTGTTTGTGTAGGTGTGTAGGGGTGTGTACAGTTTTGTGTGGGGGGGGTGTAGGAATGTGTGTACTTTTGTGTGTTTGTGGGGGGGGTGTAGGAGTGTGTGTACTTTTGTGTGTTTGTGTGGGTGTGTGTAGGGGTGTGTGTTCTTTTGTGTGTTTGTGTGGGTGTGTGTAGGGGTGTGTGTAGTTTTGTGTGTTTGTGTAGGTGTGTAGGGGTGTGTACAGTTTTGTGTGGGGGGGTGTAGGAATGTGTGTACTTTTGTGTGTTTGTGTGGGGGGGTGTAGGAGTGTGTGTACTTTTGTGTGTTTGTGTGGGTGTGTGTAGGGGTGTGTGTTCTTTTGTGTGTTTGTGTGGGTGTGTGTAGGGGTGTGTGTAGTTTTGTGTGTTTGTGTAGGTGTGTAGGGGTGTGTACAGTTTTGTGTGGGGGGGTGTAGGAATGTGTGTACTTTTGTGTGTTTGTGTGGGGGGGTGTAGGAGTGTGTGTACTTTTGTGTGTTTGTGTGGGTGTGTGTAGGTGTGTGTAGTTTTGTGTGTGTAGGGGTGTGGGTGTGGGTGTGTAAGGGCTGCTGGGCAGAGCCAACTCAGTGAAGGGTCACGCCAGCCTGAAGCCTCTCTGGAGTGGGAGGAGGAACAAGGGAACAGACCTGGACCCTCACTGTCCTCCTTCCTTCTAGTTGGGGGTGGCCAGCCACCCTCGCTGGCCTGAGGCCCTGCAGTTTACCACTGAAGGTCTCAGGTCCCAGGAAGCCCCTGTCTGGGCACTGGACAGGTCAGTCACCCACCTGATCCCCCATCAGGATCCTCCACGGCTGACCCAGCTGGAGCAGAGGGCAGGGAGCCCAGGGAGAGAGCCCACCAGGAGTGTTCTCTGCACACAGCAGGTGGGGAGGGGACAGGGGCAAGAAAGGTGCTCCAGGGTCACCCTGTGCTTGCTCAGCCCAGCACCAGCTAAGACCATCTCCAGAGGTCTTTCTAGCTCCTTCGAGGGATCAGCTGCAGGTGTGTGGAGCACACACACGTGACCCACCTGAGACTGCTGAGGTTTGTCCACTACCGTGAGCTCAGGTGATACCTCCAGGTCCCTCCGCACTGTCCAGCTCCCTCCAGGACTCCCTGGCCCTGGCCCTGGCTCTGGCAATAAGAAGCTTGGCTACCTCTGTCCAGTGTGTTGATTTGTCCAGTTCCACAAACACTTCAGTACTTTCAGATTTTGCTAATGAACACCACTATGTGTTTATTTACCCTTCTCGTTGGTTCTACCCTGGGGGTGGTGACCCTCGGGCTGGGGTCACCAGGAGGAGCCCTCTCTGCGATGCTATTGCGGTCCTTAGCTGGACTGCTCTGGTGCTCACCGGGGAGCAGCTGGTATCACTGACTCATTCATGATTGGCCTTGACCTGCATCTGCCTGGTGACTCAGGACAGGGCACTACTCACGGGCCTGCTGGTCACTCAACACACCTGCTCGGGTCCTGGGAGGGCTTCCTCGGGTGCTTCTGTTCTTACCATCGAGTCTCGGGCTCCTCACGGGCTCTGTCTCCTGTGCACTTACCAGACACCTGTTTTGAGGTCACCTTCCCCCTCCCGTGGCTCGCCTTAGCCCTGCTCTTACCAGAACGTTTTGGACAGCCAAAGTGCAATTTTAATGAAACACAATAGGTCTTCTTTTTCTTCATTTTTTATTTATTCTTTGTATATAATTCAAGAAATTTTGCCTAATGCAAATATGAAAGATATCTTTTTCTATAGTTTCTTCAAGAAGTTTTAATTGAGAGCTATAATCCAGGTTGAGTTAAATTTTGTACAGAGTATAAGGTTAGCGTGGAGATTCAATTTTTATAAAGCTATTTAATTTTTCAAAAGTGCATGTGGAAAGAATGTCCTTTTCAGTTGAATCACCGTGGTCCCTCTGAGGAACAGCCACGAAGCCACACATACACGTGTGACTCTACGTCTGGCCTCTCTGTCTGCTCTCACGGATCCCACGTTAATACCACCTGCACCGGCTGACAAGCTTACAGTAAGCTTCATTTCAGCCCCTGTAACTCATCAAATTTGTTCTTTTTCATAACTTTTGACTCTTCTAAGTAACACATTTCCATGTGAATTTCCAGCTCCACTGGGAGCGCCTGCAGAGGTTGCAGGGTGCCTGCCACAGGACCCCCGGCCCTGCGAGGGGACCCCAGCCGGCCTCGTGTGTTCCAGGATCTCCTCGGTCTGCTCTCCAGGCTCCTTCCCGCCACTGAGCTGTGGCCCCTCATGGGCAGTGAGGATCAGCGAGGCCTTTGTTTGTGAGTAAGGTTGGACTATTCTCTTGGAGGCGAGAACACCCTTTCTAAGAGTAGAAACTGCCGCCCAGGAGCCGCCTGCACAGTGCTGTACCTGAGGTGGCCAGAGGGACACCCAGCACCCACGGGCGAGTCCTCCACTGTCACCCTGGGAGCGGGGGCTCTCTTTCTCTTTCTGCCAGCTGGGTCTGGACCCCAGTCTGTTTCCACCTCCAGAGAACCCCCCTTGGCCTCGTGCACTTCCCATGTCCTTGGTCACTCCTACCTGGCCAGCAGACACCTGCGTCCACAGGGACGGGCCTGTGGGCTGAGGGTGGAATAGAAGGGCAGACATGGTGGCTCAATCAAGCCTGGGAGGTGACAAGGGCAGCACCTGGGCCCAGGTGAGGGTCCTGGGTCCTGCCCAGAGGATATCACAAGGCCTCTTGGCCCTCACAGGACAAAAGTCCTCTAACTCCCTGAAGCCCAGCTCTGCACCAGCCCCACGGTGCACTGCCACAGGCTGAATGCTGCCCAGGGAGGTGCCCGCCCTCTGTGACCTCATTGCAAAAGAGCATGGCAGGAACCTACCCAGGAGTGTCCAGCCTGGCCTGCGGCCCTCCAGGACCTGCACTGGCAGCCTGCGGACCGCGGGCAGCTCCACTGCCCCCTCAGGGCCCTGGAGCCGGCTGAGAGCCCACCCTGCCTCCTCGCTGCCAGGACGCCACAGCCCCTTTGGGCTAAGTGGACCACGGTGGCTGTCCCCTCCATGGAGAGTCCTTCAGTGTGGGGGACAGCCACGTGTGTCTCTCTGCCCGGTCCTGGGTTGGGGCTCACTGTGGAGTTCTTGGTGTCCTTTGGAGAGGAGCCTGCTGAGTACAGCTGGGCCAGACCTCCTGATGCCCGCCTCGCTCTGACCACCTCACACTCCCCCGGTGGCCACTGGACGAAGCTCCTAATTTGGATATTGCTGTGGTTGGAACGCGTGTGGCTCCAACTTCACACCCCAGTGTGACTGTGAGGAGGTGGGACCTGTGGGCGGCCGTGAGGTCACCAGGGCAGAGCTCCTGAAGGGCTGGCGTCCCAGGAAAAGGGGCCAGGAGTTCTGCCTGCTCTTCCCACCTCTGAGGGCCCAGCACGGAAGTGCTCCGGTGCCACTGTGTGGGGACGTGCTGTCAGCACATGTGCACAAGTGTGTGTGGGCCTCCGTCTGTGTCCCGGCCCGCCCTTCCCAGGCATGAGTGACATTCGTACATGTGGGCGTGGGCGAGTGCTGGGTGTGTGTACGTGGGTTCCATGTGCATTTGTGTACGTGTGTGCATGTGTGCGAGTGAGGGCTTGTCTGTGCATGCCTGAGTGTGCATGTGTGTGGTTATGCACAAATGTGTACCCCTGTGGGCACACATATGGACAAGTCAAAATCAGAGACCCTTCACTCAGCTAATGCTCTCTAGAGGTTCAAAATGTCATTTTTTTAAATTTCCAATTCCAATAGCAAAGGACACAAACTTGAGTTTGGCTTGATTGACAACAAGCTCCAGTCAGCTCCTTCAGGCCCGGGCTTTGGAGTGTCCTACTTCATTGACGTTCTCCTTTCCTTGTGTGCTGTCCCCCGAGGAACCCCAAGGGAGTCAGGGGTCGGGGAGGCTGGAACACGGCTCACCTGCATTTCCCAGACTCTGGGCCCGGCCAGGAGCTGCACGGGAAGGGGACTCTGGCCCTCACCCCATGCCCGCTCCGTGGGATAACTGGCCCCAGGACCCACCCAGCAGAGGGGAAGTTCCTGGGGGTACAAGAGCAGGAGCCCCCAGCCCTGGGCTGACTGCTCCCTAAACCTCAGCGAGTTCTGTAGCCGGGAGAGGAGGGTAGCAGAGCCACTCTGCATGCTCCTGGCCTGTGGGGGAAGTGCAGCCGGCCCCTGAAGGGATGCTGCCTGCTGCCCGCCGCGGGGAAGGAGATTTTGCACAGACTGGCGAGGCTGACAGCACTGTTATCCCTCCAGCTGCAGAAGAGGACACCCCAGGCCTTGCCTGGTGGCCTGGCCAGCAGAGTCCACACCCAGCAGGGCCCACCCACCCCCAGGGCCAGAACTTGGCCACCTGCCAGGCTACCTCCAGCAAAGAAAGCTGCACCCTGGGCCCACCTGGCAGAGCTTCCTGCTCCTGGGCCCCTGCCCCTGGGCCCCTGCCAGCTCGCAGCCGCCTCTTCCCACCCACAGATTTGTTCTTAAATCTGCCTTGGGGAGCGTCACGTCTCAGGAGCGCACCTTTCTGAAAGACCTGTCCCCACCAACGACCAATCACGTGTCAACAGCCCGCTGCCATGGAAACACGAGGCTCCCTGGCTGCAAGGTGACGCAGCCGCGCCCCCTCCCTGACCAGCAATGGGCCACAGCTGCCATGATGAGAAGACAAGCGATGGGAGCCGCCGCCAGGCCCACCCCTGGGCGCCACCTGGCCCAGCCACGGGGCCACCTCCACCTGGACCACACAGGCTGACATGCTGGGGACGGGCAGCGTTCTGCTTCTATGGGCTCCTCCCCACAGAGTCTGCTGGGCGGGCGTCAGTGCCACACGAGGCAGCTCACCTGTGGGAGCCAAGGAGGCAGCCTGCAGCTGGGACTGTGCCTAACACCACCCCGCAGAGGGGCCCATGGGGACCCACCTCAGCCACCGCTTGGCCTGGTGCCAGGGCCTCCCTCTGCCCCTCCACAGCCACCAACGCCAGAGCCGGTCCTGCCACAGTTGGGCCTGCTGCCCTGAGCCTGTTACTGCTGCCCCAGCCCCGAGCGCCCCAGAGCCATAGCCTTCATCTGTTGGGGCTGCCACAACAGGCCGCCTTGACCAGGGTGTGGACAACACCCCCCGCTCCCCATCCACCAAACCTACCTGCGGCCAAGGGGACTGCGGGTGCAGCCTGTGCAGTCCTATGCCTGGGTGACGGCAGGGACAAAGGCTGGACACTGGGTGAGGACAGGCACCCCGGGGTCCAGGTGAGAAGTGGTGAGCAGAGAACTGGATGGTGAAGGAGGCGAAGGTAGCTAGGCACGGGGATAAGGCCCCTCGGGGAGAGTCTCACTAGCAGTTACAGACCCCCGAGCCCTTCCCAGCAAGGAAGGCCGGAGAGGAGCCCTGCTGTCCCCACCCCAGCTGCCCGCGGCACCCAGGGCCACCATCACCCTGCCGAACCTCCAGGGAGCAGAGCTGCCTTGGGGCAGGGGACAGTGCCCAGGAAAGGCCACCTTCCTCTCTCCTGGGCCTTGACCCCTCTCTGCAGCCTGGGCTGGAGAATGACGGGTGAGTGTGAGCCCTCTGTCCCCGGCTCCGAGCAGAGAGAGAGGCTTTAGAGTGATCCCAGAAGCTCTTCAACACACCAGACCCAACCCCAAGGACTGGATCAAGAAGGAAAAAAGATAAAAAAGGAAAAGAAAGGAAACCCACCGTCCCGATCAGAACACAGGGAGGATTCTACCCACTGCGCTAGCTGGAGCAGTGAGCCACGTGGCCTTGGGCTGCACTTGGGAGGAGGGCTGTTTGCTGAGACCCTGGATCGCACGGTCTTCGAGCCAGAGGTGGAGCCCTCTGGGCTGGTTCCTCACTAAGATGCTAGATTTGGATCATGGAGTCTGCAGCCCCCTGGCTCTGATGTTCCAGCCAATTGCTGATTAGCACATGGACAGGTGCGGGTGCTGTGTTCCAACCCTCCCCATCTGCACCCAGGTCAGAACACGCTGAGCCCTTCTCTCAAACAGCAGCCCCCCGACTCTCGTGACCTTTCCAGCCACCCCACGGGGCATTAGCTCCACAGGAACCACACTCCATTGTTTCATTTTAGTCTGTCGCAGTGGGTCTTCTATCCGTGCATATTTTTCAGATAAGGTAACTAGCAGGAGGTCAACGACTTCTCCAGGTCATTATGGTCCTGAGCAGAGAAAAGGGCTTTAAAATAATCTCTGGACTCACTCCAGACAGAAATGGGTAGGGTCAGGATTGGGTTCCACCTTTCGGAATCAATGTCTTTATTTACGTGTTTACCTTTTAACTGAGTCAAAAGTCACACACACGTAGTTAAGCATCTCAGAACACTCGGTACCTTCTCAGGGTTGGGCAACCCACCCCAATCTCGTTCAACCCATCTGCATCACCCCCAAGGGGACCTGGTGCCCAGTGAGCAGCCACTGCCCACAGTCAGCTCTGCCACTCCTGATAGTCAACCTTTCTTTCTCCATGGACCCTCCTGTTTTCATCCTATGAACATGGGACCTCTCCTGTGACTGCTTCAGCTTAGCATAATGCTTTCCATGTTCGTCCCTGTCACACTCCTTTGAATGGCTTTGGTACCTTCTGAAACCCCACTTGATATGGAAGTGAGGGCTTGTGTCTGGACTCCGTTTTTATTACACTGGTCTGGTACTTGTCATTGTGCTGTGCCAGGTTGCCTTAAGGGCTGTAGCCTTGGAGTTCGGTTCTGAACTCAGGAAGGTGCCTCTCCAACTCTGCCCCTCCTTGCCCTCTTCTGCAGTAGCCACCTGGGGCTCCTAATAATTCCTCCTCAGTGTTAGGACTGGCTCTTCTACTTCTGCAGAAAAGAGGCCTTGCATGATCGATTGGGAGCACAGGATGTACAGAAATCTCTGGGTCACAAACACCTCATCAAAATTGTCCTCCAGTCCGTGAACTCAGCACATCTTTCCCTCTGTATGTCCTCTTCAATTCCTTTCAGCAATGTTTTATGGTTTTCAGTTTACCAATCTTTCTCCTTCTTGGTTAGTTTATTTTTATGATTTTATCATTTTTCATGCTATTGCAACTGTGATTATTTTAAAGTTTGTTTTCATCTTAACTGATTACAGCATCTCTAAGTGGGTCTCTTTGGGCTTGCCATATGGGGTATGTTCGGCTTCTTGGGTCTATAAACACTCATTTACTTCATTGTATTTAGGAGTTGAGTTCTTCAGACAATCTCTGCCTTTACACCACTCCTCCCCTCTGGAACTCCTCCCCTCCGGAACTCCTATGATGCATCTATCACATTGGTGGCTGTGATGGTGTTCCTCAATCCCTTAGGTCCTGTTCCCATTTTTCATCTTTTTCCCTTCTGCTCCTCAGACTCAATACTTTCATTGTTGCCATGGTTTTCATGAATGGACTCTAAACATCCACATGTTAAAATTTCATCCCCAGGGTGCCTTTGGGAGATGATAGAGTCTTGGGAAGTTCTCCTGGTGGGAGTTTCTTAGGTCCCGGGCAGTGTGTCCTCAAGGGGGATTGTGAAACCCTAGGCCTTCCTTATCTATGTTTCCTGGCTCATGAGGTGAGAAATTTTGCTCTTCCATGTACTCCCACCATGATGTGCAGCCTGGCCAGAAGCCAAAAGCAAAAGGGCCACTTGATCATAAACTAAACCTCCAAAACTGTGAGCCAAAATCAACCTCTTCTCTCTGTAAGCTAATGCATCATGTATTTTGTTATACCGATGGGAAGCTAATAAATTGTCCTGTCTTTAAGTTCTCTGGTTATTTCTTTTGCTTATTCATATCTGCTGTTGACCTCTCTAGTTAATTTTTCATTTCCGTCATTGTGCTTTTTAGCTCTAGAATTTCTATTTTGTTCTTTTTCTTATTGTTTCTCTATTTGTTGGGATATTATTTTCTCCTAGTTTTCTTTAGTTCTTTGCCCATGGTTTCCCACAAATCTTGGAGCATATTTATTAATATGCTCAATAACATGTGCTTACTCTGGGATAATTTGTTAATCTCCTTTTTTCTCCAAGTGAACCATACTTTGTTGTTTTTTGCATGTTTTGCAATTCTTTGATAAAAATGAAACATTTTGGGCTGGAGATGTGGCTCAAGCGGTAGCGCGCTCGCCTGGCATGCGTGCGGCCCGGGTTCGATCCTCAGCACCACATACCAACAAAGATGTTGTGTCCGCCGAGAACTAAAAAATAAATATTAAAAAATTCTCTCTCTCTCTCTCTCACTCTCTCTTTAAAAAAAAATGAAACATTTTCATATGGCAACTCTGAAACATAATCATATGGCAACTCTGAAAATCAGATTATTCCTCTTCTCAAAGTATTTTGTTCCTGGCTAGAAGCTGCAATTGCTTATTTAATGACTATTTCAAATTATCTTTGAAGACTGTAATTTTTGTTATGTTATGATATCTGATCTCTATTATTTTGCTTGTGGTCAATAATATTTTGAGAAGTATTTTCTTAAATTCCTGGAGCATGTCCCTCACCTTTCCAATCCCCCCACCCCAAAAAAAGATATGAACATTTGGGTCCTGTTTGCAGATTTGTTCTGTAGTGCTCTCCTGCGTCACTGTGTCCATTTGTTATGGGCCAGGCTCTCTGGGCAATGACCAAACACACTCCACTTTACCCTGAGGCTCCACGTCCTATAAGAAACGCTTCTCCCATGGGAACACCCCGCCTCTGTGCCTTTCGATAGTTACTTAGCATAGCATGTTTGACAACACAAAATGTCAATTCCTATACCATGTATTGGTTCCCATTCCTTGGACAATGTACCCTCTCAGAGATTGATTGTCTAGACTTTAGTAACCATTCTTTAATTTGTACTCAAGTAGGGTCATTTTGACCCACTTCCCTTTTGCTTATGATTATGGAAAGTCCCGTGGGAAATACCAATGTACCCATTGCATTGTTTTGCTAATGGCTCACTTCAGCTCTGTACCCTTGCTTGCTTGCTTGCTTGCTGCTGTGCCAACCTGTGCCAACTTTGAAATACTCAGGCTCAATGCTGTTCCGTGCAGAGACAGTTATGGGACCTGCAGGGAGCAGTCGCCAGCCGGCTAAATAAAGACTCTCCAATTCAGATGAAATGGTGTGTTTTCTGAGCAGTCTTCCCCATAACACATTTACAAGTCCACCTTCACCTCACCCCTGCTTGCACTGAACCTCAGTGGGAGCCCAAGAGCCGCCTCCTCGGGTCTTGGCGGAGTCTGCGTCCTGCCCTGCACATGCATTCTAGATTCTCTACTGTACCCAGGAGCTTTTCAAACCCCATAATCCCCAAAGCAACTCTCCAGCTTCCCGCCGCCCAGGTCTTTGGCTTACCTACTGTTAGACCAGGTGTCTACCGAGGGTCTGTTACTTCTCCGAGTTTCCCAGGATCCTTCACTGCCAGCCACATTTCCGTGCTGATAGAGTCAGCTCCAAGTTAGACAAAATCAAGGCCTGGCGTCAACCCTTCAGGATGCCCCAGGCCTGTCAAAACAAACATGATTCCCTGGGAACAAGATCCACTCTGCTCCTTCCAAAGCCAGGGACCCACACTGGGGACCTGGCCACCGTCTCCAAGACCCGTTCTATGCCAAGGAGAGGTGAGTTAACAACTCAAATGCCACAACTCTTCCCAGTTTTAAGTCATCTTTTTCTTGATTGAGCATTTGTTTAGCTGCCATAAACCTTTGACCACTTTTCAAAGTTTTCAACAAATTGATCATAGGAGGCTTTTCCTCTTTCTCTTTTTTTTGGGGGGGTTGTTTGGGGTCTGTTGTTGTTGTTGGTTGGAGTTTCTGTAGAGAACAGTCCTTGAAGCTCCCTACACCTCTGCTTTTGCTGAGCCCGTCTCCATTTTCTCCTTGACCACAAGCTGCCCTTCCGCCTTCTTCTCTATAGTAAGAGGGAGAGGCCGGGTCAGTTTTCATGCCACCTTCTCCAGGCCCGAGTGCTGAACTCGACCTCACACACACACACACACACACACACACACACACACACACCAGCCTCTCCTCAGCAGCTTGGAGGAGTGCGGACTCTGTTTCTCCCCTCCTGTGGGCCATGAGTTGTAGGCAGTGCAGGGTCACCAAGGCCCCAAGTTGCAGAGCTACTGAGCATCAATCAGATCCACTGCCTGGCTCCAGACCCCAAGCCCTCACCCCCACCCACACCAGTTTTATGAATCTGTCTAGCAACCCTGTGGGCTTGGGTTCTCCCTCCCTCCTCTCCTTTCTATCTCTAGGTCCTCCCACTTGAAGGCTGAGGGTAGCTGTGGCTAGGGTGGGGGGAGAAAAGTGCCACAGTTGGACCAGGTCAGAGTGGGTGGGGTCTCCTGCCCGGGGTATTGAGAACCTGAGAACCCAGGGACTCTGTGTGCTCTAGCTCCACACGCAGAATCGTTTAAAAAGTCGATGTGTCAATTCCTTGCAGGTCTTTTTTCCACTTAGTTATGAAAACATTATGTTTCTCTTAAGGAATCAAACAGTTGGTGTTTATCTTACATCACTTATCGCAAGTGTGATTTGAAAGACAAACTGATTTTCCAGCTGCTCAGTGATTAAAATGTTTGACAATTTATGTCTTCATGTTTGATTTGTGGTCCAGGACGTGAGAAATACAATAAATACGTCCTTTCTGAGCCGTGTCCTTGGGCTGCTCAGGAGTCCACGCAGACATCTATTGGGGTAATTTGAGATGGAGCAGGAAAACGGCTCTTGAATTAAGTCGCAACCTCCTTCAGCCATTTAAACCAAGGTGCCAGGTGAGGAAGCAAACGTGCCCGGAGTGCAGAACGTCCTGTTCCAGGCAGCCCCGACGGAGGTCCCAAGGCCTGCCGTCCTCAGAAGCGCAGTGTGCAGAGCAAGGCTCTAGGGCAGATCTCGAGGACGCGTCCCCTGGGTCTCTGTTCTTGTGTTGCTTTAGAATCACAAAGTATCATGAAGTAGGAGAAGGGGAGCGGGATCTGAAACCCTCCGTGACAAGGAGCCGCGGGTGCGCGGCAGTGAGGCAGCAGCAGGCCCTGGAAACGTGCGGGGACATTCATTTACAAGTGGAATTGTCCCTTAAACGTCAGACTGGAGCTTGTTATCCGGAGGCACCATCTAATTAAGTCCTTTTATTGCTCCTTTATGAAGCCAGCAGTTCCCTAGTGAGTCAAACCCCTGTTTCTGAGTGTACAACTCCTTTCAGCAAGGACAGCCACGCGGCCTCATTGGCCAGGCTCGGCAGCTCAGAGGGCAGCGGAGATGACCATCTGCCTCAGGAGGCCCAGGCCCTGGAATTCCAGTCCAGGCAGCCGCCAGACCACAGGCCGAGCAGGGACAAGGTCCTGAAGCAGGATCAGGAAGGGTCTGTGGGGTGGGATCCCTAGGGGGGAGCGTCCAGGGCAGTAGAAGGACTAGCAGGACGGCCTGCGGAATCTCTGCACCCACATGGACCCCTGCATCTCTGGTGCCTCAGGCCAGGCCTGCACTGAGGGGCCAGGCACTGGAAGACCCAGGTGACTCCGCTAACAGGAGCCCAGGGATGGGACTCCAGGGCTGTCCAGGGAGCCGAGACCTCCCAGCCCACACTGAGAGGTGGCCTTGAAAGGACACTGACCATGGGCCCAGCTGAGGAAGCCCCACAGAGCAGGGTCGGTCACATGTGGGTGTGTAACCCCCAGGTCCGGAGGGCAGGCCCTCTGAGGCACTGCTGCTGGCCTGCCCTCTGACACATGGGCACTGTCCACCCCACCTTGCAGCAAACCTGCAGGCCCCCAATGCCCAGAGAGGCAACCTCTGCCAAGGTCACCACGACCAGGGTCAGGCTTCTGTGCTCTTCCCGGGCCCCACAGCCCTGCTCCTCCGCGTAGCACAGTCACGGGTTACTGGGTAGGACTGACCCGGCAGACAGCAAGGACGCGCTCTGGGCCCGGGGACGGGATGACAGCCGCGCTCTACCAAAGCCAGGCAGCATCCTCAGGCGCTTGTCCACTCTCGGGTTGGGCTCATCCAGGAAAGCGGCCTCACCTACACGTGGAATCGATACCCAGCTAGATGGCCATAAAGGACGAGATGTCCCTTCCCTCTGGAAAGCCCTCGTGCCCAAATCAGTTCAGTTTACCCCTTAATTATGTACTCGGCTTTCTTGCGTGAAGCTTCTGACTAGAAATATGTATCTCATTGTACTTTATGCTATTCAATTGACCCAAACACAAAGGCATTTTTCTTAAATACTGAACGCTCATGTACCTTTTTAATTAAAGCTTAAACAGCTCTTAATTAAAACCATGAATCACAGGCAGCAATTTCTCCCTCAACTGTCCACCAGCCCTCCTGTTTCCCTGCAGGGTAACCTGCAGCGCAAGGGTGGCTTGCACACAGTCGGTCGCCAGGCACTGAGAGGTGGGGGCTGTGACGTAGCTGGTCACCGTCCCTGGCAGGCTCCCCCCTGGAGCTGCCACTCACAGACACGCCTCCCTCTGCCCGTGATGGAGGCAGCGGCAGCCTGTTGGTTCACTCCTGGGGTCAGGGGACGGCTTCAGTGGAGGGTTGTCAGCAGGAAGGGGCCATGCGTTGACATTTCCAACACCTGACAAGTGGCTCCCACAGATGTGTGTCCCCTGAGGACCCCTGCCTCCCACACATGGCCCATGCTCCTGGTTCAGTTTGACAAGACTTGAAATGAGCGTGCACCCATTCTTGACCACAGAAGAGGCATGAACACACCCCATCCTGCCTGGAATCGAGTGTCCTCCTCACCCCAGCCACCTCCTCAGGTGACCTGCTCCGTCACCACAAACCACTTTTCGTTTTACAACATTTTCTCCTCACAGAGCCCTGTTGGGCTCTGTTTTTGGACTGGCTTCTCCCACTCAGTATGACTTTGAGTTGACCCACGCTGTTGCCTTGTGCCGACGGCTCATTCTCCCGTCCCTGAGCTCCGTTCCCTGAGTGGGAAGGCGACATTGTTTGGTTCCACCTGTTGATGAACTCTGAGCTGCTTCCAGCGTCGAGTCTTCTCAGCAGAACGTCGGTGAAAGCACTGGCACAAGTTTTTCTCCTGATGCCACTTTATTTCCTCTTGGTCACACCTAGCAGCACAGGACACATGAGTGAACCTTTAGCTTGGGCCCGAGTTCAAGTCCAGCCACTAACACTCCCAGATGAGTCCGTGTGACACCCAGCCGACGGGTGTCCTGACACTTGGGTGCTCTCCAGTGCCAGGCTGTGGCTGGGGAGGCTGCTTCTGCCTCAGATGGAGTGGAGTGGCTGGCCCACACCTGGCCTTCCTCCCCAGTCACTGACACATGTGGCTTGACTCTTTCAGGACACTTGTCACTGGAAGACGGTGGCCCTGAGGAACAGGGGACAAAAGCACAACAGTACGTGTGGGGGGCTCATGATATGCAGAAACAGCCCACATGGACACGAGGCCAAGGGGGTAGAGGCCCCCCGTGGAGGTCCGTGCGTGTCAGTTGGTCTGAGTCGCTGGACACACAAACCCTAAACAGCCACAGAAGCAGCAGGACACGGAGCCAGAGCTGGGCGTCAGCTGGGGAATGAGATGAAGTCACAGCAGGCACTGGATCTGGAAGAAGGAGAGAGGGAACGGGGGTGGGGGGGCGCGGAACAAGTGGAACCCACAGCAACGCTCCCTCAAACCCTGCAGCCTCCACGCCCAGGTGCCCAGTGGAAAGAGGAGGTGCCAGGCGGGCCTCACAGAGAGGATCAGCCGCGGGTGGCCCACAGGAGGACAGACAAGGCACCAGTGTTACAGGTGGGGACAGGCACTGTGCTACTCCATCCAAAGGAAGCTGGGTGACCGCGCAGCATGGGAGCAGAGGGACAAGGCCATCAGCCTCACAGCAGGCCAGAGAGCGAGACCACACCCTGGGCTGCGTCTTCAGAGGCCATGCAGGCACCCTCGGGGTACCCTCCTCGGCAGCCTGCTGGGGAGTGGCTCCCTGGCTCAGCTTTCTCTGACCCCAGCAGCGTGTGGACAGTCGAGGGGCTTGTTGACAAGAGTCGGTGGGCAGCACCTTGCAGCTGCCATGCAGGAGCCTCAACTCTCCAGCCACAGAGGCCGCAGGGGAGGGAGGCTGGGCATGGGGGAGAGGGCAGCCCTTCCCAGGTGGAGGCCTCCTGCGGCTCTCTGGGGCTCATCCTCTAGCACAGGAGCCTCGCGTGCCCAGGGCCCGAAGACTGTCCTGGGGGAGTACGCTGGGAGTGAAATGGACAGAGGAGCCAGACACCCAAGGAACTTTCAGGAAGCAGGTTTACTGACTGCTGCCTCCAGAGGGGCTCGGGCCCAGAACTCCCTGAACAAAGAGTTTTATACCAGTGGGAAGAGGGGCTTGGAGGTTCACAGAGAATCCTTTTTTTTCTTTGAGTTCCCAGAAAGTGCTTTTTAGGCCAGACACAGGTCTTGTGAGTCTTCACCAAGAAAACAGAGAGAGTACCGTTTTGACAACAAGCCTACAGACTAACTCTACCACAAACTGACTGTGATTAGAGACTAACTACCACAGACTAACTACCACAGACTAACTTTCACAGACTAACTACCACAGACTAACTTACAGACTGACTCTATCACAGACTGGGATCACAGACTAATTACCACAGACTAACTACCACAGACTGTGATCACAGACTAACTTACTGACTGACTTCCACAGACTAACTGGGATCACAGACTGACTTACAGACTAACTACCACAGACTAACTGAGATGACAGACTGACTACCACAGACTAACTTCCACAGACTAACTTCCACAGACTGACTGAGATGACAGACTAACTACCACAGACTAACTACCACAGACTAACTTCCACAGACTAACTGAGATGACAGACTAACTACCACAGACTAACTACCACAGACTAACTTCCACAGACTAACTGAGATGACAGACTAACTTCCACAGACTAACTTCCACAGACTGACTGAGATGACAGACTAACTACCACAGACTAACTACCACAGACTAACTTCCACAGACTAACTGAGATGACAGACTAACTACCACAGACTAACTACCACAGACTAACTGGGATCACAGACTGACTTACAGACTAACTTCCACAGACTGACTGAGATGACAGACTGACTACCACAGACTAACTTCCACAGACTAACTGGGATGACAGACTAACTACCACAGACTAACTGAGATGACAGACTGACTACCACAGACTAACTTCCACAGACTAACTTCCACAGACTGACTGAGATGACAGACTAACTACCACAGACTAACTACCACAGACTAACTTCCACAGACTAACTGAGATGACAGACTAACTACCATAGACTAACTGAGATGACAGACTGACTACCACAGACTAACTTCCACAGACTAACTGAGATGACAGACTAACTACCACAGACTAACTGAGATGACAGACTGACTACCACAGACTAACTTCCACAGACTAACTTCCACAGACTGACCACCACAGACTAACTTCCACAGACTAACTGAGATGACAGACTAACTTCCACAGACTAACTTCCACAGACTGACTGAGATGACAGACTAACTACCACAGACTAACTACCACAGACTAACTTCCACAGACTAACTGAGATGACAGACTAACTACCACAGACTAACTACCACAGACTAACTGGGATCACAGACTGACTTACAGACTAACTTCCACAGACTGACTGAGATGACAGACTGACTACCACAGACTAACTTCCACAGACTAACTGGGATGACAGACTAACTACCACAGACTAACTGAGATGACAGACTGACTACCACAGACTAACTTCCACAGACTAACTTCCACAGACTGACTGAGATGACAGACTAACTACCACAGACTAACTACCACAGACTAACTTCCACAGACTAACTGAGATGACAGACTAACTACCATAGACTAACTGAGATGACAGACTGACTACCACAGACTAACTTCCACAGACTAACTGAGATGACAGACTAACTACCACAGACTAACTGAGATGACAGACTGACTACCACAGACTAACTTCCACAGACTAACTTCCACAGACTGACCACCACAGACTAACTACCACAGACTGACTGAGATGACAGACTAACTACCACAGACTGACTGAGATGACAGACTGACTACCACAGACTAACTTCCACAGACTAACTTCCACAGACTGACCACCACAGACTAACTACCACAGACTGACTGAGATGACAGACTAACTACCATAGACTAACTGAGATGACAGACTGACTACCACAGACTAACTTCCACAGACTAACTGAGATGACAGACTAACTACCACAGACTAACTGAGATGACAGACTGACTACCACAGACTAACTTCCACAGACTGAGATGACAGACTGACTACCACAGACTACCTTCCACAGACTAACTACCACAGACTGACTGAGATGACAGACTAACTTCCACAAACTACCACAGACTGACTGAGATGACAGACTAACTTCCACAGACTGACTGAGATGACAGACTGACTTCCACAGACTGACTGAGATGACAGACTAACTTCCACAGACTGAGATGACAGACTAACTTCCACAGACTGACTGAGATGACAGACTAACTACCACAGACTGACTGAGATGACAGACTGACCACCACAGACTGACTGAGATGACAGACTAACTTCCACAGACTGACTGAGATGACAGACTGACCACCACAGACTGACTGGGCTCGCAGGCTGACTGGCCGACTCACTCTCACGCCTCTTGTGTGCGGACCTGGCACCTGTAAGAGGAGGCTCAGTCACAAGACTCTGCTGATCTGACGAGAGAAGCTTAGTCATGGACGGGTCCTTTGGGTGGGGGTACCTGGTCTGCCTAGAAGGAGTGACCTGAAAGTGGTTCCCCTGACAGGGACATTGGCCAACCCCAGGGCCTTCGCCCCTCTGAGGGACAGCGCACACCAGCAGGAGCTGCTTACCAAGTGGCTTCGACAAAGGCTGGTTTCTGTGACTCTGGCCGTGACCACACAAGCCAGTGTTTGCACACTGACCCTGTCCCTCTCCGCAGTAAGCCAGCCGATTATAGCCGAGTCCACACTCCTGGCACCTCCATGGCCGCCCAGGCAAAGAGCCCGGGCCAAGTCCCACCTGTTCTTTCTTCAGCTGGAGCTTCTCCTGCTCAGTCCCCGTCGCTGGTGGATGTCCAAGCCCTGGCCCTGGCTTTCCTCCAGGGCAGCACATTGTGGGCTCCTCAGAGTCCAGCCCCAGGAGGGGTTGGAGGGGAGGCAGGGTGGCAGCCGTCTCCAGGAGACGCAGGGAACGAATGTCCACTCGAGGTTCTCGGGACTCTCGGCCTCAGGGAGGAGGAGGGTCTGATTCCGTATTCGCCTGCCCAAGACCCCTGGAGCCTGGCAGCAAGGCCGCGGCAGGACAGCCTGAAGGCCAGGAGACGTCCTGCCTGGAGGCCAGGGGACGGCCAGGTAAGGAAGGCTGCGGTCCTGTCCCAGACCAGGGGGCCTGCAGCGGGCGGTGGGCTGGGCGTGGCTGCAGAGCCTACCAGGGCTCGGCTCTCCTGAGTGACAGTGTCCGTCTCACCTTGCCACGCTGCACAGCAGAACCAGGTGAGCTGAGAGGCTAGAGCTGCGGCAGGTGTCTGCTCACTGGATGCCTCAGTGCAGGCTCTGAGCCCTGGAAGAGAAGGGGTGGCCTTCCCTGACCTGGGAGGTGGTGCCCACAGGGCCCAGCCACCCTGCACTGCATAGCCCTCCCCCCCCCACCACCACCCTCCCACTCTGGTGGGTGGACAGGACGCGCCCAGCTGGGCCTCAGGCTCACAGAGTGGCGGCACCTGCTGGTGGGAAGGCATCAAGCCCACCTTATCAACCTTCTAGGTGGTGTGTTGGCTTCCTGGGCCCCGAGGTGAGTTACAGGGACATGGCAGGACATATGTGGGACCCAGCCTTTGTGGGTCAGGAACCCACGCCCAGCTCAGCGCTCCCTGCCAGGTCTCTCAGCTGCACCCAGGTGCTCTCTCCCTTCAGGCCTGGAAGGAACCGGCTTCAGGTTCACTCCATCCAGCCCGTTGGCAGACCCCGTTTCCTCAGGTGTGGGGCCAGTCTGCCTGTTGACCAAAGCCAGGCTCAGTTCCTAGAATCTGTCATTGGCCCCAGAAGATACAGCCAGGTATCCCTGCCACCTGGGCTCCTCATGCCACCATCACAGGGTCCACAGGAGACCCTGCAGCAGTCTTCCAGACCCACAGCATCAGACACATGACAACATGGAATCGCTCAGCTCCCCCCAAGCCAGGTGCCGTTGGCATTGAGAGGGGGATCTCCAGGGAATAAGCACGGGCAGGGGGGCTGCAGCTGTCCATCCAGGCTCCTGGGCAGAGGGAGGGTCTCCTGGGGAGAAAGGCCCCTGTGGTGTTCACAGGGCTCCTCAGGTAACAGTGAATCACAGTGACTCTCTTGAACCAGCCTGTGGAAGGCGTCTTGGTTTTTGTAAACAGGTAGTGACATTTTAGTAGATGTCAGTATTGAAACCCTGTCCTCGGGAGCTGCTGTACCCTCACACGGTGGCTTTCACTGCAGGAGAAGGCCTTGCTACTGTGCACAATGGCCATGTCCTCCCAGTGACCAGAGGTTCTTTGCAGCAAGAGAAGACAGGGGAGAGTCGCGTCCCAGGCCTGTGTCCCCTCTGCAGCCCTGGGTTTCAGCGAGGGGATGCCGTTTCCCTTCCCTGTGCAGTGCTGAAGCACCGTGTGCAGGCCCAGAACTCACCCTGGCCCATCACCCTGCGAGGGTGCTGGCCCCACCTCTGGCCTGGAGGAGAGAGCCGTCGGTGGTGAGCTGGAGGGAGACGGTGAGAGCAGAACCCTTTCTCCTGTGGCAGCTGTGAAGTCTGTCCGTGTTTAATTAGTTGATGTGGACCACGCGTTTCACAGCACGAAGCTCATATTTCATGAAGGCAGATGGCTGGCAGATGTGAGCTCCAGTCCCCAATTACCTGAGGGCACCAGATCCAGCTCCTGCGCTCTCACCTGCACCCCTGGGGCTGCATCGCTCTCCCCCGGGTTCTGAGGCTCTCACTTCTTGGACTGAGCACTCCTGGATCCTCAGGCTCTGCAGCCCGCTTGGTGGGGCTGTCCGGCCTCTGCTCCGTGAGCCATCTTGTAAGTCCTCTTTTATAATAGAAAGTGAGTAAGTAGGTAGGTAAAGGCAGCAGGGTGTCAACATAGACTGGCAGGCACGACTTCAAGAAAGGAGACTCGAGAACCTCATTCCACACCCAGGCGGGGTGGCCAGCACCAACCCGGAGTCCTGATGTGAGCATCCCTCAGGTTCCTGGAAAGGAAGCCAACACCAGCCCCCAGTGGACAGGTCCCTGCATGTCTCCACTGCCCCAAACCCTTCCCCCAAGTTTCTATCTCAGACCCCAGGAAGTCTTCTGCAGTAAGAGCACAAATCAGAATTTTTAATGGGTTTATGCTAAAGAAATCTGTTTTTGTTGGAGAAGATTCCTGGTTTTGGAAACGTCAGCTGTTTAGATAATGACCTCAGCTGCGTGAAGGAGAAGAGCAAGCAGAGCTCAAGGCGCTGTGGAGAGGAGGGCAGCAGGACGCAGGGGCACAGGACGCAGCTGGGCAGAGGCACGACAGGCGGCCCTAGGGCCAGGCCCTCTGTGCCTCAGTGGACTGAGTCACCCTCACCTCCCCCACCCCCGCGTCCTCGTGGACTCTGGCAGCTCCAGGACCCAGAACGCTGGAGGTGGGGGCGCCTCACCCTCTGCCTGGACCGAAGTGCAGCACCAAGCGGAGCGTCTCCTCCCTATGGGTGTGGGGGGCACGGGTCTCCTCCCTCTGGGGATGTGGGGGCAGGGTCTCCTCCCTCTGGGGATGTGGGGGCACGGTCTCCTCCCTCCGTGGGTGTGGGGGGCAGGGTCTCCTCCCTCTGGGGATGTGGGGGCACGGTCTCCTCCCTCTGGGGATATGGGGGGCACGGTCTCCTCCCTCTGGGGATGTGGGGGCACGGGTCTCCTCCCTCTGGGGATATGGGGGCACGGGTCTCCTCCCTCTGGGGATGTGGGGGGCACGGGTCTCCTCCCTCTGGGGATATGGGGGGCACGGTCTCCTCCCTCTGGGGATGTGGGGGCACGGTCTCCTCCCTCTGGGGATGTGGGGGCACGGTCTCCTCCCTCTGGGGATGTGGGGGGCAGGGTCTCCTCCCTCTGGGGATATGGGGGGCACGGGTCTCCTCCCTCTGGGGATGTGGGGGCACGGTCTCCTCCCTCTGGGGATGTGGGGGGCACGGTCTCCTCCCTCTGGGGATGTGGGGGCACGGTCTCCTCCCTCTGGGGATGTGGGGGCACGGTCTCCTCCCTCTGGGGATGTGGGGGCACGGTCTCCTCCCTCTGGGGATATGGGGGGCACGGGTCTCCTCCCTCTGGGGATATGGGGGGCACGGTCTCCTCCCTCTGGGGATGTGGGGGCACGGTCTCCTCCCTCCGTGGGTGTGGGGGGCAGGGTCTCCTCCCTCTGGGGATGTGGGGGCACGGTCTCCTCCCTCTGGGGATATGGGGGGCACGGTCTCCTCCCTCTGGGGATGTGGGGGCACGGGTCTCCTCCCTCTGGGGATATGGGGGGCACGGTCTCCTCCCTCTGGGGATGTGGGGGGCAGGGTCTCCTCCCTCTGGGGATATGGGGGCACGGTCTCCTCCCTCTGGGGATGTGGGGGGCAGGGTCTCCTCCCTCTGGGGATATGGGGGGCACGGTCTCCTCCCTCTGGGGATGTGGGGGGCAGGGTCTCCTCCCTCTGGGGATATGGGGGGCACGGTCTCCTCCCTCTGGGGATGTGGGGGGCACGGTCTCCTCCCTCTGGGGATGTGGGGGGCACGGTCTCCTCCCTCTGGGGATGTGGGGGCACGGTCTCCTCCCTCTGGGGATGTGGGGGCACGGTCTCCTCCCTCTGGGGATGTGGGGGCACGGTCTCCTCCCTCTGAGGATATGGGGGGCACGGTCTCCTCCCTCTGGGGATATGGGGGGCACGGGTCTCCTCCCTCTGGGGATATGGGGGGCACGGTCTCCTCCCTCTGAGGATATGGGGGGCACGGTCTCCTCCCTCTGAGGATATGGGGGGCACGGTCTCCTCCCTCTGAGGATATGGGGGGCACGGGTCTCCTCCCTCTGGGGATATGGGGGGCACGGTCTCCTCCCTCTGGGGATATGGGGGGCACGGTCTCCTCCCTCTGAGGATATGGGGGGCACGGGTCTCCTCCCTCTGGGGATATGGGGGGCACGGTCTCCTCCCTCTGAGGATATGGGGGGCACGGTCTCCTCCCTCTGAGGATATGGGGGGCACGGTCTCCTCCCTCTGAGGATATGGGGGGCACGGGTCTCCTCCCTCTGGGGATATGGGGGGCACGGTCTCCTCCCTCTGGGGATATGGGGGGCACGGGTCTCCTCCCTCTGGGGATGTGGGGGGCACGGTCTCCTCCCTCTGGGGATGTGGGGGCACGGTCTCCTCCCTCTGGGGATGTGGGGGCACGGTCTCCTCCCTCTGGGGATATGGGGGGCACGGGTCTCCTCCCTCTGGGGATATGGGGGGCACGGTCTCCTCCCTCTGGGGATGTGGGGGCACGGTCTCCTCCCTCTGGGGATATGGGGGGCACGGGTCTCCTCCCTCTGGGGATATGGGGGGCACGGTCTCCTCCCTCTGGGGATGTGGGGGCACGGTCTCCTCCCTCTGGGGATGTGGGGGCACGGGTCTCCTCCCTCTGGGGATATGGGGGCACGGTCTCCTCCCTCTGGGGATGTGGGGGCAGGGTCTCCTCCCTCTGAGGATGTGGGGGCACGGGTCTCCTCCCTCCGTGGGTGGGGGGGCACGGGTCTCCTCCCTATCGGTGAGGCGGTCCCTCCTGCCCACTCAGCCCAGAAGGCACACAGCCTCTCAGCCTGCTCTGCCCAACCTGGGAGCTCGCGGCAGCAGCCCTTTGAGCAGTCTGCATACAGGACCTCATTATTGGTGGCTACAGAGGTACTCACAGGCTGGACTGTGCGCGTCCTGCAGACACTGACTGGTACCTGAGCTTGGTGCAGTCTCTGTGAGCCAGTCAGTGACACAGGCAGTGGCCAGCCGGTTCCGGGACTGTGATAATCACTCTGCATGCCACAGTCCACGTGAGACCTCTCTGATGACTGCTCACAGATGGCCCTTCCATCAACAGCCACTTCCTGGAGCCCAGAGAGCCCAGAACAAAGGCAGCCGAAGGGCAGGAGGCAGTGAGCCCTGACCCAACCCGAGGCCAAGACCACCATCAGTGAACACAACTGGATCTGAGCGCAGCACTCTGCACAGAGAAAATAGTTTTGCTGGAACTTAAATAACAAAACGAACAGGTGCCTTAGCGGTGTCCTTGCACACCTGGATCAGGTGGCATCAGCTCTACAGGAGTTAGTTAGAAATACACAGCTGTGTAAGTGAACTGGCCCTACGCACACCGCTCCCCAGAGCTGCCGTGCACCACCCGTCACTCTGCGTTTTCTGTCCCCAGCAGGTGGAGAGAAGGCCACCAGGTTAAGCCTGGGCAACACACACCTGATCCTCTGATTCCCCAAGCCGCCCTGCTCTGCCCGAGAAGCTGCTGGGGGCCTGTTGGGGTCAAGCTGGAATGGGCTGAATTGTCACGCTTTAAAGTACTCTATTAGCAGTTCAAATGTACACCCCTGCCTGGGGCACACTGAAGAGACCCCTGGATCCCTGGGGGGCTCCAGACCCCCGTCAACGGGAGCTGGAGGGAACACAGCCCTGTAGGCTTGCTGAGAGGACTCTCAAAACCTAGTCCCAGCTGGACAAGTGAATCCGCATGTCTTCCTAGATTTCCATAAAGGTCCACAGCTGTTTACATCACAAAGACCTCTGTACTGGCAGAGACAAGAGTGGGAAATTTCTGGATGTGTTGTTTCCCGGAGGAAAAAATATGTTCTCAAAAACAGAACAAACAAAACCATGGAATTTGCCCAGAAATGAAAATATAGACAATATTTTATTTTCCATTGCCACTTATTAACATTAAAAACCATGTTTGCTGGGTTAAATTCAGGAGAACAGCAACTCCAGGCCCGCCCCCTGGCTCAGGCGCAAGAGAGGTTTGCAAATGAGGCTGCGAAGCTTTCACCTGGTCACCGATCTTAGCACCGCCCAGCGCCCACCTGGACCTCCCTGGACATGTGGGACTCCACACCCCTGTACACCACTGCTGCCCAGTCCCTCCCCAGTGAGAAGAGCCAACAAGCAAGCAAGGGAGAGTGGCCGCCATCCCTGGGGCAGAAATGCGCTTTACTCTGGCCCATTATGGCGTCCATCGGCAATGGCCTCCAGGCCATGTTGGGATGGTGAAGAGCCGATGTGACGATGTGACACGCGGACCTTATGTCAGGCTCTGTCGGCTGATGACTTTTGAACGCTGTACTCAGGGAGTGGAGGCTGGGGGCTGATACTTGAATAGACTTCACTCACTTCAGTGAGCATTTGTCAGTTACTTCCTCACACCACATTGTGGGGGGAAAGTGGGCCACTGCCGTACCTAGAGTCTATTCTGGAAAGTTCCTCCTCTGGAGGCTTTAAATTGTAAGGTTAGGGTTCCAGAGACTGGGAGCAGCAGAGCAGCAGACGCTGTCTCACTAAGTGTCATGTTGAAAACTCTGTGTGCGAGTCTCGTTCACAAACCCAGGAAAGGCAAAAGGCACAGAGAAACGCCTCAGGAGTCACCCCCAAACAGAAGC
Organism: Spermophilus citellus; assembly: GCF_964194105.1. NCBI lineage: Eukaryota > Metazoa > Chordata > Mammalia > Rodentia > Sciuridae > Spermophilus > Spermophilus citellus. The sequence goes on from NC_138195.1 coordinate 96,253,386, forward strand.
ATTCTTTCTACTCTTGGTCCATCATTTCATACAGGCGTGAGCCACTGTCCTTACAGGTGCAGGAAAGACATGTGCACTGTCCAGCGGTCACTACGACGCTGCAGGGTCAGCCTCTCACAACGTCTACGGCTCACAGCCATGGCTTCATCCTCACTCTCATGGCTCTGCAGGCTGTGGGGACCCCGCAGCCCACGTGTGTCTCAGTGTCTGTGTGGTCTGGCTCGCCCCCTGGCAGGCCTCCAGGGCCAGGGCCAGAGCCAGGCCACCACCCAGCACGCCCAAGCCCTCTAATGGAATGGAGTCCTGTCCTTCAGTACACCCACCATAGGAGTGGAGTCGGTCAATCTTCAGGGCCCGCGGACTCCAGGAAAAGGCTCTCTCCCAACTCTACCAGTGAGTCAGGGCCCCTCAGGCCACAGCTGGAACACAGCCTGGAGAGCCTCTCCAAAAGTCCTCTGGCCCCTGAGGCCGAGTCACACCCTCTGGGACAGGAGTCCCAAGTCTCCTTTGCTATTACTGGGTGGGCATCAGGGCCAAGGACTGAGCTTTTGGTCACAACATGTCACGTCACCCAGAGCTCGAATAATCACACTTGATATTGTGTCACACAAAAATGAAATTCTAAGTGAACACTGATTATCAGTCATTCATTCAGAACTCCTGGGGTTTTGCTCCCCCCTGCTCTGCCTACTAGGGACAGTGACGACGACAGCTGGGCCCTCAGTTGACCAACCCACTTGCAAGGCCGGGCAGGCAGCCCCTGGCTGGGCCTCTGGTGGGGCTGCAGGGCCAGGAAGCTGGACCCTGCACCAGGGCTTCCCCTGAGGCCTGTGTTGCTCACACCCCTGTGGGAAGGTCCTCGGTCTCCATTTATAATTGTTTTTGCCTATTGACACTTAGATTAATTCACCTCACAAGGTACAACGTTCCACTTGCTGGCAAGTCTCTGTTGATTTATGCAGTCACATTGAGTTTTGTCCACTAGGAATATCGATCCTTCATTATTTTCCTATCTCAGAAGTTACCGAGATGTCTCTGTGGCTAATAGAGGGCTTCCTGATTACCCTCAATTAGCTTTACGACTTGTCACTGTGAATTTAGGATTATTACTTAAATATTGCCCATGGGAGGACTGATTCCAGGCACAGACCAAGGCACACCCTAGCGGCCCTACAAGGCTGTCTCAGGTCCCCTGGTCCCTGGCAGGTGGAGTGGTGGGTTTCCATGGGCTGGCCACGGGTGGCCTGCCCTGGGCCTCACCTTCCCGGAGAGTTCTGAGGGTGGAGGACACTGAGCGCAGGACGAGGGGCCTGGATCCCAGGACTCTGCCTCCTCCTGGCACGCCCAGGCAGCACCCTCCATCTGTCAGTGCGCGTCGGCGGAGTGCTGGGCCAGCGAGGTGCCTCAGCTCCGGAGCAGCCACCGCAGCCCTGACTGGGAGGTAGAGAAGCGAGGGCAGCAGGGGGCGCCAGACGTGCCTGGGAGCCACTGTTATGCTCGAATTCGGGACCCCCAAAAGACCACCAGAGACCAAGATCGATGTAAGCAGCAAAGAGGTGTTTATTGCGAGCTAGCTCGGTCCTCTGCGCACACACAGCATCTGGTGACGCTGAGGGGCCCCGAGCCCAGGGCTTGCAGCAGTTTGGAGAAGGCAGGGACCCCCCCCCCCATACATCAGAGCATCTCTTAGCAAATCATCACACCCCGCAGGAAAATCAAACAACAACTCTAAAATATGATTAGCGTATCAAGTGGCGGGAGAGAATCTGGAAAGAATGATTGGTTGGTTCAAGGGGTCGACGCGCTTAAAATTGATTGGTTTAAACCGTGAGGATGTCTCAAGGGGGGTACGTGCCAAGCTGCAGGGCTTCTAGTTTAGATATGGGTCACCACACCTAGGTGGGGCCATCTGGAACCTCAGATGTCCGATACCTTGGCCTCTCTGAGGCGATCACCATCTGGAACTCTTTCCACAGAGCTTTTCTGTGGTATGTCCTGACTTCAGGACTGCAGTAGGTCAGAGGTTGCGTTTCAGAGCAAAATGAGGTCCCAAGTAGAATGAGGTTGTTTAGGTCTTCGCCAGGCCCCAGCACCAGGGGCCAGCTCCTCACCTGCCCCAGCCAGGCCTCATCCCACTTCCCATGGGGAGCCAGGGGTCCCCAGGTCCCTGCACCCTCAGAGCCACAGAGCAACCTGTGCCCTCGCCGGAACCACAGTGCAGCATCTCTGAGAAGAGGGACTGACCAGTCTTGGGGAAGGTCAGGGTCCACAGACCCCTTCAAGGACCTCCAAGAGGAGCGTGGGAAGCGGGAGAAGGTCACCGTCATTACCAGACCAAGTGGTGTTCTGTGAAGCGTGACTCACCACAACCTGGACCCCAGTGCTCCTCCCTAGTGCTCAGAGAGGTCCCCCAGCCCAGGCCGCATGGCTCTGGTCTCCTGACAGGCACGACAGGCACGGTGGCCTCCCAGCCACGGCTGCATTCCAGGCAGCGAACCTTCCCACATCATCCTCATCACTTCAAAGCAGCACAGCCAGAACTCATATGAGTGAGTGGATGAATGAGCAGAGGAATGAGCCATGGAGGTGTGATGAGGGTCCTGGAGCCTGTGGGGGCCCCTTCAACCACCGGCCCAGGCAGCTCTGGCTCTCCCAGCCTCTCCAGGCCCCAACCTTTTGCTGGTGCCCTGGTGGTGCCCAGAAGCAGCCAGCAGACACCAGGCAAAGTCTGACCGCTGGCTCTTACGTCCTTGTTTATAGCCATTTGCATTTTGATCACTTAAGACTCCAAGGACTTCAAGGAGACACAAAAGAAGAGCACTCCAAGGTCCCTTCTCCCTCTGTCTCATTTGCATCAGAAAATCTGCATATAAATGGCAAAGGGGCTGCGCAGGCTTTCTCCAGCCAGCGCAGGAATCTCCTGCTCCTAGCTGCCTGACACCAATTTGCAGTCACCTGTTACCAAATTAGACCCAGCAATTGAGCTGGCAGCCGGGAGTGGAGGCTGGGGCTCCTTGCCTGTTGGGGACCAGGACCCCTGTGCTAAGAGGCAGAGCCAGCGGAGACCGAGGGCCCTCTCGGACAAGATGGACAAGACGCAGAAGGCTGCTGCGGGGACGGGGTCCCTGGTGCTCTGACCAAGGATGCAGGCTGCTGGCCTGGCTGGCTGGGGCGGCCTCCCAGGGGACACATCCCAGCATGTCGGGGCTCCTTCCAGACAAAGCTCGGAATTTGCAACTTAGCAGAAGGCGAGCTCTCTGCTGCCTTTATGGGTGCACTTATCACATTTGCACAGACAACATAAACATAATTCTAAGTATCAAACATCTTTAATGTCTTTATTCCTCAGGAAGTGACAGTAAACGCTCCTCTATTAATGGGCTGTTTGCTGTAAGGAGGAGATAAAACCTCTATTCTCCTCGGCTGGGCCAATCAGTGCAGTTTACTTAAGCAGCAGGCGCATCCATCTCCCAGCCCGCTCCCCCTTTAGCGCTAATTTAGAGTTACGACGTTGCTCGCGATGCCCTTCAAACTGAGCCTCATTCAAACCCCAGCTTTAGAACGAGGTCCATCGCTCGCTCGCTGTTCCTGGCTGTCCTATGGGCTCCGCTGCCTCGCTTCTCTAACCCAGATCTCGGAAGCTCCTTTGAAAAGCCTCTCTGTGAAGGCAGCCTCCAGGGAGGACAGAGGAGCCAAAAGGAAGCAGCAACACCCAGGAGTGACTCACGGGGCAGGGAGGGGAGGGTCTCAGCCCTGTTCACCCTTGGAACCAACTGCCCAAAAGGAAAGGAGGTGACAGAAAGGAAGCGCACAGCTCCCCAAGCTCAGGTGGCTCCTCCCAAGCTCACACCAACACCTGCCTCGGAGGTGGGGTCCATCACTAGGAGCACAGCCACCAGGACGCTGCTCCATCTGCTCTGACGGGAATGCTCAGGGAGTACGCAGCTCATTCAGAGGACAGGCTCAGAAGCTCACTGGGCCCCGAGGGGCCGCCCCTCGGGGTCCGCAGCTTCCTCTGCTCCCCCCAGAGAGCTGGAGCACTGGGCAGCGGGTCCTTCACTGGCCAATTCTCTGGAAGCAGCCTCAGAACCCAGGACAGCAGCTCCCTCCAGGCTCTGTCCTGTGGCTTGCTGAGCCTCATTCAAAGATGAGGCCTCCTGGCCCCCTAGGACTCCCAGGGGGGCTCCCGCACCAAAGACTCAGTGGCAGCTCCAAACTGTGGGCTTCTGTCCATGGGCTTCTGTGTGACCCCCCCCCTGTCCTTGGGCAAAACTGCCCCGAGCGCCTTGGGGCTGCTCACTGGTGTGTCTGCCCTCACACACCAGGGCAGGTGGCCTACTGGTGTCCCTGTCCACACTAGAGCAGGACCTGGATGTTGTCCTGTTGTGGGGACAAACGAGGCAGGGCACCGAAGACAGCAGGAGACAGTTCTATTGGCTGCAGCCAGGTTCAGAGGGCACAGCTTTTGCTGTAATCCATCAATCCCCTGAACCCCGAGTTCAGGGAGTTTCAGAGTTTTATCCCCAGCATCTAAGGGGAGGGGCTCCGAAGTTCACAGTCTGCAGAAGCTCACATAAAAGCAGCTTTTTCTCTCACTGTTCTGGGCACGTTCACCCGTCAAGGGCAGCACCTGGGAAGGGGAGAGCTTCTCTCCCCCCTCTTTCGTCCCCCTGCCAGCTGTTACCATGGAGCCCAGTTGTGACTTCTCTTAAAAGTGTAGACACCTCTGTGAAGCCCAGCTCAAGGCCAGAGGCCTTGTTTGCACACTTCTACAAACGACTGTCCTGGATGTTTGTGAAAAACTAGTAAGGGGTGTCCAGCACCTGGAGTGCAGGTATCTTCCCCGCCAGTGGCCGAGTAAACAGGGCGACAGGAAAATAGGAAGTTTGTCTACATTGGACTCTTTTGCAGAGACGCTTGCTGACAGTCCTAAACCAGCCATGGGGAAGATTTCTGGAGAGGCCCAGTTAGGACCTTGCTGTGGAGAAAGGGGGTGCCACTTCAGTCCAGTTCAGGCCCCAAGTGCAGCCCTGTGCCCAGCTCTCCTGAGTGAATGGAGGAGCCAGTGAAGGAGTGGCCAACGTCCCCAGGGAGGGGAGGGCGAAAGGGCCGGAATTTGTGGGTGCTCATTAGTGCAGGGTGAAGGATCCGGAAGGCGAGTCCCGCTCCTCCCGCTGCGGGAAGCAGACCAGCAGCAGCCCTCAGAGAGGAGGCTACAAACTGTGAGCCGCGGACCCAGAGGGGGACCAGACTCCCAATTCTGACCCTGACCCACAGGTAGTTGGCGTCATCTCAGACCCATCCAATCACTGGGGCTTTTTCCTCTTTTTAAAAAAATCCCCACTCCAGGAGGCTGAGGCCTGGGGGTGGGGTGTCTCCACAGGAAGCGGCTCACAGAGGCAGACAGGCAGTGCTGGACACAGGGCCTTCACCTGGTGCCAGGATGCTGCCCTTCTCAGAGGGAGGCCACGACCCTCACTGCTTCCCTCGGCCCTGGAAGACCCTTCTGCAGCCTGTCTCTGGCCCTGCAGAGCAGGAGCTCACAAGTGGTGGCAGAGAGAAAGCCGTAGCCCTGCCCGGGAGCCATCGCCTTGGAAGGAGAGGGGCCACCCCTGCAGGTGGGCACGGGGAGCCACTGCGCATGACTCTGCAGGAGGAGGTGCTTGTCCCAGGGCTGACGTCCCTTCAGAAAAGGCAGACCTATCTGCAAGGCCGAGAATCCTGAAGTCATAAACACAGGCAAAGTACCACGACGGCTCCTGGGTAGCCAAGGCAGGTGTAAAGCCGAGGAAACACCTCTTGCAATGAAGCGCTCAGGAGAGCCCAGGTGGGCACGCAGGGGCCTGTCACCCACTGCGCATGCCCAGTGCCCTCAGTTCCATGGCAGCCCCTCCCAAGGCCAGCAAGCCTTCCAGAAGGTCACTGCAGAAGCACCAGCACCAGCGTGGGGCACCCCCACAGATAACGGCCCCTGCTTCCTGCCATGAGACCCCTTTAACTTCCAGCCCCAGCACCGTGCTCTGCACCCTTGAGCAAGGGCCCTGGGGTTGCTGAGCTGGGTCTGGTGTCCACCTGCTGTGGCTATTTTGTCAGCACGAAGCTTTGGAGCACATCTCACCTCACTCCCATCAGATGTCCAACACGTCCATACTAGTGGTGCAAAAGGGGCCCGGCGGCCACCCACATTCAGCCTCAGCAGCCTGGCCAGGTGGGCCTGCTCTGTCCTCCTCATCCTATTTTAGTAACTTAACTAAACGTGACAAGCACCTGTGGTGGTGGACTGAAGCCACCCCCACCCTGCAGTGATGATATTAGGGGGTGGGCCTGGGGGAGACCAAGAGGGCCAAGGGTGCAGTCCCAGGACCTGGGCCCCTGCATCCTGTCCCCATGCCTCCAGAACTGTGTGCAGTGTCTTTCTGTCATCTCCAAGCCACTCTGCCTTGCCCTAGCAGCCCACTGAAATGACCAATGGCAAGGGTACAGGTGGCACGAGTGTGCTTCCAGATTTAAGGAAACTCAAAGCAAAATCTTAAAACTCAGTAAAATGCCAGACACAGACACCATTCCTCACCTGTGTTTAAGGAGAACCTGCTAGCAGAGGACACGATCGTCTCATACTGGGCTCACCTTGACTGTTTTATCAAAACGAAACTGAGTTTGTTGGCAGGAGGAGGAACTGTGAAATCCACCCTAGGCAGAGGCCAACGTGTCAGAATTGTGAGGCGCCCTGTCCCCTCTGCAAGCCCATCAGGCCACGTGCCAGGTGCCAGCCTGAGTGCAGAGCCGTGGGGACCTGAGACAGCTCACAGGGCACGGGCTCAGCAATGGCCCCAGAGGCTGCCAGGGGTGCCACGGGGCCCCTGGGGGAGAACCCGGCGTGGAGCCCACAGAAGCCGACGCTGGCTGAGTGCTGATGCCCGGGCTGCACGCAAGCCAGGTGGACGGGCCCACAGGAGCAGGGAGACCACAAGTGCAAGGGTCCTGCAACCTGAGAAGGAAGCTCCTCCCGAGCCCAGAGCAGGGTCAGGAGCACAGGGTGAGGCCCAGGGACAGGAGCTTAGAGATCCCCGGGGCAACCACAGAGAAGAGAGAGGCTGGGGAAGCCCCGGACCCAGGACTTGGAGTACCAGGAAGCCAAGTGCTGCTCTCAGCCCCGATGGCGAGGGGCATCTCCTCCAGGCTCATGGGGCTGCGGCATGAGGGAACTTTCAGTGGGAACGTGGGCCCCAGATCCTATTCAACTGCTCAGCTCAGAGGACCCTCAGAGGCCCTGGAGGCAGGCAGCAGGGAGGCGCCTGCCGAGGCTGCAAAGCTGTGTCCCCGCCTCCACACTTCATGCTCTCTCTGAGTTGGAAGAAGGTTCTGGAGCCACGTTTTAAGGTTTCCTCGTGAGATGCGAAGATGTTTAAGTTCTGTTAACCTTACAGTCACAGCCTGAAAGCAGCTGGATACTTGCAGAGGAGCAGGGAGGCTGCCAGGATGGGCCAAAAGCCAGGGCTCAAGGAGGCCTGGGGCAGCCTGAGCAGCCTCCCCACTGCAGGTGAGAGCTCCGCCCAAGCCCCGCCCAAGCCCCGCCCAATGCTCCTCCCCTCTGACCAAAGCAACGCAGGAGGGCTGCTTTTCAGGAAGGGGCAGCCATTGATCCCTGCACAGGGACAGGAAGAGGGCTCGGGAGACGCACGCGGGCCAGGCTGGGCAGCACAGGCCAACACTGGAGGCAGGACCTGGACACCTCGCTGGACCTGGGGGCCAACACCCATGCCCTGTGGTGCTTTCCCCGGCTCTCCTCATCCCGACCTGCCAGAGGATAAGCACCTGGTCTCTCCAGGAGTCACAGGAGCCTCGGCACCCCTGTGTTTGGGTGACTTGTCTGCTGTCCCCCTCCGTGCTGGGTGACTTCTCTGCTGTACCCCTCTGTGTTTTTTTAGGTGACTTCTCCGCTGCCCCTCTCCATGCTGGGTGACTTCTCTGCTTCCCCCTGCAGCCAATGGCCTGAAGCTTGACAGCTGGAGCTGTGTTTGGTTCTTCTTCTTATCCTCTGTCCCCTTTCTCTCCTGGTTCCTCTGCCCCTCACCCCTCCTCCTCTCTCTCCTTGTCCTCCCCCTCTGCTGGCTCTCTCTCCTCTCTCCTCTCTCCTCTCTGCTCTCTGTCACTGCTACCCACCCTGACAGCTCCCCACTGCTCAGCCCACCATATGAGCTCAAAACAGCGGCACCACCAAGCCCAGGAGGCAATGGACAGAAAATGTGCCTGTCCTTCCTGTCTCCTAGAGACCCACCTGGAGGGCTGGACTGGCAGGGTCTAGGTCCTAGGTGCATGCACTCCACACTGCTGACCACTGCAGCAAGCTAGCCCCAGCCGAGAGGCCCACACTTATTCACACATCTCCCAAGGCCAGAGGCCCAAAGTCACAGTGCTGCCAGGGCCGGCGCTTCTGAGGCTGGGAGGACTCTCTAGGCCCTGGCTTGTATCTGCACCACTCCAATCCCACTCTGTGGTCACAGGGCCTCCCTGCACCCGGTATCCAGGTATTCTGGTCACCGGAATCCCCAGTGGAGTCTGTCCACATACTTCTAGGTCCCTTCTGTCTCTATGAACAATTACAACCCAACGGTGAGCTCTTGGGGGCCTAACCACCATACCGTGCCCCATGCCCACCAAAGCCCCAGTCCTCTGCTCACATGGGCCTGCTTACCCTCCTGGCTCTGAGCCAGCATGTTGCCTGCATAATTGATGCGCCTGCCCCTCCCTAATCCTCCCACTAACACTGCTGCTGTGAAGCCTGCCCTTTGTGGATCAAAAACACAAGGAACACAAGACTCTGAGTACAGCAGGCAGATCAGCTGGGCTTCAGACAAAAAGGCCGCCAGGTCTGTTCCCAGGGTTTCTTCCTGCTCTGTAAGTCCCAGACATGGAGGAGAAGAAGCCACAAACTTGGAAACACCAAAGGGCACAGCATCCCTGCAGAGCCTGCCCGCCCTCACCAGAGGGTCAGAAGAGCGGGGGCCCAGACAGACAGCTTTACAAAATGACCATTTGCCCCAGCCAAACAGCACACAATGGCTACAGACTGGTATCCACCCACCCATACCAGCAGAGTCAACTGGAATCCTAGAATTCCAACCTGCCAGGCTGTCACAAGGTGTCCCAGTCCCTTTCTTATGCAGGGGGTGGCAGAAGGGGGTTTGTGGGGAATCAGGACATTCATCACTCACATAAAATAATACACTCAAAGTGTACAAAAATCAAATGAAATTCTTTAAAAATTGGTCAAATAACCCATAGGAAGACAGAGAAAGAGAATATAAATGAAACACTGAAATAACAAATAGAAAACAATAATAAAATAACATAAACTGTGAGATATCAATAATTACAATAGCTAAAACTAGTCTAAACATTCCAATTAAAAGACAGAGATTGGCAAAGTAGATTTAAAAACACCATCCAACTATGTGCTATATATGAGAAACCAACTTCAAAAATATTGCAACATATCCAGTACCCCCTCATTTATAGTCATAAATAGCAATAAAGGGCGTTTTTAAGTAAGGAAGGAAAAAGACACATTATACAAACATTATCCAAGGGAAAGCAGGACTGCCTATATTAACATCAAATAAAGACGAGTTCAGAGCAGAGAAAGTTACCAGAGACCATATAAATGATAAATGGGTTAATTCACCAAGAAGCAATTCTAAACATAAATGCACCAAAAAAACAGAACTGCTGATCTATGAAAACACTGATGTAAGGGTTGTCCCTGGAAAATTCAACACCTCTCTCGGTAGTTGATAGAAACACACACACAGAGAGAGAGAGAGAGAGAGAGAGAGAGAGAGAGAGAGAGAGAGAATATAGAGGAGCTCAATGGAATCATCATCCAGCAACATACAGTCCAAATCTGCAGCACACTGCACCCAGCAGCTACAGCAGGCACACTTCTCAGTGCTCACAGGACATGCAACAAGATAGCCCGTCCAGGGCTCTGCCACTGACCTCAGCACATCTAAAAGAAATGAAATAACGAGGAACGTCCTCTCTGCCCACGTGGAATCAAACGAGAAGTTAATGTTTTAAAAGCAGGAAGATCTCTAGTCTACATCTTAAGGAAGATCACAAAATTTACTTAACTGGATTAAAATGAAAACGCACATATTAAACTTGACACAATGCTGACACTGCTATGGGGGAAACTGAGAGTGCCACAGCACAGATCTAAAAGGAAAAAATCTCAGAATTCAATTACTTATGTTCCCAGCTCATGAAATTAAAAGAAGAGCAAAATAAATCAAAAACAAAAAGAAGAAAGGAGAGAAGAGCAAAAATCAATAAAAGTGAAAACAAAAACATTAAGAATAATTGGGATAAAGAGCTTGTTCTTTGAAAAGATCAGTAAGATCTTCCAACCATTAGCAGCAACGGTGATGAGGAAAAGCCTCCCAAGCTGTCCACAGCAGGGTGAGCAGAGGAGGCTGCTCAGAGCCCGCAGACAGCACTTAGCAACACTGACCAGTGCACTCAAGACTGACCTGCAAAGCAGACGGAACAGAGCAGCTTCTCAAAAAGCACCGACTCCTACAGCGTATCCAACATGAGACCCATGATCTCAACACTATCACCATTAAGGAAATTCACTGGAATCTTAAAATCTTCCAAAAGCAAACAAAGAAAACCCTTTAGATCTAGATGCTTTCACTAGATAATTCCACCGATTGTTTAAAGAAGAATCAACACCAATGCCACCCAATTCTATTCAAAGAAAAAGAATCCAATTCATCCTAAACAATATTATCTTGGTTTTAAAAAATGAAGTCTTTAAAAACCTGTAAGTTCATCAACTTAAACTTAGAATTTGTTGTCAAATACTATTGAAACAAGGCCAACAATGTGTAAAAGGATTATACCTCCTGACTAAGTGGGATTATTCCAGGCAGGGAAGGCTGATTCAACATTTGAAATATAAATGCAATTCTCTATATCAATAAGTCAAAGGATAAAAATCCTAAGATCATGTCATTTGATGCAGAAAATGTTTCTACACCTCTGAAACTCATTCATGATTAAAAACCCCTCGGCAAGATAGGGATAAAGGATAATTAGCTCAAAGGATAAGTAAAATAAATCTACATCTAACATCATGTCGGTGGTAAAAGACTAAGTGCTTTCCCCTAAGATCATGAGCAAAACAAAGTGACCCCCTCACTACCGCAGTGAACACAGAGCTGCGTTTCTAGCCACAGCCACAAGGCAAAAGGGCAGAGGAGGGCAGGAGGAGGAAAGTAAAGATTAAAATACAGATTAAAATGGAATAGATGAAGCTATCTCCATTTGCAAACGGCATGATTGTCTATTTCGAAAATCTCAAGGAATAATCCAAAACAAACAAGAAAAATTAAACTCTTAGAACTAATTAGTGAATTCAATAAGGTACAAGAAAAACATACAAACATTAATTGTATTTCTATAAATAAGCAATGAATTCATGCACACTGAGGCAATTGCTCAAAAAAAAATGAAATTCTCAGGTGTTAAACCTAAAAACATGCACACACTTATACACTTTGAAAAGTACAAGACACTTAAGCATCAAAGGAGATCTAGGGGAGTGGAAAGACAAACCATGTTCATGGATTGAAATGCTCAACATCGTAAATATGTCAATTCTCTTCAAATCAACAGACAGATTTAACACCATCCTGTCAAAAATCATAGCAATGTTTTTGTAAATATAAATACATTAATTCAAAAAATTTATGTGTAGAAGCAAAGGAACTAAAAAAATTTAGGGGTAGACAAAGTGTTCTTAGGTTTGTCACCAAAAGTACAATCCATGAAAGAAATGATCCATTTATTTGCATGAAAATTCATGACTTTTACTCTGAAAAAAATTCCTAAGAGGAGGAGAAGCCTAGCGGCACACTGGGAGAAAATGCTTACAATCACATTTACAAAAGCTGACAGTGTCAGTGAGAAATGAAGACCTTAAAAGAGCATGCTACAGGGACACTGCCACATCGATGTTCATAGCAGCACAATTCACAATAGCTAGACTGTGGAACCAACCCAGATGCCCTTCAATAGACGAATGGATAAAAAAAAATGTGGCATCTATACACAATGGAGTACTATGCAGCAATAAAAAATGACAAAATCATAGAATTTTCAGGGAAATGGATGGCATTAGAGCAGATTATGCTTAGTGAAGCTAGCCAAACCCTAAAAAACAGATACCAAATGTCTTCTTTGATATAATGAGAGCAAGTATGAACAGAGCAGGGAGGAAGAGTAGGAAGAAAAGAGTAACATTAAACAGAGACTTGAGATGGGAGGGAAAGGGAGAGAAAAGGGAAATTGCATGGAAATGAAGGGAGACACTCATTGCTAAACAAAATTACATATAAGAGGTTGTGAGGGGAATGGGAAAATAAACAAAGAGAGAAATGAATTACAGTAGATGGGGTAGAGAGAGAAGATGGGAGGGGAGGGGAGGGGGGATAGTAGGGGATAGGAAAGGTAGCAGAATACAACAGTCACTAATATGGCATTATGTAAAATTGTGGATGTGTAACTGACGTGATTCTGCAATCTGCATTTGGGGTAAAATTGGGAGTTCATAACCCATGTCAATCTAATGTATGAAATATAATATGTCAAGAGCTTTGTAATGTTGTGAACAACCAATAAAAAAAATGTAAAAAAAAAAAAAAAAAACTGTGAAAGCCGAGACTCCAGTTGGAAGACGGGCAGCAGATACCAGCAGCAGCTTCCAGTGGTGACAGAGAACATGACAGCAAAGTGGCAGAGCAGATTAGCACAGGGGAAGGTGCCACTGTGCACAGCTATGGCCGAAAGGCAGATTAAAGCACAATAGAATGCCACCTGTCAATGACCAGAGCACCTGCAGTTACCCCCCAGTGCTAGAAGGTCGCAGGGACGTCCACACACTGCTGGTAGGAACGTGGGAGAGGGTCCCTCAGAGACAGGCAACTGACGTTCATGTAAACTAAACTTTTGCAATCTAAGTGCCAATCACCCTGTGACCCAGACATTGAACTCTGAACAAATTATCCCAGAGAAACAAAATACTATCCCACACAGAAACCTGCACGTGAACGTTCACAGCAGCTTTATTGGTCGTGGGAAAAACTGGGATATCCTAAGATGCCATCCAGTGGGTGAATAGTTCAGTGAACTGTGGTGTATTCATAGCACGCTAGCGGGCAATCAAAAGAAATGAACCATTTCTACCCCAAAATACTTGAATGAATCTTTGGAGAATTACAGTAAGTGAGGAAAACCAATTCCAAAAACATGGATAGCAACAAACATGAGGTGCACGGGGACAGCTTAGATGCCACCCAGGTTCTCCTCTTGAGGCCTCTCCAGGTGGAATTCAAAGTGTCTGCCTGGACACAATCCCATCAAGGCAAAAGTATTCCAAGATGATTCCAGTTGATGACATAATTCAGTTACAGTAGCTCGGGGGCTACAGTCCCCTCTTTCTTGCTGGCTGTCAGCCTGAGGCCACTCTTGGCTCCTAGAGGCCACTTCCCATCTTGGCCCCTTGGCCCTCTCCAGCAGTTACAACCCGGCTGTCAGATCCATAAGGCAGCAGGAGAATCCCCTAGTAGTTACCTGCTGGTCAACTCGAGGACAACTGATTAGGAACCTTAATCACATGCTCAAAACCCCTTCTCTCATGCCATTTAATGAAACCCAATTATGAGAATGTCATTCTGTCATATTCACAGGTCCCCACACTTGAGAGGGGGGATCACAAGGGTTGGCACTGCAATGGCAGGAATCCTGGGGCCATCTTGGATTTCTGACCACTGTATATCCATATGAATGAACAGGGAGCTCGGCCCTCTAACTCTGCATTCCACATGGTCACCCTCCATTAACCAACACATCTTCTAGTCACCATCTGGATGCAGCAGGGACAAAGACCTGGTAGGTTTAAATACCCAGCTCCAACATTATTAGCCCAAACTAGGAAAAAAAATGTTAAACAACTTCCTTATTTGGAGCTTGAAGTAAAGGACTTCTTAAAATGGTTCCTGTCAAGAGTAGAGAGCAGACAGTCCCTTGCCCCTGCATGGCCATGTGAGCCCTCCTCTACAATTGTTCAGGTTGGCTCTTTTAGGCACAGCAGTAAAAAACTGACTGAAACACCATCCATCCATCCATCCATCCATCCATCCATCCAACCATCCATCCATCCATCCAACCATCCATCCATCCATCCATCCATCCATCCATCATTCATCATCCATCTATTTACTTGCCTACCCATCTACCCATCCATCATCCATCCATCTGTCCATCTACCTACCCATCCACTCAACCCACCCACCCACCCATCCATCTATCTACCCACCCACCCATCCATCTATCTATCTACCCACCCACCTGCCTACCCATCAGCTTCTTTCTCCCCTATGATCTCTGTGTTAGTCAGATGTCCATCACTGTGCCAAAATACCTGAGAAAATCAACTTAGAGGAATAAAGGTTGATTTTGGCTCATGATCTCAGTCCATGGTCAGCTGACTCCATTGTTTCTATGCCGGAAGTGAGAAACTTCTGGGCCAGAACATCATAAGAGGAGAGGGTGGCAGAGCAAAGTCGCTCAGATTTCAGTGGTCATGGAGCAGAAAAAGAGACAGGTCAGGGACAAGAATATCCTCCCAGGGCACACCCCTGTGACCTCTCTCCAGCAGGGCCCTATGTCCTACAGTTTCCACCACCTTTCCCTAGTTCATTCAGCTATGAAACCACCCATGGATTAATCCACTGAAGAGGCCAGAGCCCTCAAAATCCAAACACCCCCACAGGGCCCCACCACTGGACATTGCTGTCCTGGGACATATGAGATTGGGGAACACTGAGACCCACCTTAGCCACCTCTTCTCCACTGTAGTAAGGTGTTGGGTGAGACGACCTCTGTGGACCTCTCCTGGCCCCCTGCCCCTGAATCACTGAGTGGCAATGGGGTCCCCCAAATTCCTGTGCTGGAGATGTGCAGTGCCCCAAACCAGGCAGGTCACCAGGTTTGGCTTGCAGAACTCACAAGTCAGAGGAATCGGAGCCCATCCTCTCTCCTCACTGGGAAATCACCCTCTGTGAAGCCGCTGAGCAGAACCAGGCGCCGCATCTAAAGACCAGGCAAGTCAGGTGGGATCTGAAACAGCTACAGGACTTCTCCAACAGGAGCGGTGGCCACAGACCCAGGGGACCATCGGGGTGGGGTGCTGCTGCACAGGAAATACAGGCCACGCTTCTGTGAACACAAACTACTTGTTTAAAAGCTTGCTAACTAGATGAAAGCCATGGGTCTGTCTCTTTGATGCTCTTTGGAATCTAATTTCAAACCGAGACGTGTATTCATCCTGGTCGACAAAGACCTTTGCCAGCTGCTCCACTGCTTTTGGCTCCAGGAAGTGGAATTCCTTCCCATTTGTCCTGTTGGGTGGTTGTTTGGGCAGTCTGGATCCCATCGCCAACCGAGGTCTGGAGGCCTTCACAGCAGACATCTGTGTCTCACAGGCCCAGGACCTGGGAAGTCCAAGGTCAAGGCGCCTGCAAGGTAGACTCATTCTGAGTCCTCGTCTTCCTGGCTTGTCCCACTGTGTGCTCAGGGACCTCTTCTTTGTGTACGTTTAGGAAGAGAGAGGGAGGGGGAGAGAAAGAGGGAGAGAGAGAGCAAGAAAGAGAAGGGAGATCTCTGGTGTCCTCTTCTGAAAACACTGATCCCTCTTGTTGACAATATCTGGTCCTGGAATGGCCCCTGCTATTCATCAGTTCAATAAGAACTTCAAAGGGACATTAGTAGGTGGGTGGGTGGGTATATGGATGGATGGATGGACAGGTGGATAAATCGGTGGGTAGATAGACAGTGGGATGGATGGGCAGGTGGGTGGGTGTGTGGATGGTGGATTAGTTGGGTAGGTAGGCAGGTGAATGGATGGATGATGAAGGATGGATGGATGGATGGATGGATGGATGGATGGATGGATGGTTGGATGGATGGATGCATGGATGGATGCATGGATGGATGGTGTTTTAGTCAGTTTTTTACTGCTGTGACTAAAATAGCCAACCAGAACAATTGTAGAGGAGGGCTCACAGTTTCAGAGGTCTTATTTCATAGAAGGCCGGCTCCATTCCTCAGGGCTAGGTGAGGCTGACATCATGGTCAAAGAATGTGGTGGAGGGAAGCGCTCACATCATGATCAGGAAGCAGAGTCCACTCACCAGATATAAATATATACCCAAAGCCACATCCCAATTCCCACCACCTCCAGCCACACCCCACCCTTTAGTTACCACTCAGTTAATATCTATCAGGGGACTGAATCGCTGATTGTGTTAAGACTCTCACAACCCCATCGTTTCTCCTCAGAACCTTCTTGCTCTGCCCACACGTGAGCAGGGTCTGTGGTTGCCTGGGATGGGTTAGCAAACAGAGGTGCCCAGGAGCAGCCGTGGCTTTGGAAGTCTTCTATTCCCTCAGGATGTGGACCCCTCCCATCCACACCGTCACAGATGGGTACAGCTGAGTGGTTTAATGGAGAAAGAAACATCACCATATCCATTCTATTGCAGTTTCTTGCCTAAAGCCATCAGAGCACATAGAACATGACTGTGAACATGCTTTTTCCCCCTAAATACTGGGGACCTTAAGAAAATCTTGGCTCCTCTGGGCCTCAGGCTCTTTCTTGTCGCCAGGGCCATGGAGCCAACCTTGCAGGCTCCAGGTCTGCAGGAACCCAGGTCCCTGAGCCCACCAGAAGCAGTTCAGCCCAGCAGCGATGGCCTCCACTGGCCCGTGGGGACACAGGACGACTTCAGAGGGAATGGGATGCAAAGTGCAACTCCCTAAAGCACGTCTCAGGCCGTTGGCCACTTGGCTTTTAGACAAGCAAGAGGCAGCTGGGTCCTTCTGACCCTGCATTAGCCAGGAGGCATGGAAACGTTCCCTCGAGGTGTGGTGATTGGCATCCTCCTGCTGAGCCTGCAGCCCTGACTCTCCCAGTGAACAGGTGGAGGACACGGTTAAGGGCCAGGAAGGCCTGCTCTCCACAGTCCACTGTGACCGCAGTGAGGCACCTGCAAGCAGAGGTCCTACCTCTCATCCTCCCTGCATTGTGACAACCTCACGGGCAGCGTCCCCCCAGCAGAGCAGGGGCTTCCTGGTGCAGGTGGTGGCTCCAACCCATCAGACTTAATCTGGAGTCTCCCTACTGTCTGGACAAATGTCCCAGTGAAGTCCTTTGTGCTCCTCCCCTAAGAGGCCTGGCATGCTGTGGACGGCAAAAGGGCAGAGAGCTCACGTACACGTCGGGCTGCTTGGAGGGCAGCAGGGAAGAGGCTTTGCCTGGAAATGGGAGAACCTGTTCCTGGTTCCCTCCCCTCAACAAGCACCACTGTGTTGATCTTGACTCCTGCACACCAGCACATGACTCATGCATGTCCCTACTTGGGGACAAGTACCTAGTCAGCTGTCATGGCCCAGTGTGATAAGATGGGCTCCCACCTGGCAAGAGCTTCCCATCTGACAGGAAAATCAGACCTTGCCAGGTCAATGTGGTCAATGCCAAGAATCAGCTCGGTGCTGGGAGAGGCTTGGCTGAGACCAGCGCCCTCGAGACCACATTTGTTGTTCTTGAAGACGAGAAAAAGGACCAACAAGATGTGACCGAGAAGTGGTTATTTTTAAGGATAGAGTAAATAACAAAAGTCACTCAGTTTCTTTTACACTCTTGAAGGATTAGCTGGTGTGGGAATTGAGCTCCCTGTGACAACACAAAGAAAGCCCAGCTAAAGCTAGGAGATAACTGCTTCCCCGTGCACACAGCAGGTGCAGGTCGCGGAGTCTGGAGGAGAGAGAAGTGCTGAGCCCTCCAATCCCCAGCGGGCAGCTGGGGCAGCTCCCAGGGAACAAGGCCATGGAGCAGCCAGGGGTGCAGGGTGGACCACGAGGAGGGCGATGCACAGAGAGTCGTGGAGGACAGGGGCCCCCAGGTCCGTGACTGCATGTGGGCTGCACGTGCTCAGGGGAGGCTGCACAGGGCCGACAAGGACCCACAGAAGGCCCAGCACCTCCCAGGGCTCACTCAGGAGGGGAGCAGTCGGTTCTTCCGCCAGGAGAGGCCCAATACCCAGGCCTGGGGCAGAATCCAAGGAAGGGCTGCTACACCCAGTAACAGCCGGCCCAGGGCTAGGGAAAGGCGGCACTTACAGACCTAAAAAGGGGCCAATTGACCAATTCATGACCATATTCCAGAACAAAGTCCAGCACTCTTTAAAGGAACGCGCAGAATCCAGCCCTCAAACGTGCACAATTCCCCACATTTGGCATCCAATTGAGTCACAGGCAGTGATCTGTGACCCACCAGCAGGAGGAAGCCAAGCAATCCAGACAGACTTCAGAATGACAAGGACAAGGACAAGGCCAGCGGGGGCCTGGAAACCATGGTCACAAACATCACAGATGATCCTGGAGGTCAAGTGTGAGCACACTGAGGAGGGACGGGAGCTAGGAGACAGGGAACAGCATCTGAGACCCAGCTGGGCAGGACGGGCCACTCCACGTCGCAGAGGGAGTGACCAGCACTGGAAGTCACCCTCGATGAATCAGAGAAAGCAGGGACACACGTGCTCACGGGGACCCAGGGCAGGAGGGGTAGCGTCGCGGTGTCTGGCACTCAGATACTTGAAGTCCAAGAAGAGCAGCACTGAGAGAACACAACGGTGTGGTAAGAAACACGGCGAATCTTTCCCAGATTATTTAAAAATGCAAATTCACGAATATGGGACTCCCAGCCAGGCCCAGCCGCAGGAACCTGCACCACGCGTCTGGCAACCGTCATCATGAGTGTGTCCTGACTGCGCGGCGTTCAGTAGACATCAGTAACCACTCACGGGGACCCCCAGCAGCCCCTGGAGCTCCCTGCCTGGCTGCTGCTTTACTGTCGGCAGGAGAGCCACCGCCGGACACCGTGGGGGGACACCGTGGGGAGACACCGTGGACGCTGTGACAGAGCATGGCCCCTGCAAGCCAGGAGAGAGGCCTGGTATTCTAGTCAAAGGACGGGTTTGAATAGTAGGAAAGGTGAGCCACTGGTGCATTCGAGCAAAACGGGGGGAGCAGGGCAGAGACCCCACAGCGAGGCCCAGGAGGAGGTGGCCTCTCTGGAGACAGTCCCAGGCTATCGAGGACATGGACTTCCCTGTTCTGTCTCCATGTTTGTGTCCTCAGCGGCTTTCAGCCTCCTGGCCTCTGCCAGGCATGCAGTCCCAGGACACTCCGCAGACCTAGGAGGAGGCTGGGTGCTCTGTGGAGCAGGAGAGCCGAGGGGACAGTGTGGGCAGAAAGGACCTGGTGGGCGGGCAGGAGGATGGGGTCCCAGAGGCTCGTGAAAGGGAGGGGAGGAATGCTGGGAGCCGGGCAGTGGCCTGGCCACACAGGGCCTCCAAACCTGGACCCGGGACCTGGGTCTCCCTCTCAGACACTCATCCCACACTGGCACCCGGCCCAGGCTCTGGACGTTTCTACTTCCTCAGCTGCTGAATCCGGGGTTGGAGTCCACGGTTCCTCCCCTCTGGGCTCAGAGTGCATTCTAGCAAGTCGTGCTGTGCTTGAGCGTGGGATGCCGGGAGAAACCGTGAGCCGCCACACACACCCTCAGGGCCTCCTCCAGGAAGAAGCGCCATCTCCAGAGCCCATTATCACTGAGATTGAGGAGGGAAATGGGGAATCAGAACAGCCCTGACGTCCCCAGACGTGGCTCACCACTCAGGTCACCAGGTGTTCACTCTGGAGACGACATCCTTTCTCCAGGGCTTCACCAGCCAAAGAAGGTCACCCCACACCTCTGGGGCAGGGAGTGCCATTCTGCCATATGCCCAGGGAGCAGAGCACCAGAAGCAGGTGGTGACGTCACTCTGGTGATGGTGGCGTGGGCTGGCCCTGGTTCCTCCACACACTGGCTGGTCTGAGCACCACCTCCCCTTCTACGTCCCCTTCCCACAGACTAACTGACGGGGCTCGTGGAGCAGCACCTGGTACAGGGACCCACCTGGCCAAGGCACCTGCCCTCGAGGTTCTCCCACCGAAGGCTGCCCTGCTGGCACCACACCTGACCGTGCCCGTGCCCGCCATTCCCCTTCAGGGATCACTCAGCACAAAAGGCCAAGGGCATCCTTGTCTGCAGGCTGCATCTGCTGGAACTAGTTTCTCCAAAGCCAAGTCCTCCTGTGCAAGGATCTGTCTTCCGTGGCGCCCCTTGCCCTCCCAGCTCTCTAAGCTGAAAGAAGCTGACAAGTGCCTTCAGCCCTTGGGCTCCCCAGGAGCACTCGGCAGACGCCCAGGAGGGTGCCGGAGCCCCACACCCAGCACCCTGGCTGCCACACGCTCCTATGAAGGCAGCCACCCTCCCCATCCCTGCAGCTCCTGCTTCCCCCCTTCATGGTACCCTGCAAGCAGGTCCCAACGTGGATAAATATTCAAGGCAACTCTCATTCCTTGACATTTCAGAATGGTCACGAAAGTGATTATTTCACACAATAAATTCAGGCAGTAGGACAGTGTCAAGAGGGACCGGCTGCTTGGAGCAGAGTGGCAGGCACAGCTGGAAGGCAGGCCCACAGGAGAGGGACCTGGGGTGGTGTCCCGGGTCCTGGGCATGTCAGCCTCCAGCCAAGCACAGGCTGGTCCCTGCCCAGGTGGGGAGGGCAGCAGGACACAGCTCAGGCCTGTTGTTCGTGTGCCTGGGCTTGCTAGATGCAGTTACTCGTCAGGTGACAAATTCCACATCATTTTGGGGATTTTTGATAAAAATGACTGCGGTTATTGCAGATATTTAAAAACTCCTCCTGAAAGAGGTGATTTATATATTTTTCCTTTTTTTCTTAAAGGGAAAGGAGACCATGCTATAGTTGTAGTCATGGGTGGCTCGTGGCAATGAAAGTCAGGGAGGCTGCACTCCTAGGAAGCCCCTCTCCCTCTGCTCTGAGCCGCACAGGGGCGCAGAGCCATGTGAGGACAGGAGGGGCGAAGTCATGAGCCTGAGAAACAGCACGAGAACTGGAGAAAATTTAAACACTGCACTTATGCCATCTTGAAAATCAAGATTTCCCTGCTGTTTAAAAGCATGTGTGTTGCAGCTACTCTCAGGAAACTGCTTTTGGAGAAGCAGGAGACAGCTTGTACTCTACGAAAAACACCCGCAGTCCTGAACTGAGCAAATTCACAAGGACCACAAAGAATAAAGACTGAAACACAGTTTGCTTTTGTTTTGGTACTCGAGACTGAACCCAGGAGCACTCTACCACTGAGCCCCATCCCCAGCCTTTTTAATCTTTAATTTTGAGACAGGGTTTCTCTAAGTTGCTTAGGGCCTCACTAAGTAGCTGAGGTTGGCTTGAACTTGTGATCCTCTTGCCTCAGCCTCCCAAGCCACTAGAATTACAGGTGTGTGCCACCGCACCCAGCTAAGATCACATGTTTAAAAGGTGAAAGGCAGCTCTTATGTTGGGCATTCAACTGGACAACGTTATATTCCCATAAAATTCAATTATTTCACAATTCTCCTAGTATTTCAATGCAGCCGACTATACTCCCTCCTCCAGCTCATCCCGGGCTATTTAATTCTGTGTAAGTGGCCCTGGACCAGCAGTGACTGTCCATCCTTGCCTCAGCTCCATCTCTCCAAGTCTCTTGTCCCTGCCAGCCCTGCCTGCAGAACTCCAGCAGGTCCATACCCATCTCACAGCACAAAGATATTAAATCATTAAAATGCAATAACCAGATCTCAAGAATGATTTAGCTAATTCTGTGATTCAAAGGCTCATGGGCAGCCATGGGGGCCAACCACAGGCAGAACCATGGGCCTCTGTTGGCCGTCACCTGAGTTCCGCAGCGGGTGGGTGTCCACACCCAATATTGCCCTCTCCACCCAGGCACATACAACGTGAACTACCATGTGTGTGAGTCAGGGGATTTATTAATGACTCCAGCAGGCTCCAAAGATGGACAGAACAGCTCCAAAGCAGAAACAGCTCGAAAGAACAAAGCAATTAGGTGCACATATTACTTAATTTTCTAGTTGTTGCTGCAAATGTCAGAAACTGCACTGGGCACCCAGGCTGGCCCCACTCGTGTGCTGGGCTTGTTCCACTTGGAAGAAACCTGTTTCAAATGCCTTCTCTCCGAAGTAAGAACTGTGTGATGTGCTCATCTAAAATGTAAATGCAAGGTATTTACACCTCAGAACTGTCCCCACACCCAGACCTAGGGACGCCCACCCTGCCCCAGGCATCTGTTTATTAATCCGAGGCTCTGCCACCTTCCCTCTGCATTCTTTGCTAGGAAACGTGGGCTCTGCTGACTCACAGTGGTTGCAAATGTGTTTCCAGGTTAGAATGTGAAACAGGAACCCGGCCTCCTGCATCTCTGGCCGCCCTTCACCCCCCCCCCCCAAGAGCTGGTCAGGGCTCCGCAGTCTGCGTCCCCCGAGCGCGCATTGAAACAAAGGGTGGAACAGCGGCCAGGCAGAGTGGACTCCCAGCAGGTCCACACCATCCCACAGCACAAGGGCAGTTTCCCAAGGGGGATTCTAGTTCAGCCTAAGCAAAGTCCCCAGTTGTCCCAGAGCAAATGGCACAAGAGGTGGCCCCAAGCCCCCAGCTACCATGGCTCTGGTCTTGCACATCTTGCCCACTGCTCTGGCCTTGTTTCTTCATGTCCAAAATAAGCATGAATCCATAAATGTCAGAAATCAGGAACTGTGGGCTCTGTCTCTGGTCTCTCTCTGCCCCTGACTCTCCATCAGTAAAAGGAGGTGACAGAACTAGAAGGTCCCTCACCCTTCCCCAGCTCTGAATCTGTGTCCAGGGATGTCACTATTCAAAATCAGTCACATGGCTTTGGAGTCAGATGCTGAGTCTGGTGCAGGACCAGCAGTCACCCACAGTGTGACCCTGGGCCCTGGCTTAGCCTTGACCATGGCCCGTGCAAAGAGGGTGTGGATGCATTGATGGTCTTGCATGAGGTTGTCCAGCTGGCTGGCTGTTCTGTGGGGTGGGAGTTGAAGGCTGAAGCACTCAGAGAAGGATGCCTCTGGGGTTGGGTCACCCCAGAAGAGGACCAGACAAGGATGTGAGGACAGGTCTGTTACCTGGCAGGAGGAAGTGGGGAGGTGAGACAGGATCACTGAGCAGGTAGGCCCTTGAACCAGCTGGTTCCAATGCACTGGGAGTCCTGAGGGACAGGAGAGCTCACCTGTCACCCACCCCTGATGAGGCTGGCTCTGGGCTGCGGACTCCCTGGCCCCACAGCTTGCTCCTACCATTGACTGAGACACCTGATGGGTGGAGGTGGCCCCTAGGCAGCCACATCCCAGCTGAGCATGTGTGGAGAATGGCGTGCCAGGACAGAGGGGTGGGCACCACTGGACCTACCAGAGGCTTGGTCCATGCTCAGACTCTGGAGGGCTTTGGGAGGGAGGGACCCCAGGGCCGTGCCAGAGGGGCACACTCTGGGGAGCACCATCCCTCCTCCACCTCCCCACGCCCTGTTGGAAGGAACTTACTAGCTTGTGCTGCAGGAGCCTGTGCTTACTGGTGGCAGCTGGCAAACGGCCTGGCCACACTGGGGCTGTGCCCATAGGGGCTCCGGCAAGCGGAGAGCTAGCTGGCACTTTGGGCGGGGATGGAGGCTGGTGGGGCAGCAGGAAGTCAGACCCAACAGAGTTCCCAAGGAAGATGAGACACTCTGAACACACAGGGGTGCACAAAACATGGCACCGGGTTCCAGGAGACCTGTGGCCAAAGGGACCCTGCACCCTGGGCTGCAGGCCGTCATCAGCACAGCCCTCAGGCTTTCTAACTGGCTAATGTGTTAGAAGGAAGTTCTGCATATTAAAACAGTCTCTGACTTGCTGAACTTGGTTCTGGTGGCTGTGATAGATTTCCATGTAATTCCCACGGGGTTCCTGGTGTTCAATCATAATGCCTGCAGATATGCCCATTGTCTCCTATCCAGTGTGACTCAGTTTTCTGTTTCCTGCCTTATCACATTGGCCAGGATGTGCACTGTTACAGTTCATTAGTTTGACGAAAACCATACTGATTTTTGAGCAGCTAAGGGGAGACTGGATTTGAGAAGAGAGACACTGGAAACAGATTCAACAGCCACAAAACCTTACCGAGTTGGGGAGATTTGGGTGTGAACAAGACAGTGGGGAGCGGGGGAGGACTTAGACAGAGTCCTGCCTACACAGGAGACACAAATCCCTCAGGCTCCAAATCTGGAGCCCAGAAGCTGATTGGCACGGGCCAGGAAGTGGCACCATATTCCAGTCACTGTTAAACTATTGTCAGCTTACTCATGTGAAAAATGTGAGAAATGAGATTAATTAAGTTTCCCCATTTACAATCAGTTCTCTAAGAATATGAACTCAAATTAAATTAACAGCTGTTTTAATTTTCTTCTATACCTCCATAGTCTGACTCTTAATCAAACTACATCCAAACTCTCTTATCATAATTGAATTATATAACGGAACTGCAGCCCACATAGCAACTCTACACTGACCGCCTCACCTAGCCAGAGCCCCAGGATCCACACAGTGTGCCTGAGATGACCTGCCTCGTCCAGCACGGCGGCCCGGCAGGGGTAGCTCTGTGGCCAGGCCACAGAGGAGCCAAGGCTTACTATAGTTCACATTCAGGTGGCCACAGATGGCTAGTGGCTACCTTACTAGAAGGCACAAATCTAGGGTCTCACTGCTTGAGGTCGCTGTGAAGAAGCATCTGTGTCACCCACGTGGATTCAGAGGGTCGCAGAATCTCTGGCTCCACCCAGACCTGGCAGTTAGAATCTGACTTTTTCAAATCCTCCAGTGGACAGTTGTGGCAATGAAGTCTGGGAAGTTTTGCTCCAGGCAAGCGTAGGGCTCTGGTGTGGACTGCTCCTCACGGTTGCCAAGCACCTCACCCCGACGTCTGGCCTGGTAGGGCACTCTCCATCCAAGATGTGGCCTTGAGGGCCTGCACAGGCTTTGGCGCCGGGTCCGCCTGGAGGACTCTGCTTCCTCTACACACCGTGTGCCCATGTGGGACCGCCTCCCCCACAGGCACGAAGCTGAGCACAGACCTGGAGCCAGAGGACTCTGCAGGGTCAATCAACCAGTGGGCAGTTCAGGGAAAGCTGGGCCCTGCAGCGGCTTCCCAGTGCCCAGAAACCCACTTCACAGGGACCAAGACAAAGAAAGGACTGCCCACAGAACAGCACACATTTCTTATGTAAAAAAAAAAAAAAAAAAGATCCCTCCTGTGGGTGGCTCAGCAGCCCCCGTCACACTCAGGGAGAGGAGGACCCCTCCACTCTGTGCAGAGCAGGGCAGAGCGGCCAGGCATGGGCAGGGGCAGCGTGGGGTCCTCAGCACGGCTGCTGGAGGGTGGGCTCCTGGTGAACCAGCACCTTGGCTGGTTCACCTGGGGAGGGTCTGGAACAAGTGCCCTTTGACTGGACAGGTTTGCAGATGTGGACCCGCCACAGGGGTAGGGGCACTGTCCACTATTTCCAAACCCCCTGCCTCACCATTCCCAGAACACTGGCCCCACCACTGCCAGCTGACCACAGCTTTTCAGAACCATATCCTGCTCTGGCCACAGCAGGGCAGGCTGAGGCACAGTGTGAGTCTTGGCTTTAAGTTTATGATGTGTGACATCTTGGGGGCCAGCTGGCTGGGAGAGGCTGACCCCCAGGGAACTTTCCCATGAACATAACTTCCACATGCGAGCTGACTAGTTCCAGCACACTCCAGCCACCCTGTCCAACGCACACACCACGTCAACGTTCCCCTGTGTCAACCCAGTCCCCCATCAGAGGCCTCCTCGCCCAGAGCCGGGTCAACACTAGGCTCCTCCCTGGGCTGTGGGGATGCCATCCAAGGCCCGGCTGCTCTCCCTCACGCCTGCCCAGCCTCCTTGACAGCTCTGGGGCCACCCAAGTGTGGCTCTTATCTGCCCGTGCCCAGGGGCCCGTGAGTGACCATGACCCTCTTCAGTGGCCTCGCCTCCCTCCGATGTCCCTCTTCACCTCCACACTCTGGAATCCTAGCGGAACAATTGTGCAACAAGGAGCACACACGCCTGCGACCAACCTCAAACAGGAAAGGGTGGCCTTGGGGACAACCACCCCTTGCTCCCTCACCCTCAGCTGGGGAACCTGACCCGGCCCACTGAGTCTCGGGTGCCCAGGCTAGCGTGACTCGTTCCCTCCCCAGCCGGATTCCAGGATTGCCTCTGAATTACTGCCTCCTGTTAGGGTCCAGCTGGGAAAGGTTGAACCTCTCACTCTGGCATCTCAGCGCAGCCTCCTCTGAGCTGGGAGGAAGTCAACTTGTTACAAAGTTCCGAAGGACTCGCCTTCCCAGAGCCCTGGGTGCCTCAGCCAGCTGGGAGGCTGGGAAGGGGCTACATATGATTATGCTGAGCTACAGTGATGAATTCTTCTATGTAAATCGGACAAGTCATCAGACAAACGAAATGCATGCACATTAGTTCAAGGCATTATGCTTTATTTTTCCTGAAAATCAAGGGTAAAGATTAAAATATAAAAAGTGGTTTCATCAGCCAAAAAATGTGAGAAAGTCTCAGCAAAGGAAAAAAGAGAAATGCAAATGCTGAATACGTTGGGGCCGGCATGGGAGAGCCTTCCGTGGAGAAGGGAAAGTCTGGCCACAGTGCACCTGCCTTGGCTAGAAGTGCACAGCTTCGATCCATGCTCGTCGGGGGCTGCTGGGCCGTGGACCAGGGACAGATGAAACTGCACACACCAACTCCATTCCAGCTGGGCATAGGGAATTCTTTTCCCAAATGCAGACAAAGTAGACTCTCTTCTCTGGCCACTGCCTGGACATGTGCTTTCCTGTTGCACTGGCACTGAGGACACAGCTAGAGGACTGGGAGGAGGGGCAGTCAGTCCCGGCAGAGGAGCAACGTGGGGACACCTGGGGAAGGGACAGCCAGCAGGAAGGAAACAGGTCCCCTGGAGGTCAGTGAGGACTGCAGTGGACACATGGAAGTTCAACAGGGTCAAAGAGGCATGCCACCAAGGGGCCCGGGACAGCACAGGTGTGAGCTGAGCATGGGCGGCTTGAAGGCTCCTGGAGGGACAGTGGCCTAATGGAGAGACACAGAGGCCCTGCACGAAGTCCCAGGGTACTAATGATACCTGTTTTATAGAAATCGCCAGTGTGGGAAGGTCACGCATGGGTTCGCACCGTGCCTGGCACCCAACAACTGACTGCTGGAAACAGGGTCTGGTTAGCTCCAGGGACTCTCGACCTCCCTGGGCTTGGCTGGCAGGTGCCTAAGGGCCATCTCTGCTGCTGAGTAGAAAACAGATCAATGGAGAGCCAGCGAAAGTGTCGGGTCCCTTCCTTTCCAGCAATGAAGTCTATCCCCCGTGTTCCCTCTGTAGATCAGGGTGGCAGCGATCCTCATGCACATGAGGGAGTGGGGAACCGTTCCCACCGTCTGAAAACCTCCCGGAGTCCTGCACACAGCTCTCTCCTCTGCCCCCCTCCCGGAACGCTGAGACTTCCTCAGGCTCCCTGGTCGCGGGTTGTCAAGGAAACGGCTTCTTTCCAAGCACTGATCCACCCCTCACCTTGCCAGGTGGCCCTGGGGTCCCTCCACCCGGCTAGGGCAGACTCAGACACATGCTCCCTGGCTTGAGGGAAGCCTGCTCCCATGCCCCAACCCCCTGTGTGCCCAAGTTGAGCCCAGCTACAGCAGACATGAGCCTGTCTCAAGCTCAGGTCACCACAAAGGGGCATCAGCCTGGGGTAATCGCCTGCCTGTGTCCAGGCCCCAGGGTGGCGTCATCTGCTGGGGCTCCTCAGCAGACCTGGGAGTCGCAGGCGGGGATGGAGACAGAATACCAGGGGCTCCTGAGACTTCTGTTTATTGCAGGCTGCAGGCGGGGTGGGGGGGCTCTGAAAGGGTCCTAGAGCCTGGGAGAAGACTCAGCCCTACTGGAGTATGGGGGCTTCACTTGAGGGGGAGACCTCGGGAACACTCCCCAGAGGCCACTTAGAGTGAGACAGCCAACAGGGGTCCAGACTCCTGAGGCAGGGTGGGCCAGCGGGGTCTGGACTGAGGGCAGCAGCCTGGGAATGCCAAGAGCACTACATCGAAGTCCTCCTTGAGTGCCTGCCTCAGTCCTCTGACGTCTGCTGGCATTTACCTGTTTCTTGTTTTGTTCTGATTTTGTGGTTTTGGTTTTTTGGTTTTGTTTAGTTCATGTTTTGCTTTTACAAATTGAACATTTTAAATCCAAATTTGGATTCTCTCAGGGTATTAGACATATATTGCAGGAATTGCCAGAATATAGTCTTGACTTCCACATACCTGACACCAAACATCAAATCCAAGCAAGAGACAACCCCAAAGTCCCAGGGCTGAAGGCTGAAGAATCACCCCAAATCCCTGACACGGCCACTCAGCATCACAGGGACCCGAGGCCTGGGCTTCCGCGGAGGCCTTCCATCTGCACTGACCCACTGCAGGTCCCCAAAACCCACCTGCATGGCTGGGCCACATGGAGGCCTGAGACTGCTCTCCAGACCTGGAGACCTCTACCATTAGAAAGCACCCACCCACGCGCACATGCAGATAGACTCTGATGAGGGGCACCTAACTGCCCTGGGCACTGGATGGGCAGGACACATCTATTCCATCAGAGGTGGGGAGGGACTGTCTCTGGCCATGGGTAGCCTCGTCCTGCCTGTGCAGGGGGCTCTGCATCCGGCACTGGTTCAATGACCAGGCCACGGCCTAAGCAGGCAAGAGGAGGCCTCAGCTCCAACAAGGCCCTTGTGTGAGCCATGGCTGGTGACAGTCTCCTCTGCCACTGGAGGCCCTAAGGCCTGTCTGAGACTGCCGCTGTCCTCAAGACTTGCATTCCTAGACACAGTTTGGCAAAAGTGACGGAACCCAGAAGATAGGTGTGGACGTGGACGAGCCCTCTCACATGAAACACCCAACTGGAAGGGGTCAGAGGGCACCGGATCCAGGCCCACTCGCACCCTCCCATGTGGAAGAGTGGCACCTGCCCTCGGCCACCTCCAGCCCACAGCTCCCGGCCTGTGTGGACAGGGGACCCATGTCCCTAGCAGCACACCCTGCAACTCAGGGTCTCCGTCCCCAGGCCACATCAGTGCCCACTGTCTTACAAGGAGCCCACTCAGTTGCCCACCCCTCTGTGACAGCACCTTCTCTTCCTCAGCCCTGGCCCCTCCCTCCTACCTGGACGTCCTCCACTGTCATGGACACGCCCATCCCTCGGCCTCGCTGGTCTCTGAAGCCCTCTGCCATCACTTTCATGTCCACCAAGCACAGGGCCAGGAGTGCACCATCTGCCTCCCACCGCAGCTGTGGCACCTGCTCTGCCCTGCTGTGACCTGTCGTGTGACTCTGGCCCAGCACGCGTGTGGTCAGCACAAAGACTGTCCCGTCGGTGGCCTACGGATGCTCACCTGAACCACGGTCCTAGCGTGACGCCAAGGAAACTGGAACGAAAGGAAAAGGGTGGGAAAATCAGTGTGCTTGATGACCAGCTAACGGAGGTGACCCCGAGGGCCTGCACCCTGCAGGTGCCGCCTCCCTCTCCCTGAACACCTCGGTGAACACAGACTTCCCAGCAGCAGGCCACGGAACGCCTCCTCTGTGGAGCCAGCTCACCGGTGGGTTGGCGCCTTTCAAGCACGTTCTCATCGCTGAGTTGGAAAGAGCAGGGCCCCGCCAGACACAGTGGCCCCGAGACTAACCCTCCACTCCAGGAGAGCGTGTCCTCAAGGAATCCCGACGACTGCTCTGTGTGCGAGTCTGGCAAATCCACTCGTGGCTATTTTGAGCAAATGTCCTTCGGCACAGTGTCTCCTGGGACCTGACCACTGTCTGGCTGACATGCTGTCCACAGCCCACAACTTGCCCCTGGCAGACCTCAGGTAAGTCCCACCTGGAGCCAGCCCTCCATGTCCCCGCTTCACGCAGCTCTGCCAGCCACCTGCTGTCAGTGTCCCTTGGCCGCAGCCGCTCAGAGCTCAGGCAGGCTGCACCTTCCCTCCCTTGCACCCAGCCGGCACGCCCTCGCTGGCCCAGGCAGCGCCCGCCCGAGGCCGGGGTGCTCCACCCTCTACCTGCTGCACCCTCCACCCACCGCACCCCCTCCTCTCCTCGCTCCGCACTCTCCCCAGTCCCACCCACCGCAGCCCCTCTTCTGGGGTTTCCCGCACTGTGCAGGGGTGGAGAACGGGAAGCTGGTGGGTAGACTTCAGCACTCCTTCTCCAGGGGTGGCCCTCCACCTTCATAAGTGAAGACAGAATTCAAGGTCAGCAGCCGGTGAGTCTGGCTTAAATGCTTCTGAGCTGCGGTCGGGTCTCGGGAGGACCTAGTTCCTCAGATCTGAGAGGAAGGAGAGGGGCAGGCCCTGCCAGCCCCAGGTGCACACAGACGCACCTCACACCTGTGCACACGCACGCATAGACAAACAGCCCTCACAGCACACACACATACTCACACACCCACTGACACAGCCAGACATACACACACGTGCGTGCCCATTTACACATGTGTGCACATGCACCGCACATGGACACCCATAGACACACAGTCACATACCACACTAACACTGTGCACAGGCCTGGACACACCCACACACA
Source organism: Spermophilus citellus (assembly GCF_964194105.1). NCBI lineage: Eukaryota > Metazoa > Chordata > Mammalia > Rodentia > Sciuridae > Spermophilus > Spermophilus citellus. Next base: position 96,284,129 of record NC_138195.1, read on the forward strand.
TGCCCCACACATGCAGGTACACACGCAGGTGCACACGCAGCCCTCCTGCACCTGACAGGAAGAGAGCCTCTGGGGAGCTGAGAAGCCCAAGGCTCCAGGGCACCCAGGCTGGGTGTGCCCCACGGGGTCTCCCTGCTTCCTGCACACGGACTCTCCTGACCTTCCGCCCTGTGCCCCCCTGTGACCACAGTCCCCTGCATGCCCCTCTGCTCCTCACCAAAGCACGTGCAGGAGTGGGTACCTCAAGCTGGCCCTGCCCGTCTTCCCACTGGCATCTCCCACTGCCCCCACAGTCCTCAGCCCACTGCCACCATGCCTCCTCCTTGCTGTGGGGAGCATGGTCCAGGTCTCTCTTCAGTCAGCGTCCTGCTGGGGTCTGCACAGCCCAGCCGTCCACGTGAACAGCCAGAGGCAGCACCCCCGCCCAGCGGCAGTTCTCGGAGTGAAGTCTCCAGAGTGTGGCACCACAGCCTACAGGGTCCCCTAGGAACACAGACACCTGGGCCCTCCCTGGGGTCAGTGTCTGTGTCCAGTCTTCCCTGAGGTGGTTCTGGCCTGAGAAGCTGGGCTGGGCCTGCAGTCCCTGGGCTCCTACCTGGAAGTCCATGCCTGGGCGCCCCAAAGGCTGCCACGGGCACTCCAGGCCAGGGCTGGGCTTGTGCACAGGGACCATCCAGGGAGCGTTGATGCTCTCTAGCGGTGGTGGCCCTTGGGGACTCTGATTCAGCTGTTCCAGCACCCCCAGGATGGGGCTTTGAAGGTCTCTTGGGTGATTCTAACGTGCTGCAGGGCAGAGAAGTGCCACACTGCAGACTGGGACTCCAAGGAGGGCACCCTGCTGTCACCCTCTGCCCAGACGCCAGGCCCTGAACCCCTCTTGGGCCTTCCCCCCACCCATTCTGGGCCCCAGTGCCCACTCTGCTGACTCTCTCCTGAAGTCCTACAAGCCTCTTCCTCGCCAGCCTGGTCAGACCCTGCTCCCACCTCAGTCACTTCCCGACACCCCCCGCCCTAGACCTCGTGCGGAGCCTGCCCGGCAGAGGCCTTGCAGTGGTGGACATGGCCGTCTGCTTCCCTAGGGGTCCAGGCACCTGGGGAATTGGCCCCAGCTTGGTACCTCTGAAGCCGCCCTCCTGCACCCCTCGGGCACGCTCCCTTCACCTGCTCCACAGCCACACCCTGCCCAGCCAGAACCCGCAGAGCCCCGTGGCCTCCTCTGCCGCGGTCAGAGCAAAGCCAGAGGACACCAGCCACAGCAGCCTGCGCTGCCCGGGCACCACTCCCGGCCCACACCACAGCCACACCTGAACTTTCCTCAGTGGCCTCCACACCTGCCCAGGGAGGTCTGCTCTCTGGCCAGGCTGACCTCCTGACCTGTGCACAGCCCACCTGGCCTTGCCCCCCAGGACCTTGAAAGTCCCGGACACCTGCTCGCTGTGCCCCTGCTCCTTCCCCTAGGGAACGAGCTCCAGCTGTGCCCGCTGGAAGCACTCCACAGGACCTGGAGCCCCCCGCCTGGCTGGGCTGTACCTGCCTGCTCCTCCTCCCACCTCCCACTAGCCCTGACTCCCCGGGCACAGCAGGCTGGGCCCTGCCCTTGGGCTCCACTCCCTCCAATGTTGCCACCTGGACTTCTTGTGGATTTGAGGGGTGGACCACACCCTCCTCCTTTACTTAAGTGTGCCCTCTCCCCCCAACACCTGACGTGGTGGCTCTCCATGGGTCATCACCATGGCCATTCCTGTGGTTACTGTCTGCTATTCTCTAACTGCTCCAACATGGCACATGACTTGGGGAAACTTCACAGCTGGGCCCTTTGACTGGCCTCTGAGGCCATGTGAGTGGACACAGTCCTTGGAGCATTCACACCCAGGAAAATTGGCCCCTGTGCCAGAGAAGGGTCATCTGGGTCTGGCCCTCTGCATTGCCCTTGGCAGGTGGACCCTCAGCCCCGAGGCCTCCCAATTTTGGAGGTGAGCCGCTTGCCTGCTCTTCCTGTCAGGGGCTGTTCACTTCCCAGAAAAGGGGGCAGGCACTGGCTGTCGCTGAGCAGGTGGCCCAGATCTCCTGAGGCAGCACGCAGGGGTGCTTGGGTGGCCCCCTCTATCTGTTCTTCCCTGACTCGGCACCCCACAGCCCAGGGCTGAATAACGGCCTTCCTGGCCGCATCCCTCCACTGCGTTGGGGACATAGAGCTCCGGAATGACAACACAATTCAGCAGAATACCTGGAGGCCAGGCTGTGTCTGCCACTTTGAAGAAGATTCAATCTAGATTTCAAAATCTCTCCAGAAGAAAATCAGATCTCGCCCGCTGGTGAGGGAATTCTCGACAAGCTGCACATCTGTCCTCGGGCCTCAGCCTCCGCAGGCAGCTTTGGACGGAGGCGGAGGTGAGCGACGGTGCCAGCCGGCAGGACTTGGCACAGCAAATCTGTATGAGTGTACGTGGAGCAGGCTGTGGGCTCACCAGGGTGGAAGGGTGCTGCTGACCCCCTTCCCTCAGGATCTCCAGGCCACCGGGCTCCATCAGGGTCCAGCAACACGGACCTGGGAGCCCACACATCTGCTCTAGAGGAAAAGCCTCCCCTGCTGACATCCTCGTACAGTGCAAACAGAGGACGCAGAGGGAGGACAAGAGAATGGGGAGACCCCATGGCCCGGACCTGAGCTGGCCCTGTGCCCCTTTCCCGTACGGGGTAGGGTCTGCAGGACTCGGTTAGATATTCCCCAAGGGGAGAGGGCAGCAGGGTCCCCAGGCAGAGCCTTAGGCTGGATTGCCTGGCTCTGGGTCTGAGCCATGGCCCTCAGTCCCCCAGGGGCATTAGGGACCTCTCAGCCTGGGCTGGCCAGCTGTCAAAGGCAGAGTCCCCGAGCCTTGCCCTCAGAGTCTGATCTGCTTCCTGGCTGGTGAACCCTCTCCGCCTTTCCACAGGGAGTCCAAGTGGGCTTGAGAGGAGAGCAGAGGAGAGACACGGGAAGGGGGCTGGCGCCCCCAGTCAGAGCTTCCAGCTCCATGCACCACCTGGCCTCTACAGACTTTACTGAAAGGCTCTGTCCACCTCTAGAGGCTGCCCAGTGCTGGGCTCCCGCAGCCCTCCGCCACACTCTTGTCCCCAGAGGCAGGGCAGGCTCTGAGGAGAGCCGAGGCTGCAGAGTCATGCAGCCTGGGGCTCCCCAGAAGTCAGTTCCCACCTCCTCCCCTTCCCTGCTCCCCTGGAGTGCGCCCCTGAGAAGCCCTGGTCTCAGGACAGACCTAGGGGAACCCACCCAAGATGAGTCCCTCCTGGGGCCTGTGCCTGTGGGGGTCACCTTTAGGGCAGGATGTTCACTGGGGGAGCATCACGGGAGGGGGAGAAGGGGGCAGGCAGAGGACAAAGCTGTTGGGCAGCACAGGCCGGCAAGGCCGCAGCTGGCTGCAGGAGCCTGGGACGCGGCCCGTGAGGATCTGGCCCTGCAATGGGCCAGAGAGGCCAGACCCAACAGCTGTCCCAGTGAGAAGGTCTGCCCCTGCCAGGAGGAAGGACCCTGTGGATCAGGGCAGCAGCCACAGTCAGGGCCCCAGTCCCTCCGCAGGGGCTGTGCCATGCACCAGCCACTATACTCCAGGGAAAAGGTCCCAAACCTTCCAGGACAGCTTGTCCACACAGACCTGAGTTGCTGTTGACCCCGGAGACACAAAGAGTAACCATGTCCAAGTTAGAGGGCGGAGTGTGGGAGCCAGGGAGAAGCAGTGCACCCAGCCTGTGTGCACCTGCTCCTGGCTGGGCCCGTCCCCAGGTGAGCACCTGGGATGGACACACTGGGGTGAGCACACGCCTCTTGGGGCTCCTCAGCCCAAGAGACAAGTGTGTCACAATGTGGAGGGCCAAGTGGAAACCCCAAAATGTCCCTCACCCTAGGATGAGGTAGTCAGTGTCACCCCCAAAGTGGGTAGAATGAGGTGGCCTGAGAAGGGACGGCTTTGGCCGGCATTAGGAAAGATGCCCCTGACGGGAGGCTGACCTGCGGTGTGGAGGTGTGGAGGTGGGAGCCAGCAGGGTTGGGGACTTTGTGGGGCCCACGGGGTCCTTGAGGCAGCATTTCAGGCCAGCGGGGCTCTCAGGGGCCTGTGCAGGGCAGGGGTGGGGCTTCCTTCTACGGCCCTTAGCAGTGTGATTACCCCTCCCCTCAGTCTGCCCTGGAGAGGCCATGAGGTCACTGCAGGAGAGGCTACCCTGAGCTTGGACCTTCCCCCAGGGAAGACCCAGACCTCTGGAAGGGGTCAGTGCCTTCAGCTGGTCCAGGAAGGGAACAGGTAGCCTAGGGTTGGTCCCAACTAGGCAGACACAGGGGGACACAGACACCTGAGAAGCTCAAGTTCAGGTTGCTGAGCAGCTGCAGAGAAGCCAGGGGTGAGGAGACAGGAGCAGAAAAGAAGACGTGTCACTCAGGGCCACCAAGGATCGCCCCTCTCTGACTGCAGTAAACTCTGAGCTGAGGACCTGTGACCCTGTGGCCCACACACGACCTGGGAGCTGGGCCATTGCTCATGCCAGCTCCTCACGGGGACACCCTCCCAGCACCGTGCAGACCCGTGCCTTCCTCAGACCCCTGCGGATCCGACAGCCTCAACACCTTGCCCTGGGTGAGACGCAGCTGGCCGGGCCTTGGGTTGAAACCTAGGGACCCCTTGTGACAGGCAAGGGCTCTGCCACCGAGCCCACCCAGCCCAGGACACTGCTCTTCACTTCTCCCCCGTCCAGAGGCAGGACCCACCCCACCCGTGGCCCTTCTTGCTGGGCTCTGCAGGCTTTGGCCAAGGTTCTGCCCTGCAGGGCTCCCCAGCAGCAGGGACAAGCCTGGGACGCTCACTAGGGTTAGGGTCAGGGTTAGGGTTAGGGTTAGGGTTAGGGTTAGGGTTGGGATTAGGGTTAGGGTCAGGGTTGGGGTTGAGGTTAGGATTAGGGTTAGGGTTGGGGTCGGGGTTGGGGTTGAGGTTAGGGTTAGGGTCAGGGTTAGGGTTAGGGTTGGGGTTGAGGTTAGGGTTAGGGTTAGGGTTGGGGTTGGGGTTGGGGTTAGGGTTAGGGTCAGGGTTAGGGTTTGGGGTTAGGGTTAGGGTCAGGGTTAGGGTTAGGGTTAGGGTTGGGGTTGGGGTTAGGGTTGGGGTTTGGGTTGGGGTTGGGGTTAGGGTTAGGGTTGGGGTTGGGGTTGGGGTTAGGGTTAGGGTCAGGGTTAGGGTTATTGTTAGGGTTGGGGTCGGGGTTAGGGTTGGGGTTGGGGTTAGGGTTGGGGTTAGGGTTGGGGTTGGGGTCAGGGTTAGGGTTGGGGTTAGGGTTAGGGTTAGGGTTAGGGTTAGGGTTGGGGTTGGGATTAGGGTTAGGGTCAGGGTCGGGGTTGGGGTTAGGGTTAGGGTTGGGGTCGGGTTTGGGGTTGAGGTTAGGGTTAGGGTCAGGGTTAGGGTTAGGGTTGGGGTCGGGGTTAGGGTTAGGGTTAGGGTTGGGGTTTGGGTTGGCGTTGGGGTTAGGGTTAGGGTTGGGGTTGGGGTTGGGTTTAGGGTTAGGGTTGGGGTTGGGGTTGGGGTTAGGGTTAGGGTTGGGGTTGGGGTTGTTGTTGGGGTTGAGGTTAGGGTTAGGGTTAGGCTTAGACATGGTTCCAGCCACCTGTGTCCTTATGCATATGGATTGAAATAATAAGGAACGCTGAAAAAGCTGTCAGCACTATATCCTTTTAACATCTACTGCCCTGGGAACTGCTGCAGCCTCGGGATCTGGATTCTCACATCTCCTCCTCACCTCCATTTCCTCATTAGACTCCTGTTTGAACAAAACAGCAGAGAATTTCCGTTTATAGATCAGCAGGGAGACACCTGTAAACAGTCATCCTGAATCAGGCCTCGGCTTCCCTCCTGGTGGCTCCCAGCAGGCAGGCTTCCTCTGGGCTTCTCCGGGATGTTGAAAGTCCTGCCACCTGGGTCTGGGGCCACCTGAGAGCCAGCATGTCCTCCCCTCCTCCCTCCCTCCCCTCCTCCCTCCCCTCCCCTCCTCCCTCCCCTCCCCTCCTCCCTCCCCTCCCCTCCTCTCTCCCCTCCCTCCCCTCCTCCCTCCCTCCCTTCCCCTCCTCTCCCCCTCCCCCCTCTCTTCTCTCTCTCCCCCTTCCCTTCCTCTCCTCTCCCCCTCCCTCCTCTCTCCCCCACCCTCCTCTCTCCCCTCCCTCCTACCTCCCTTCCCCTCCTCCTTCCCCCCTCCCTCCTCTCTCTCCTCCCTCCTACCTCCTTCCCCTCCTCCTTCCCCCTCCCTCCTCTCTCCCCTCCCTCCTCTCTCCCCTCACTCCTCTCTTCCCTCCCTCCCCCCTCCCTTCCTCTCCTCTCCCCCACCCTCCTCTCCCCCTCCCTCCTCTCTCCCCCACCCTCCTCTCTCCCATTCTCCCCTGTTCCTTCTGACCTCTGCCTCTATCACCCGCTGTCCCCCCCAGGACTCTGATAGCATCAGGCCACCCAGATAACACAGTGACCTGTCATCTCAAGGTCAGACCCTCACCACGCCTGCAAAGGCCCCTCTGTCACGTGAGGTGACATCTTCAGGGGACACTTCTGCCACACGCCCTTGGAGGAGCCTCACAATGTACTCTCCACATAGTCCCTTGAGGTCACTGCAGAGACCTGGCTGTTTAAAGATGACCATGGCTTCCTGTTTGTGATCAGACCTGTGGAGACAAGGGAAGGCCAGGAACAGCAGAGGCTTGCCTTCCATAAGACCCAGCTCTGCCTCAACGCCAGGTTCCCACAGACAGAAGGCGCCACTGGGGCTGGTGGCCTCGGCCTGGGCAGAGCAGAGGCAGGAGAGCAGGCACCTGGCCAGGCCCTGGTGGCCGCTCCTGGGGTCCGTGCTGAGCAGGGCTGGCTGGGAAGGGTCTGAGGAGCCCACGCTGCCCTGCACAGTGGCTACGCTACGCCATTCTGTATCCCAGAGACCAGAAGTATGGGGCAGGGCTAGAGCCGCAGCCACAGCGGTGTCACAGAGAGGGCGGGTCTCAAAGTGAGTTCTCACTGCAGAGAGACAGGTCGGGGACTAGCAAGACAGCTTCAGGTGACCACCCAGCCCGCTGCCAGGTTGTGGGGTGGTCCCGTGGGTCCTGTGCACATGCACACCCTGAACACGGGCAGCTTTGGAATCTCAGATCTCAGACGAAGCTGGTAAAACAGCTGGTGCCCTCCTTCTGCTACCGCTGGACCTCGCCGTCTGCCTGTGTACGGGGGAGACACACACTCTCTGCAGCGTCACCCTAACGCGGGCATGGCGTCCCAGTGCCTTCCTTGGTGTCCCCTCGTCTGCCCTTCTGGTGGCTCGTGGCCCCTGAAGCTGGGACTTTGCCCCAACCAGACTCCCTGGCTGCGGGCTGGGGAACCTGAGGAGGGATGGCCGGGCTGGTTCTGGCGCTCTCTCCCTGGGCTCCCGCAGCTCCGCGGCTGCTGGGGGCAGAGGTCGTGCTCTGTCCACGTGAACTTGCAAGCTGCAGGGCACCTTGAGGAAGTCTTAACTTTTATGAATCACCCCACCCGGAGTCATGAGCGATTTTCACTGCGGTCATCTTGGGCTCACTAAAGCCGCGAGAGGCGGACAGTTGCCTGGTTTATGATTAAAGGGCAAATCCTGCTGCCCGGTCACATGGGCCGGTGGAAAGTGAGCTGGTCCTCAGGCCAATCAGTCAAGTCAGGAAGCAGGAGCGTAAAAGGCTAGCCTGGCCAAGCGGAGACCATCCCCTGCCAGAGCTGGGCACTGCCACCCCAGAACAAAGGGCAGGCACAGTGGGTGCCCTGGGAGACCGCCAGGTGGGCAGAGGGCCAGGCCTTATGCCTGGCTGGGGACTTCTGCATAAGAGGACTTTGCTCCACAGCCCCCTGGTGGCTGGCATCCGCCCCCTCTGCAGACCAGGCCCTGAGAGCAGGACCGGCGGTCTTTCCATGCTCGCCCACCCAGGAAGCCGCCTGGTGGCTTGGGCTCCCCTTGCCCCTCTCCATCAGCACCACGTGGAACCTACTGGGGAGGGGCGCTCTGAGCCCAGGGTCATGGTTATCAGTCAGTGTAAAGTCCAGCCCAGCGAACGCCCCCACCACAGCCTTGGGCATTCTTGCTGTGTTTTGAGTGTGTGTGTGGGGGGGGGGTGTGGATGTGTGGGTGCGCATGTGTGTGTGTGTGTGTGTGTGTGTGTGTGTGTGTGACTTACAGAAGGGAAATCAAGAGCAGGTCTCCCCCATCCCAGCCTCTGGCGCCCTCTGCAGAGACCACCAGTACCTGGCCCCTCTACCCAGGGCACTGTGTGCGTGCACATGCCCTTCCACACAAAGCAAATGCCTCCGTGTTTCAGTCCAAAAATATGCAATGAGAGTTCCAAAGCATCTTCAAGCTCTGGTTCCCCAAGGCAGCTGGCAAGAGCCCACCGTCTGCACAGCTGCCGTAATAACATGGTAGCAGACTCCTCCAAAAAGCTAAGAGAAAAGATCTCAGAAACAGCACTCCCCTCTCATCTCCCAGCGCCACACATGCATGGCACGAAGCCACCCCATGGCACAAAGCCACCCGTGACACACAGCTCACTACAGCATGATGCCTTCACACTATCACAAAGCCTCAGCCATGTAACCAGACTGCCTTGGACCAAATGTCACTGGAAACATGTCTGGAATTTGGCCTGAAAGGTGGAGAATGCCGAAGTGCCCTTAGGACAATGTGTCCCTGCTCAGATGGGCCAAGACACGGTGGGCAGTCGGAGACAATGAACTGTCAGATTGGAGGTTACTACTGGAAACCATGTGCCATGCGCAGCACGTGACATCGAAGCACAGCGCCCTCCTTGTCCACTTTGCAGGTGTGGAGATGAAGCAGCCGCCGTCCCCCCCAGGCTCAAGTGCTCAGGAAAGCTGAAAACCCTCCTCACCCACCCACTACAGCAGGCCGTGTGGGTGCCTCCTCCCTGGAACGTTAGGGACACTCGCTGCCCGCAAAGGCAGACCAGGAAGCAGCCTCACCCCGCCCTCCAGCCTCACCCCTCCCTCCAGCATCACCTCCCTCCAGCCTCACCCCTCCCTCCAGCCTCACCCCTCCTTGATTCACCTCCTCCCACCAAGGGGCCCTCCCCATCCTCTTCTGATAAATTCTTGCTGGCTCAAACATGGTAGCGTGGATCCCCCCCTGTGCACCTTGAGAGGGATCTTTCCACGCAGCGTGGGTCTTTGGAGATCCATCCAGGTCCCCGTGTCTCCACGGCTCGCCCCTTCTTATGGCTTTCCCTGTGGGGTGCCCAGGTTGCCTAACCAGTCACCTCTGGAAGGCCTCGGGCTGTTCCCAGGCCTTCCTGTCACAGGTGTATGAGCATCACCTACAGGCCTGAGTGACTTAGATTTCTGTGACTTTGGTACAAATGCCCAGCCATGCCATGGCTGGTCATGCGGAAGCCACATAAGACTGCTGGACTCTTTCCCCAAGAGGCTGCCTGTCCACATTGTACCCGCTGTGTGTGAGGGTCCACTCCCTCTGCATCCTCTGCTGCCTCTGAGGTACTGGCCACCTTCCATCTCAGCCACTCCCATGGCACACAGTAGGTCTTGTGATTTTGATCTGCACTTCTGAGTGGCTGATGCTGAAAGCCTTCTCACTGCTTATCTGCTGCCTGCCCTCTCCTTGGTGAAACGCCTCCACCCTACTTAGATTTGTGGATACGTGGGTTTGCTGTGGAAGGCTGAGTTTTGTATATGTTCAATACTAGTCCCTCGCTGGGCAGCATGGCGCCTAGCATGAGCTGTCTCTGCCTTCTCACAGTGGCTTTCCCAGGGCAAGTTTCTAATTTGATGAGGCCCAATTTGTCAGCTTCTCCCCCCGTGGCCTGTGCGCTTGGTGTCAAGTCAGAAACTGCCTCACCCTAGGACCTGAAGTTTTCTCCTGGTTCCTTCTGAAAGTCTCAGTGGTTTTGCTTTACCCCTTGCGCCTGCGGTCTACTTTGAGTGTGTCTGTGTAAGAGCAAGTGCAGACCAAGGTCTACTCGCTGCCCGTGGGTGTCCAGTGGCTGCAGCCCACTGGATTGCTTTTGCACCTCTGTCAAATCTCACAGGAAGGCTCCAAGTGTCCCTTCAAGGGCTTTCTTCCCTGTCCCCCTGATTGTGCATCTGCACTTCACCCAGCTCCTGTCTGGATCACTACGTAAAATCTTGAAATTGGTCAAATGGATTCCTCCCGCCTTAGACTTTTTAAAAATTATTTCAGCTATTTGAGACTCTGAGTTTTGCCATATAAATTTAAGGATGAGCCTGTTTATGTCACCAGAACTCTTTTCTGGACGTGATAGGAATTATATTAACCCTGTAGCTCAACTGGAGCAGAGTGGCATCTTACTGTGCTGCTTTCTCTTTTTGAGGCATATTTGTCCCATTCTTCTTCCCAGACTTTTTTCTGTTAAGAACACATCATTATTAGCTGTACTTACCTGGCACCATAGACCTCTGGAGCTTATTCCTCCTAAATGGAATTTTGGGCCTTTTTAACCCCTCACCCCAGGCCTTGGAAACCACCCTGGTGCCCTCCGCCTCCGCCTGGAATTGAGAAGTGGCCTTTGCCTTACCTGCTCCTTGGCTCCAACACCCTCAGCAGCATGTCTGGTCCTTCTTCCTTTCTAAGTGGCTTTTTAGTCCCTTCTTCAGGTGGTGGACACGCAGTGGGGGTTCCCTGTCCCAGCTCTGGTGAGCGATGCCGCCAGGACCTGTGCGGGACCTCCACGCCGTTCTCCACGAGGGAGGTCCTCGTTCACTCCTGCCCACAGCACGCCAGGACCCTCCTCTCCACGTTGTCACCAGCCCCAACCCGTCCTCTCTGATGGCAGCCTCTGGCCCTGGGCAGTGAAACCTCACTGTGGTTCTAGCACCTCCCTGGCCACTGGCGGTTCAAGCCCTTTCCTGCGGACACCAGCACGTCCTGTTGGGAAGAAGGCCGGACGGCCCTGTGCTGTTTCTCCCCGGGTTGCTTCCTTCTGCTGAGCTGACTCCTTCACATTCTTGGGTGTAAGCCCTTTCAGAGGGGTGGCTTCAAATACGGCCTCCCTGGTGCAGGCCCTTCACCCACTCCTTGTTTCCGAGCCGAGCAGGAGCGCTCACATTTGAAGTCACCCCATCTGCCGTTTTGTCCCCTGTGCTTTGGGTGCCTGTCCAAAACCGATGGTCCAGCCCAGGATCACAAGGTGGAAATTTATAGCTTCCTATCTTACATGTGAGGCTCTGATCCACTACTGTTAGCATGACCCTGTCCAGATCACCCTGAGCACATGAAGCACCTACTGTTTACAGGGAAGTGTGTCAGAGGCCTGAGGCTGAGGGGTCACATGGTGCAGCACAAGAACCTGGGGCCTCACCCAGTCACCCAGAGCCCTCCCTGCCCAGTGAGTGGGGACAGCAACACCTCCCAAGGCTGGGTGAGAACCTGTGACATGCAGACCCAGGCACACGGTGCCGGCACCCCATCTGTGCCCGGACATCACAGCCCACACCCTGCAGGTGACTCGGGGTGCAGCCGCAGCTGCGCACCACAGTGCCCTGTCCAGATGCAGCGGGAGCCTCTGGAGGCCAGTCAGCAGCTCGCCTCCCCTGTAGGAAGGCATCCGTGGCTTCATTAGCTGGAGCCGTCCCAATTACCGTGGGCCCCATCGGTGGGCCTGACATGACAGATCTCGGTTATTACAGCCACTATGGATTGTCAGTGATTAGCAAAGAAACTAGTATATTACCCTAATTTAATTATCCTACCATCTGATGTTTATGATGATCACTAACAGTACTTATTTCTAAAATGAAATGTGCTGTTCTCTAATTGTTCACAGTTCGAAAGAAGCAGCTAGAGAACATTTCCAACCATTAAGGAGATGATATTTTAAATGATGAACATACTGTATATGTGTGTACTTTAGGAAACAGACTCTGGTAATGTTTGGGGAAATTAGTGAAAATTCACTGATTCCCAGAAGAAAAATTGTTCTGTCTAACGGTGCCAGGCCATTGGTGGGGACCGTCCAGGGAGGGCCGGGAAGGCAGCCAGCTAGGATAACCCACCAGAGGGACCCAAGCCCCCTCCCACCAGGGGCCTGGGAACCAGGTGCCCACGGCCTGCAGGCTGTTTCCTGACCCCAGCAGCACAGCTTGAGTGCCGTGGGTGAGAGAGCCGTCCAGCCCCACAGCACTTAGGCCAGGGCTGGGGCTGGAGAGATGGTACCCACCTCTCCTGGGGGCCTCTGGGAGCCTTCGGGAACCCGGAGACATTCTGGAGAGGTGGATCCTCTCCCTGGCCTGGGGACAGCCAGGCTCCCATTTGAGTCCCTTCCAGCCCTGTCTGGAGCCCTGGCCAGGCTCCTGTGCTCTTGTGTTCACAGTGGGACATGGTGCCCCTGGGGAGGGTCAGAAGAGGTGGGAGAGACTGAGGAACACGGTGCGGGGACTGGGGTGCAGCTCAGGGGAGAGTGCTGGGCACTGCTCTCTGGAACTGCTGCCCCAGCCCCCCAGAAGGAGAAAGGACACAGTGGGCGTGGCCTTGACCCTGACTCCCGGGCCGCCCAGTGCCCCTCAGCCGGGCCGGACAGTGAAGGGCAGGAAGGCCCAGGAAAGGACTCACCCAGGGAGGGGTCTGCCGGGAGCTCTGTGGAGGGCCACTTGCTCAGTGTCGGGAGGGACAGGGTGGTTCCTAAGTCTGCCAACGTGCTATCCTGCTTCTTTCTGTCCCGAAGGGTTTTCTCCCTGTTTAAGAAACTGAGGGTATGGATCACTGGCTATTGGCCCACCCCAACCTCCCTGCAGTCCGAAGTCCTGATCTCGTTTCCACCACCCCAGATGCAGGGGACCGGGCACGGGGCTCTCCCTCTCCCATGTCGCTCTCCCCCCACCACGCCCCTTTGCCGGTCACCTCTCCCTCTACCTATTTAAGTTAATGGCATCAATCACCAGTTGCCCCTGAACAGCCAAGCAGGGCCTGAGATCACGTTCTTCTCCCCTGAGCCCAGGAGCACACTCGGCGGGAGCTTGGGGGAGACTCCCTCCGCCCACCAGGAATCATGGGGTGGGGGCACAGAGATCTCTTTGAGCGCGTATGAAGTGTGAGATGCGAGCGTCACGGCGGAGGTGTCAGCAAGCGTTCCAACCCAGGCTGGAGTGGAGCAGAGGGGCCTGAGCCGACAGCTCCGAGGCGCCAGACGGAGGTGCACAGGGCAAGGAGAGTCGGAGGCGACAGGAACAACAGGCGCATCTCTAAGCCGAGGGCCAGTGGGCATCACCTCGGGGAGAGCCCAGAGAGGAGACCTGCTGGGAATCAACCCAAAGCCCCCGCATGGCCAGGTGGAGGACAGGGACCAGAGGGCCAGTGGGCCAGGAGCTTGGAAAGAAGAGGTGCCTCCCTCAGGGCAGCAGCAAGGGAAGAGTGTGCAGACTGGCCACATCCACCTTTCTGGCAGCCACTTCCAGAGAGCCACAGTTGCTCAGCTAGAGAGGAGGGAGACCAACGTGCTGGCCAAAGACCGGCTCCACCAGGGCGAGGGCAGAGGAAGGCAGCTGGGGCTCTGGGGAAAGCCTGGTCAGCAGGAGGCCAGGAGGGGACCCTCCATGTTGGACACGTCTGACTCCCTAGTGGACTGAGCTCAGGAAGCAGTTCTGATTCCTTCTAGAAACTTCATGGCATGCACGCTTTCGTTTGTTGTTGTTGTTTTATTTGTTTTATTAGTTACACACAATAGTACAATGCATTTATGCCCTTTGATATATCTATCATACTTAGATGGGATAAAATTTCTCATTTTCTGAGTGCACATGTTGCAGAATCACATTGGTCATACAGTCACGTAGACACATACAGTAATCATGTCTGTTTCATTCCACTATCTTTCCTATCCCACATCCCCTCCTCTCCCATCACTTCCCTCTACCTAATCTAAGGTAACACTATTCTTCCCTAGTGCCCCCTGCCTTATTGTGAATTAGCAGCCGCATATTAGGGAAAACATTGGTCTTTGGTCTTATGGGATTGGCTTATTTCACTTAGCATGATAATCTCCAACTCCAACCATTTACTGGCAAATGCCATGATTTCATTCTAATTTAAAGCTGAATAATATTCCATTGAGTATATACACCACATTTTCTTTAATCCATTCATCTATTGAGGAGTACCTAGGTTGGTTCCATAGTCTAGCTATTATGAATTGAGCTGCTATAATCATTCATGTGGCTGTGTCACTATAATATGCTGATTTTAAGTCCTTTGGGTATAAACCAAGGAGTGGGATAGCTGGGTCAAATGGTGGTTCCATTCCCAGTTTTCTGAGGAATCTCCACACTGCTTTCCATAGTGGTTGCACCAATTTGCAATCCCACCAGCAACATATGAGAGTGCCTTTTCCCCCACATCCTCACCAACACTTACTGTTGCCTGTACTCTTGATGATTGCCATTCTGACTAGAGTGAGATGGGATCTAAGAGTAGTTTTGATTTGCATTTCTCTAATTGCTAGAGATGTTGAACCCTTTTTTATATATTTGTTGATCAATTGTATTTCTTCTGTGAAGTGCCTGTTCAGTTCCTTAGTCCATTTATTGATTGGGTTGTTGTTGTTGTTATTATTATTATTATTATTATGGTTTTTTGTGTTATTTATATATCCCAGAGATTAATGCTTTATTGGAGGTGTGTGTGGTAAGTATTTTCTCCCAATCTGTAAGCTCTCTCCTCACGTTATTTATTGTTTCCTTTGCTGAGAAGGAGCTTTTTAATTTGAATCCATCCCATTTATTGATTTTTTATTTTACTTCTTGCACTTTAGGAGTCTTGTTAAGGAAGTCAGATCCTAGGCCGACATGCATATTTGCGTCTATTTTTTCTTCTATTAGGTGCAGGGTCTCTGTTCTAGTGCCTGAGTCTTTGATCCACTGTGAGTTGATTTTTGTGCAGGGTGAGAGATAGAGGCGTAATTTCATTTTGCTACATATGGATTTCCAGTTTTGCCAGCACCAGTTGTTGAATAGGCTATCTTTTCTCCAGTGAATGTATGTGGGTTTGTCTCTGGGTCCTCTATTCTGTACCATTGGTCTACAAGTCTATTTGGGGGCCAATACCATGCTGTTTTATTACTAAAGCTTTGCAGTATAGTTTAAGATCTGATATAGTGATGCCTCCTGCTTCACTTTTCTTGCTAAGGATTGCTTTAGCTATTCTGGGTCTCTTATTTTTTCAAATAAATTTCATGATTGCTTTTTCTGTTTCTATGAAGAATGTCATTGGTATTGTATAACAACACTTTTGGTAGTGTGGCCATTTTGACAATATTAATTCTGCCCATCCAGGAGCATGGGAGGTCTTTCCATCTTCTGAGGTTTTCTTCATTTCTTTCTTCAGTGTTCTGTGGTTTTCATGTAGAGGTCTTCCACCTCTTTTGTTAGACTGATTCCCAGGGTTGTTCTGTTTTGTTTTGTTTTGAGGCTATTACGATGGAGTAGTTTTCACTTGTATTCAACATCATCCTTGAAACTCTAACTACAGCAATTAGACAAAAGAAAGACATTAAAGGGATACAAATAGGTAAAGAGGAACTCAAACTATCACTGTTTGCTGATGAGATGATTCTATACCTAGAAGATCAAAAAAAATTCCACTAGAAAACTCCTAGAACTAATACATGAATTTAGCAAGGTAGCAGGATATAAGATCAACAGCCATAAATCAAGGGCATTCCTATCCATCAGCGATGAACCCACTGCTTATTTTTATCTTCAGTGCTGTGGGTTGAGCCCAGGGCCTTGCGTGTGCTGGACAAGCCCACTACCCCTGAGCACAGGCTTTGAGGCTGCAGGGGTGGCCAGGAGGCGGCTCTCCAAGCACCCGGAGGCTTCTTTGCATGCGCCACGGAGCTGAGAGGGGCTCCTGGGTGAACGGTAGCTTGAGAGCCTGGTGCAGGGGGCTCCAGAGCAGCCTCAGCTCCCTCTGCAGAGCTTCCTGGCTGCCTAGAAGTGTCCCCCATATGCCCACCTCCACACATGGCCTCTGTGAGACCCAAAGGTAAAGAGATAGAGGAAGAGGCAGCTCCTCCATGAATCCCGGGCTCCAAGCCTCTCTCTCCCCTGCAGACACTGGGACTAAGTTACCCTTACAGTTCTTCACCAGCCCCACCCACCGTGTGCCCCCCAGAAGCTGCGCACCAGCAACGGGGCAGATCTGGAGGAGAGTGAGCATTGCCTGGTGCTCCCGAGCCAGACAGTGAGCAACCGCCTCCCTGAGCTCTCTCTTCTCCGTCCCTGAACTGAGGGTGGCCGCTCAGCCCGGCCACAGCAGTTCTGACATTTCTGTTCTGTCCTGTGTTTGATGGAGGCTGGAGCCTCCCCACGTGGCCATCCTCAGCGCCTTCCTCACCAGTCCTCACCCACTGGTTCTCCTGGTGGCCTTCCAAGTGGTCTCCATCTTCCAACTTTGATACATGTACACCTGTGTAGTCCACCTTGAGAGACCTGCAGTCATTAGGCACCAGAGGCTCCTAAGAAGGTGCTTAATGGTTGCTGTCCACTGGGTTTAACGTGGTCGCGCATCTTCTCCTTAATGGTCCGGACTGAGGGGAAAGTCCCACGGCCCTCCCCTGAGAGCCGAAGGGTCATCTATTGCCAACAGAGCTCATGAGCACCAGCCACCTCCCAAGCCCGTGTCCTGCCCAGGCTCAGACCACCTTGGCTACCACCTCAGGCCCTAGTGGATGAAGCCACCCCCATGTCCCGGCTGGCCTGGAGACCCCCTCTGCAGCCAGCACTGTGGGAGCCATGCTCCAGGGCACTGGTGGTGAAGAGGTGCAGCTGCCCAGGTCCTGCACTGGTCAGTGACAACCCCGTGGCTCTGGGTGACTGGTGAGAACTTCAACCCTGTGGCCACCAGGTACACATGGGCCTGGACAGCTAGCTCACTTGTTCCTTTCAAACTTCACTTTTTTCAGAACAAACCTTTCTTTTGGAGACTGGACTTTGGCAGGATGCCTGCTGGAGCCCACCGCCCTTGGGCAGCCCCTGGGCTCCCTCCTAGAGCTGCAGGTCAGGGAGGCTCTGCTTCCTCAGAGCTGGGGGTGTGGCCTCAGGTCTGCCTCGAATGCCCAGTGTCACCAAGGGGCCCAGAACCAAAGGGCTTCCTGGGCTCCGTCTAGGGTCCCACCCAGGTCCCACCCAGAACTCTCAGGAGCCCGAGGCTGGCCCATCCCAGGCCAACTCAGGGCCCTGTGGGGGTTGGGCTCAGCTGCCCCAGCCCCAGGAAGCGGCGGGGGCCATGGGCCAGCTGTGCGGCCTCCTTGCTGGTCTCTGGGCACACCACTAATTCGGAGCTGCTCACACACACTGTCCTTACGCAGAGACCATGGCCCCACCGCATCCCTCTAGGGCACTGCCCCGCTTCTCACGCCCTCCCCGCCTGGCTGGAATGACCACCTGTGCTCCCAGGAGTCTCTGTGGGAGATGCCAGCAGGGTGGCAGGAGGGCCAGCAGCAGCTCTCGGGAACCACAGTGTTGCCCCCTCCCGGCTCCCAGAGCTCCCCCCACCCCTCTCTGCCTCCAGGTCCCCACCATCCCTGGCCCTTCTCCACCTCTCAAGTTGATTGATGTCAACCGGGATGGCCTGGCTTGCTCTAGAGATCTCCCTAGGCAGCTTCCGGGGCCGACTTGAGTGCAGGGTGGGTGTAGGGGGCCACGGAGGCCAGGCCAGCACCAGCATGGGTAAGTAGGAGCATGTGACAGTCCCCTCATGTAAACGCCATTTGCTTTCTTGGATGCATCCTTTTCCCACTTAAGGAAAGAACAAATGAATTATTGAAATTCCTCCCCAGATGTCTCAACAATGTCTACTTTAATTACCATTTAAAGTGGAGAAAATGTGTTAAGTGCATTCCCTGTGATTGGTGGGTGGCTGATGGCATCACAGTGCTAGGGGATTAGGTGACCATCTGCCTCTTGAGCAGATCCCATGGGGAGCCGGCCTCTCCAAAGGGCCTTAGGGAGCCCGAGGCAGGACCCTGAGCTCGCCTCCAGCCAGGGCTCCTGGCACAGCTGCAGGACAACGCTGGCTTCCATCGCCCTGAGACCTGAGATGGCTGCCACCCTCCCCCAGGGCCACCACTGGCTGAGGGTAAAGCGCCAGCTCCCTCCTGCTCCCTGGGAGAGGAGCACCTGTCAGCAGCTCACCATCCACCGGCTCCCTCCAGCCAGAGGTGGAGGGCAGGACCCGGATCTGGTCTTGGACTTTCTCTGGTGGATTCTGACATCTGGGCAGCTTTAGGAGACAGCTGCGGGAGGTGGCACTGGCAAAGGTTTCTAAGGACAGCTGCTGCTTCAGACTTCAAGGCCAGGAGCCCTGTCTGGCAGGAGCTGCGCCCTCCAGGACAGCAAGAAGGAAAATGGTCACTGGGCCAAGAACAGTCGCAGCTCTGTGCCAATGACAGGCAGTGGGCCGGGGTCAGCCTGCTGAGTGTGCAGGCCCCTGGCCCGGGCCCTGTCCCTTGAGGGTGCCTAACCCAGGGCTCAATCACCAGGATGGGCTGAAAATTACAATGCCGTTTCAATTTGTTCAAATATTCAATGAGATAAAAACTCCTCTTACATTTAGATTTAATTTGACTTTAAAAATAAAACTCATTAATAAATTAATCACAAAATAACCACGGCAAAAAAAAAAAAATTAAAGTATAAATTTAACACAGCAGACGAGCATTGCACTGACGCCAATTCCCCTCAGGGACTCCACGCCACCAGGTTTCCCTCCCTGACGGGTGCCTCTGCCAGCACATAGCCCTGGGCCAGGACGGCACCAGGGCAAGGTCACCAGTTGTGGACAATGCCTTGTGGTCACCGGAAGAGGTCCCCATCTGCATTGAGCAGGCACCAAGCTCACAGGCAAAGAGGCTCCTGGGTGAGCAGGTGAGATAGGTAAGAGAGTAGCTGTGTGCAAGGGGTGACTGAGAGAAGAGGGGGCACGTGTGTGCAAGGGGTGACTGAGAGAGGAGGGGGCACCTGTGTCAGGGGGTGAGAGAGAGAGGAGGGGACACCTGTGTGCAAGGGGTGACTGAGAGAGAGACAGGAGGGGGCACCTGTGTCAGGGGGTGAGAGAGGAGGGGACACCTGTGTCAGGGGGTGAGAGAGAGAGGAGGGGGCACCTGTGTCAGGGGGTGACTGAGAGAGGAGGGGGCACCTGTGTCAGGGGGTGAGAGAGAGAGGAGGGGGCACCTGTGTCAGGGGGTGAGAGAGAGAGGAGGGGACACCTGTGTCAGGGGGTGAGAGAGAGAGGAGGGGGCACCTGTGTGCAAGGGGTGACTGAGAGAGAGAGGAGGGGGCACCTGTGTCAGGGGGTGAGAGAGAGAGGAGGGGACACCTGTGTGCAAGGGGTGACTGAGAGAGAGGAGGGGACACCTGTGTCAGGGGGTGAGAGAGAGAGGAGGGGACACCTGTGTGCAAGGGGTGACTGAGAGAGAGACAGGAGGGGGCACCTGTGTCAGGGGGTGAGAGAGAGAGGAGGGGACACCTGTGTGCAAGGGGTGACTGAGAGAGAGACAGGAGGGGGCACCTGTGTCAGGGGGTGAGAGAGAGAGGAGGGGACACCTGTGTGCAAGGGGTGACTGAGAGAGGAGGGGGCACCTGTGTCAGAGGGTGAGAGAGAGAGGAGGGGGCACCTGTGCAGGGAGGTGATTGATAGATGGAGGGAGAGCACCCCTGTCAGGGGGTGACTGTGTGTGTGCCCGTCAGTGGACTTGTGCTCGCGTGTGCTCCGCCGTGGGTGCCTGTGTGCATGTGTGCTGTTGTCCGTGCCCGTGTGCCCGTGCATTGTGGGGGTAGTGTGTGTGCACACATTAGACTCCCATGCCCTGATTATCAGGACACAGAGGTTTCAGGGTATGTGGGACTTGCCCAGCGGCCACAGCCAGAGGGATGGCGACTGGAAGGAGCAGGGATGTCCCTGGAGTCGCCCCAGGGCCAGGCACCTGGAGGAGCGGCCCCTTTCACTCCCTCTGGTCAGGAGCCCGCTGGCAGCAGGGAGCATGTGGCTGGGAGTCAGATGTGGGGACTGGTGTGCAGGGACCCCCCCACGCTGCTGGAGCCAGGCCTCATCCCGTCCTCCCCTCATGAGCATTCAAGACAAGGAGCTGCAGAGACCAGACTCTACAGGCCACCTCCTGCTGGCTGAGGGTCACAGGCCATCAGGCCCCGCTCTTGACAATGAGCTGCCGCAGGGGAGACAGCTTCGTGTGTCAAGAACTCCCCAAAGCCCACGCCACGGTTGGCCTCTCCCGGGAAGCTCCCCAGGACAGAGGCTGTCGGAAGGGTGGGTCACTGGATGGGGACCTGCGGGAGAGGCAGGGACGGCTTGGGAGCAGGTGGCTAATGAGTTTGGCAGGAGCGGTCGACTGGCATGTGTGTGGCTGACCCTGTCCTCCACAACTGCCTCTTAGGAGAACTGGTGGGTGGTGCTTCCCGGGGTCTGACTCTTCCTGGGGACACGGGGACACTGGACCACTCATGGGAGACCAGAGTGTGTGCCCCGAACCCCAGCCCAGCCCTGCCCTGCACCTGTTTGACAACCTAGGATGTCCACCTTCCAATATTAGGGAGCAGCTGGTTGCCAGGCACAGAAGACAAGCCCTCGGCAGGAGGCCATGGTGGCCACACCCTGGTCCACACTGGCATTCCCCAAAAGGGGTCTCATAAACAGGAGCCGGCGCTGGACTCCAGGCTGTTTCTATGATTGGTTTAATCTCTCTTCCCTGATATGGACATAAATATTTTATGTCCATCACCCAGAGATTCTGTTAAGCCACACCAGCTGGCAGCACCCACGGGAACACCAAGTGCAGAGTCCTTCTGCCTCCCCGGGCCACAGTCAGCCTCTGCTGGGCTCAGGTCCAGGCTGAGGGCCAGCAGTCAGGGACCTCAGAGCACAGAGATGCGGGCCCCTGCGGGACAGCAGGAGGCGACGCAGGCCTGCCTGACGGCATCCTCGGGCACTGCAGCTGGCCTCCCCTGCACCACGGAGACACGACCCCGGGGTGGGGACTCTCAAGGCCATGTAGAAGTGCAGCCATTAAAGCCCAGAGAAGGCCCCGTGGGCCCCAGGGATCGGGTGCCTCTGTCCCAAGAGAAGAAGTGTCCCTAGGAAGGGCCACGGAGCCGGGACCAGCAGGGCTCTTGGCATATGCGACAGAAAAGAATTCCAGCATGTGCAAGTCAGAGGCCTAGACAGAGGCTGACTCAGAACACCCGAGGGGAACGCGGCCACCTCACGAGCAAGGGCCACTTTTTAGGGTTCCTGGCTCCTCTTCCAAAGGAAGCTTGGCGAGGAGAGCGTCTGTAAGGTGTGTGGAATGCCCCTCAAGGTGGATCTGGTGTCCAGCGAATCTCGGGGTGGAAGGTGGTGGTCTCCAGTGTCTGCTCAACAGATGACACTGAAAGACCCTAAATCCCAGGTGTCTTAAAATACTATCTCCTTTTATTTAATCCGTTTATTGGGGGTTTAATTAACAGTGCGCAGATTTACAGATTTCCCAGAAATTTGGGAGTGGTCAACCCAGAAGGAAGACGGCGTGGGGAGCCGCGGGCCTGGGAGAGTGTGCAGAACTTGGGATTCGTGTTCTGTTTCCTGTCCTTCTGCGGTCTCCTTTCCTGTCTGTCCCTGTTGCTGCCTCCTCTGCCGCACCTCACTCGCAGAACTGGGGAAGGGGGAGGCGGCTTCTGCCGCAGAGAGGAGCACACCCTGCACCCAGACCCCGCTCTGAACTGTGCGGTGGTCAGTTGTCCTTTTAAGCCATGAAGTTTATGATGGTTTCTTACAGCAGCAATGGGGAAATCACCCATCATGTCTTTAAGGAAAGGAAAAACTGTTATGAAACTGAATTTGTTCCTGAATTATGTGTGGAACATACCTCCCACTGGGAGGGAGGTCTGTGTGACTGTGAAGTCGTCTTGACCAGCAGGCCCAAAGCCAAGAAGACCTGGAGGTGGGTCAGTGGAGGGAGGGCGGCCCACCTGTGGGCCAGAGGCGGAGGCTGAAGCCCTGCGGGGCTCAGGGCACAGCGCCCACCTGGTGGCTGCTGTCCTCCGAGGACGACGGCTCCTGCCAGCCCAGTGGACCTGTGCACAGCTCAGAGCTCTGCCAGCCGCTGACTGTGGTGGGGAGGACGCAGGCCAGGGCCGTGAGACCTCGTGGGAACCCGCCTGGGTCCCTGCAGCCAGGCCTCAGCCACCCAGGAAGTCATGTGTCCACTTCCAGGAGGCCACACAGGCCAGTGAAGTGGGGCCTCAGGAGAACATCTGTTGTCCTGGAAGGAGGAATTGTGAGGCTGTGGGACCCTGGGGACCCCTGACAGGAGGCAGATTTGGGGTCTACTCATGCAGGGAGAAGCACAGAGGTGCTGACCCTCCCACCACTGGACAGATAAGTGTGGGCGTCCAGAACCCAGCCGGGGCCCAGGGCCATCCAGGCAGTGGTTCTGTGGACTGGGGGAGAGGCAGACCTGGGGCGTCCATGATGGACCATCCCAGGAGAAGCCCTGGCCAGGTGGGTGTGGCTGAGGAGGCTGGTCTCGGGGTGCTCTCTGCTTCCTGGCTGTCACCTCCTGAGCTGCCTCTTACCCCACACCCTCTGGCCATCCTGCTCTGCCTCCCTCAGGCCCAGAGCAACGGAGCCGGCCTGCCATGGCTGAACCTCTAACGCCTCCTGCTCTGGTTGTTCCTGTCAGGTACTGGTCACAGGGATGACCGGCTGACCAACACCCGAGGCGCGACCGGGGTGTGCCTGTATACAGAAGGCCTCAGGGTGGCAGTCACCCTGTGAAGAGTCGGGCCGGGTGAAGGCCCCCGCCCGCCTCGGAAGGTGTGCAGATCCTGTGCCATCGACACCAGGTGACCTGCCGTCCAGCTGCCCCGAGAGGTCACAGGACCCAAGGGCACACACTCCACGGGGCAAAAAAGGCCGCTGTGCCCTTTCTCTCCCCGTTGAAGGCCGTGTGGGTTCCACACAGAACACAGGAGCAGGCTCCAGACGGGAGGCAGCCGAGCTCGGCTGGAGGAGGCTCAAGCTTGGAGCTGTGCCTCCCCACCCAGGAGAACCCTGGGCTCGTGCGTTCATTCAACAGACGCTCCTCCTGAGCAGGGGCCGGGGCCGGGATGACAGCATGGACAAGACACTGCCCATCCCCAGAGTCTCTCCCAGGCCTGGAGGGTAGGGGACAGGGCACCATGAGTGGCCACATGCAGCACAGCCAGCAGTGGTGTCCCACACCAAGGAGGCGGAAGCCCAGAAAGGCCTCCCAAAGGAGGTGGCCTGAGCCGGCCTTGAAGGGGCCAAACCTGAGCTCTCTGTGGGAGCCTGGTCGCAGCTCTGCCCCGGTGGCCTCTCCCTGCCCCAGTGGACTCTCCCTACCCCTGGTGGGCTCTCCCTACCCCTGGTGGGCTCTCCCTACCCCAGTGGGCTCTCCCTACCCCTGGTGGGCTCTCCCTACCCCTGGTGGGCTCTCCCTGCCCCTGGTGGGTTCTCCCTACCCCAGTGGACTCTCCCTGCCCCTGGTGGGCTCTCCCTACCCCAGTGGACTCTCCCTGCCCCTGGTGGGCTCTCCCTACCCCAGTGGACTCTCCCTGCCCCTGGTGGGCTCTCCCTACCCCGGTGGGCTCTCCCTGCCCCAGTGGACTTTCCCTTCCCCTGGTGGGTTCTCCCTACCCCTGGTGGGCTCTCCCTACCCCAGTGGACTCTCCCTGCCCCTGGTGGGCTCTCCCTGCCCCTGGTGGGTTCTCCCTGCCCCTGGTGGGTTCTCCCTACCCCGGTGGCCTCTCCCTGCCCCAGTGGACTTTCCCTTCCCCTGGTGGGCTCTCCCTACCCCTGGTGGGCTCTCCCTTCCCCTGGTCGGTTCTCCCTGCCCCTGGTGGGCTCTCCCTACCCCTGGTGGGTTCTCCCTACCCCTGGTGGGCTCTCCCTGCCCCTGGTCGGTTCTCCCTGCCCCTGGTGGGCTCTCCCTACCCCTGGTGGGTTCTCCCTGCCCCTGGTGGGCTCTCCCTACCCCTGGTGGGTTCTCCCTACCCCTGGTGGGCTCTCCCTGCCCCTGGTGGGTTCTCCCTGCCCCTGGTCGGTTCTCCCTACCCCGGTGGCCTCTCCCTGCCCCAGTGGACTTTCCCTTCCCCTGGTGGGCTCTCCCTACCCCTGGTGGGTTCTCCCTACCCCTGGTGGGTTCTCCCTGCCCCTGGTGGGCTCTCCCTGCCCCTGGTGGGCTCTCCCTGCCCCTGGTGGGTTCTCCCTGCCCCTGGTGGGTTCTCCCTACCCCGGTGGCCTCTCCCTGCCCCGGTGGCCTCTCCCTGCCCCAGTGGACTTTCCCTACCCCTGGTGGGCTCTCCCTACCCCTGGTGGGCTCTCCCTTCCCCTGGTCGGTTCTCCCTGCCCCTGGTGGGCTCTCCCTGCCCCTGGTGGGTTCTCCCTACCCCTGGTGGGCTCTCCTTTCCCCTGGTGGGTTCTCCCTTCCCTGGTGGGTTCTCCCTTCCCCTGGTGGGTTCTCCCTTCCCCTGGTGGGTTCTCCCTTCCCTGGTGGGCTCTCCCTGCCCCTGGTGGGTTCTCCCTACCCCTGGTGGGTTCTCCCTGCCCCTGGTGGGTTCTCCCTACCCCTGGTGGGCTCTCCCTGCCCCTGGTGGGTTCTCCCTTCCCTGGTGGGCTCTCCCTGCCCCTGGTGGGTTCTCCCTACCCCTGGTGGGTTCTCCCTGCCCCTGGTGGGTTCTCCCTACCCCTGGTGGGCTCTCCCTGCCCCTGGTGGGTTCTCCCTGCCCCTGGTGGGTTCTCCCTACCCCTGGTGGGTTCTCCCTGCCCCTGGTGGGTTCTCCCTTCCCCTGGTGGGTTCTCCCTTCCCCTGGTGGGTTCTCCCTTCCCTGGTGGGCTCTCCCTGCCCCTGGTGGGTTCTCCCTACCCCTGGTGGGTTCTCCCTGCCCCTGGTGGGTTCTCCCTACCCCTGGTGGGCTCTCCCTGCCCCTGGTGGGCTCTCCCTGCCCCTGGTGGGTTCTCCCTACCCCTGGTGGGCTCTCCCTTCCCTGGTGGGCTCTCCCTGCCCCTGGTGGGTTCTCCCTGCCCCTGGTGGGTTCTCCCTACCCCTGGTGGGCTCTCCCTGCCCCTGGTGGGCTCTCCCTGCCCCTGGTGGGTTCTCCCTACCCCTGGTGGGCTCTCCCTGCCCCTGGTGGGTTCTCCCTACCCCTGGTGGGTTCTCCCTACCCCTGGTGGGCTCTCCCTGCCCCTGGTGGGCTCTCCCTGCCCCTGGTGGGTTCTCCCTTCCCTGGTGGGTTCTCCCTACCCCTGGTGGGTTCTCCCTTCCCTGGTGGGCTCTCCCTGCCCCTGGTGGGTTCTCCCTGCCCCTGGTGGGTTCTCCCTACCCCTGGTGGGCTCTCCCTGCCCCTGGTGGGTTCTCCCTGCCCCTGGTGGGTTCTCCCTTCCCTGGTGGGCTCTCCCTACCCCAGTGGACTCTCCCTACCCCAGTGGGCTCTCCCTACCCCAGTGGGCTCTCCCTACCCCTGGTGGGTTCTCCCTTCCCTGGTGGGCTCTCCCTACCCCAGTGGACTCTCCCTACCCCAGTGGACTCTCCCTACCCCAGTGGGCTCTCCCTACCCCTGGTGGGTTCTCCCTTCCCTGGTGGGCTCTCCCTGCCCCTGGTGGGTTCTCCCTACCCCTGGTGGGTTCTCCCTGCCCCTGGTGGGTTCTCCCTTCCCCTGGTGGGCTCTCCCTGCCCCTGGTGGGTTCTCCCTACCCCTGGTGGGTTCTCCCTGCCCCTGGTGGGTTCTCCCTACCCCTGGTGGGCTCTCCCTGCCCCTGGTGGGTTCTCCCTGCCCCTGGTGGGTTCTCCCTGCCCCTGGTGTTGTTCTCCCTACCCCTGGTGGGCTCTCCCTTCCCCTGGTCGGTTCTCCCTGCCCCTGGTGGGTTCTCCCTACCCCTGGTGGGTTCTCCCTTCCCTGGTGGGCTCTCCCTGCCCCTGGTGGGTTCTCCCTACCCCTGGTGGGTTCTCCCTGCCCCTGGTGGGTTCTCCCTTCCCCTGGTCGGTTCTCCCTGCCCCTGGTGGGTTCTCCCTACCCCTGGTGGGTTCTCCCTACCCCTGGTGGGCTCTCCCTGCCCCTGGTGGGCTCTCCCTGCCCCTGGTGGGTTCTCCCTGCCCCTGGTGGGCTCTCCCTGCCCCTGGTCGGTTCTCCCTGCCCCTGGTGGGTTCTCCCTACCCCTGGTGGGTTCTCCCTACCCCTGGTGGGCTCTCCCTGCCCCTGGTCGGTTCTCCCTACCCCTGGTGGGCTCTCCCTACCCCTGGTGGGTTCTCCCTGCCCCTGGTGGGCTCTCCCTGCCCCTGGTCGGTTCTCCCTGCCCCTGGTGGGTTCTCCCTACCCCTGGTCGGTTCTCCCTTCCCTGGTGGGTTCTCCCTTCCCCTGGTGGGCTCTCCCTGCCCCTGGTGGGTTCTCCCTACCCCTGGTGGGCTCTCCCTGCCCCTGGTGGGTTCTCCCTGCCCCTGGTGGGTTCTCCCTACCCCTGGTGGGTTCTCCCTTCCCTGGTGGGTTCTCCCTTCCCCTGGTGGGTTCTCCCTTCCCCTGGTGGGCTCTCCCTTCCCTGGTGTGTTCTCCCTTCCCTGGTGTGTTCTCCCTTCCCTGGTGGGTTCTCCCTTCCCTGGTGGGTTCTCCCTACCCCTGGTGGGTTCTCCCTACCCCTGGTGGGTTCTCCCTTCCCTGGTGGGTTCTCCCTTCCCTGGTGGGTTCTCCCTTCCCTGGTGGGTTCTCCCTGCCCCTGGTGGGCTCTCCCTACCCCCGGTGGGTTCTCCCTACCCCCGGTGGGTTCTCCCTACCCCCGGTGGGCTCTCCCTACCCCCGGTGGGTTCTCCCTGCCCCCGGTGGGTTCTCCCTGCCCCCGGTGGGCTCTCCCTACCCCCGGTGGGTTCTCCCTGCCCCCTGGTGGGTTCTCCCTACCCCTGGTGGGTTCTCCCTTCCCCCGGTGGGTTCTCCCTACCCCTGGTGGGCTCTCCCTACCCCTGGTGGGTTCTCCCTTCCCTGGTGGGTTCTCCCTTCCCTGGTGGGTTCTCCCTGCCCCTGGTGGGTTCTCCCTGCCCCTGGTGGGTTCTCCCTACCCCTGGTGGGTTCTCCCTGCCCTGGTGGGCTCTCCCTGCCCAATGGACTCTCCCTGCCCTGGTGGGCTCTCCCTGCCCAATGGACTCTCCCTGCCCTAGTGGAGTCTCCACACTTCCTCTCCTAGGTGCTGGTTCCTCGGTGCAGGGGGAACAACACCCCAGAGTGCTCCTGCCACATTCCCCAGGTGCACTGTGGTCCTGTGCCAGGACTGGCCACCACCCCCAGGCCACACAAGAGACTGGACATGAGAACAAAACCCACTTGCTCTGGTTTGTATCTCTAAACCTTTCATCAGAATCCAACATGTTTGTATCTTAAGTGAGGAGCTCAACCAGCACTCAGCACTACGCACACCCACGTGGTCCACCTGGAGCCAGGCAGAGACCATGACCAGCCCCAGCCCCAGCCGCAGGGTAACCAGCACCCTGCGCTCTGTCCTCAGGGTGCAGCCTGATTTCTTTCATCCAACGAAGCTTGTTTCTTATTGATGTGCTGCTCACCCTTAGACTGACTGTTGTTTGTGTTTATTCATTTTTATTTGACAAAATATAATGGTGTACGTTTGTGGGAATGTGAGATAAAAGGGAGGTCAGGATGAAGATGATATGGCCGGAGGTGGAGTCAGCCATCGCGGAGGCAGGACACAAGACGGCTGCCTGCAGTGGGAACAACTGTCCCTTGGCTGTGACCCCAGGCGTCTGACCTCAGGTCCTCACACTGCCCAGAGGCACATGGTGCAAATCAGGAGGTGTGGGGTCTCCTGCTCTCCCCATGGTACTCAGACCACATGTTCTTTTCTTGATTCCGCAGCCTCGTAGCCGGTTCTTTCTCAATACTCCCGGAAGTTTCCCCAAGGGGATTTTTGCTGCTTTGCAGTAAATCAGCCCTGCTTGCCTGACCGTCCCCTCAGGCGTCCCTTGCTGGAACACTGATTCAGAGCTATCTGAACTTGCCTCGTGAATTAAATTTCCTAAGACCCCAAGTCCCTTCACTGGGCAGTTTCTGAACTTGAATTGATCCATGGGCACATTTGAAATTTTGACCTATGTCTACATTATGGAAACTAAATCAGGCTAATTAATGTATCCATCACCTCACCAACTTGCCTTTCTTCATGCTGAGAACATTAAAAATCCATTCTCTTAGCGACTTGGAGGTGTACCATGCATTGTTAGGAACTGCGGCCACCATGCGGTGCAAGAGACCATTCAACCTTCCTCCTCCCGAGTCACTGAAGCTTCACTTTGATCACCATGTTCCTGGGCCGCCCTCCTCCCCCCACAGCCTCCCGCAGCCCCCATTCTCCTCTTCCTGTGATAGCCACGCAGTGGGGACGCAGGCTGAGTGATAGAAGCCAGACCCGGGAAATCGAGCACCCTGTGACTCACTCACACACAGAATCTAAAGAGGTCCATCTCCAGGAAATTTTTGGTTTGTGTAAACAGAATTCACAAACATGGCACTCACTGTTAAGAGTGTACAGTGTTGGTTTGAGCAGACTCAGAGCTGTGAATGCCACAGCTGTCTGACTGTATCACACAGCGTCACCCCAGGAAAAGCTCCACGCCATGACGGGTGGCTGCACCCAGTCCACCCGTGCCCTGATCACTTCTAGGTCTGTTTGCCTTCTCTGCACACTGTGAGCCCTGCACCTGGGCCAGTCCAGCCCTGGGGGCCACTCAGCCTTTCAGCAAGCCCTGGGGGGCCACAGAGGTCCTTCATCCACCCGTCTGTCCACTCATTGTTCATGGAAGGGCAATGGATGCCCTCCAGTGCTCCCTCGGGTCTGTGTAGAGATCCTGTGGGTTTGGCCCTTTATTTTGTTACGTGACAATGACACTGATTTTTCAGATGCTCAAAAACCTCGCATGTCTGGACTCAGTTCCCTTGGTCGAGGTGCTGACCCTCCTTGGGTGACTGAGGACTCTACCTGGTCACCATGCTGACCCTCCTTGGGTGTCACTGGACTTCACTTGGTCACCATGCTCACCCTCCTTGGGTGTCACTGGACTTCACTTGGTCACCATGCTGACCCTCCTTGGGTGACTCAGGACTCTACCTGGTCACCATGCTGACCCTCCTTGGGTGTCACTGGACTTCACTTGGTCACCATGCTGACCCTCCTTGGGTGACTCAGGACTCTACCTGGTCACCATGCTGACCCTCCTTGGGTGTCACTGGACTTCACTTGGTCACCATGCTCACCCTCCTTGGGTGTCACTGGACTTCACTTGGTCACCATGCTGACCCTCCTTGGGTGTCACTGGACTTCATTTGGTCACCATGCTCACCCTCCTTGGGTGTCACTGGACTTCACTTGGTCACCATGCTCACCCTCCTTGGGTGTCACTGGACTTCACTTGGTCACCATGCTCACCCTCCTTGGGTGTCACTGGACTTCACTTGGTCACCATGCTGACCCTCCTTGGGTGACTCAGGACTCTACCTGGTCACCATGCTGACCCTCCTTGGGTGTCACTGGACTTCCCTTGGTCACCATGCTGACCCTCCTTGGGTGTCACTGGACTTCACTTGGTCACCATGCTGACCCTCCTTGGGTGTCACTGGACTTCACTTGGTCACCATGCTCACCCTCCTTGGGTGACTCAGGACTCTACCTGGTCACCATGCTGACCCTCCTTGGTTGTCACTGGACTTCACTTGGTCACCATGCTCACCCTCCTTGGGTGACTCAGGACTCTACCTGGTCACCATGCTGACCCTCCTTGGGTGTCACTGGACTTCACTTGGTCACCATGCTCACCCTCCTTGGGTGACTCAGGACTCTACCTGGTCACCATGCTCACCCTCCTTGGTTGTCACTGGACTTCACTTGGTCACCATGCTCACCCTCCTTGGGTGACTCAGGACTCTACCTGGTCACCATGCTCACCCTCCTTGGTTGTCACTGGACTTCACTTGGTCACCATGCTCACCCTCCTTGGGTGTCACTGGACTTCACTTGGTCACCATGCTCACCCTCCTTGGGTGTCACTGGACTTCACTTGGTCACCATGCTCACCCTCCTTGGGTGTCACTGGACTTCACTTGGTCACCATGCTGACCCTCCTTGGGTGACTCAGGACTCTACCTGGTCACCATGCTGACCCTCCTTGGGTGTCACTGGACTTCCCTTGGTCACCATGCTGACCCTCCTTGGGTGTCACTGGACTTCACTTGGTCACCATGCTGACCCTCCTTGGGTGACTCAGGACTCTACCTGGTCACCATGCTGACCCTCCTTGGGTGACTGAGGACTCTACCTGGTCACCATGCTGACCCTCCTTGGGTGTCACTGGACTTCACTTGGTCACCATGCTGACCCTCCTTGGGTGACTCAGGACTCTACCTGGTCACCATGCTGACCCTCCTTGGGTGTCACTGGACTTCACTTGGTCACCATGCTCACCCTCCTTGGGTGACTCAGGACTCTACCTGGTCACCATGCTGACCCTCCTTGGGTGACTCAGGACTCTACCTGGTCACCATGCTGACCCTCCTTGGGTGTCACTGGACTTCACTTGGTCACCATGCTGACCCTCCTTGGGTGACTCAGGACTCTACCTGGTCACCATGCTGACCCTCCTTGGGTGTCACTGGACTTCACTTGGTCACCATGCTCACCCTCCTTGGGTGACTCAGGACTCTACCTGGTCACCATGCTGACCCTCCTTGGGTGTCACTGGACTTCACTTGGTCACCATGCTCACCCTCCTTGGGTGTCACTGGACTTCACTTGGTCACCATGCTCACCCTCCTTGGGTGTCACTGGACTTCACTTGGTCACCATGCTGACCCTCCTTGGGTGACTCAGGACTCTACCTGGTCACCATGCTCACCCTCCTTGGGTGTCACTGGACTTCACTTGGTCACCATGCTCACCCTCCTTGGGTGACTGAGGACTCTACCTGGTCACCATGCTGACCCTCCTTGGGTGTCACTGGACTTCACTTGGTCACCATGCTCACCCTCCTTGGGTGACTCAGGACTCTACCTGGTCACCATGCTCACCCTCCTTGGGTGTCACTGGACTTCACTTGGTCACCATGCTCACCCTCCTTGGGTGACTCAGGACTCTACCTGGTCACCATGCTGACCCTCCTTGGGTGACTGAGGACTCTACCTGGTCACCATGCTCACCCTCCTTGGGTGTCACTGGACTTCACTTGGTCACCATGCTGACCCTCCTTGGGTGACTCAGGACTCTACCTGGTCACCATGCTGACCCTCCTTGGTTGTCACTGGACTTCACTTGGTCACCATGCTCACCCTCCTTGGGTGACTCAGGACTCTACCTGGTCACCATGCTGACCCTCCTTGGGTGTCACTGGACTTCACTTGGTCACCATGCTCACCCTCCTTGGGTGACTGAGGACTCTACCTGGTCACCATGCTGACCCTCCTTGGGTGACTCAGGACTCTACCTGGTCACCGTGCTCACCCTCCTTGGGTGTCACTGGACTTCACTTGGTCACCATGCTGACCCTCCTTGGGTGACTCAGGACTCTACCTGGTCACCATGCTGACCCTCCTTGGGTGTCACTGGACTTCACTTGGTCACCATGCTCACCCTCCTTGGGTGTCACTGGACTTCACTTGGTCACCATGCTCACCCTCCTTGGGTGTCACTGGACTTCACTTGGTCACCATGCTGACCCTCCTTGGGTGACTGAGGACTCTACCTGGTCACCATGCTCACCCTCCTTGGGTGTCACTGGACTTCACTTGGTCACCATGCTCACCCTCCTTGGGTGACTGAGGACTCTACCTGGTCACCACGCTGACCCTCCTTGGGTGTCACTGGACTTCACTTGGTCACCATGCTGACCCTCCTTGGGTGACTCAGGACTCTACCTGGTCACCATGCTGACCCTCCTTGGGTGTCACTGGACTTCACTTGGTCACCATGCTCACCCTCCTTGGGTGACTGAGGACTCTACCTGGTCACCATGCTGACCCTCCTTGGGTGACTGAGGACTCTACCTGGTCACCATGCTCACCCTCCTTGGGTGTCACTGGACTTCACTTGGTCACCATGCTCACCCTCCTTGGGTGACTCAGGACTCTACCTGGTCACCATGCTGACCCTCCTTGGTTGTCACTGGACTTCACTTGGTCACCATGCTCACCCTCCTTGGGTGACTGAGGACTCTACCTGGTCACCATGCTGACCCTCCTTGGGTGTCACTGGACTTCACTTGGTCACCATGCTCACCCTCCTTGGGTGACTCAGGACTCTACCTGGTCACCATGCTGACCCTCCTTGGGTGTCACTGGACTTCACTTGGTCACCATGCTCACCCTCCTTGGGTGACTCAGGACTCTACCTGGTCACCATGCTGACCCTCCTTGGGTGTCACTGGACTTCACTTGGTCACCATGCTGACCCTCCTTGGGTGACTCAGGACTCTACCTGGTCACCATGCTGACCCTCCTTGGGTGACTGAGGACTCTACCTGGTCACCATGCTCACCCTCCTTGGGTGTCACTGGACTTCACTTGGTCACCATGCTCACCCTCCTTGGGTGACTCAGGACTCTACCTGGTCACCATGCTGACCCTCCTTGGGTGTCACTGGACTTCACTTGGTCACCATGCTCACCCTCCTTGGGTGACTCAGGACTCTACCTGGTCACCATGCTGACCCTCCTTGGTTGTCACTGGACTTCACTTGGTCACCATGCTCACCCTCCTTGGGTGACTCAGGACTCTACCTGGTCACCGTGCTCACCCTCCTTGGGTGTCACTGGACTTCACTTGGTCACCATGCTCACCCTCCTTGGGTGACTGAGGACTCTACCTGGTCACCATGCTGACCCTCCTTGGGTGACTGAGGACTCTACCTGTTCACCATGCTGACCCTCCTTGGGTGACTGAGGACTCTACCTGGTCACCATGCTCACCCTCCTTGGGTGACTCAGGACTCTACCTGGTCACCATGCTGACCCTCCTTGGTTGTCACTGGACTTCACTTGGTCACCATGCTCACCCTCCTTGGGTGACTCAGGACTCTACCTGGTCACCATGCTGACCCTCCTTGGTTGTCACTGGACTTCACTTGGTCACCATGCTCACCCTCCTTGGGTGACTCAGGACTCTACCTGGTCACCGTGCTCACCCTCCTAGTTGTCACTGGACTTCACTTGGTCACCATGCTCACCCTCCTTGGGTGACTCAGGACTCTACCTGGTCACCATGCTGACCCTCCTTGGGTGTCACTGGACTTCACTTGGTCACCATGCTGACCCTCCTTGGGTGACTCAGGACTCTACCTGGTCACCATGCTGACCCTCCTTGGTTGTCACTGGACTTCACTTGGTCACCATGCTCACCCTCCTTGGGTGACTCAGGACTCTACCTGGTCACCATGCTGACCCTCCTTGGTTGTCACTGGACTTCACTTGGTCACCATGCTCACCCTCCTTGGGTGACTCAAGACTCTACCTGGTCACCGTGCTCACCCTCCTTGGGTGTCACTGGACTTCACTTGGTCACCATGCTCACCCTCCTTGGGTGACTGAGGACTCTACCTGGTCACCATGCTGACCCTCCTTGGGTGACTGAGGACTCTACCTGGTCACCATGCTCACCCTCCTTGGGTGACTCAGGACTCTACCTGGTCACCATGCTGACCCTCCTTGGGTTGTGGTGAGCCGTTTCTGCGGACTGTGGTCGCCATTACAAGATGGCGCTGGCTCCGCTGTGGTCTGTAACAAACAACTCCTTATTTGGGAGAGTTGGCGCATGGTTTTTTAACACCCTATGAGAAAGCTCCACGTGGCAGCTTCGCATTGGGGCTTGAGATGCTTTATTAAGGCTGGGAGAGGCATCCGGAAAGGAAGAAGAAGAAATATCAAGGACCTGAATAAACGGCTGAAAGAAGATTCCTGTTGTTGCGTCTTCCTTGCGGGCAAGGGGGTCGCGACAAGTGGTGCCGAAACCCGGGAACCAGAACTTTCAGTCGTCAGGGGTGGTGTACCGGATAGTCCCAGGTAAGTGGGACCCGCGACCAAAGCGGGGATAGTCCCAGTAAGTGGGATCCGCGACCAAAGCGGGGTCAGCTCCTCTACAAAGAAAGAGAGAGCCTCATATTTTATTGCAGCTGCAATGTGTACTTTCACTTTGTTTTCTGTGTTTCTTTTGTCGTCTGTGTCTTTTGTTTTCTGTGTTTCTTTTGTTGTCTTGTCATGGGTGCCGCATCTTCAAGTCCGCTTCTCCTGGCCCTAGATGGCCTGTTACGTTCCAAGGGCCTGGAAGTGAAGCATCGTACTTTACAGAGATTTTTACAGAAGATAGATATTGCTGCACCGTGGTTTGCATTTTCGGGCAGCCTTACCATACCTAGTTGGGATAAATTAGGCAAAGATCTTGACTTTGCTTCTGAGCAGGGCATATTAGAGGGCGGGGTGATACCCCTTTGGAGAATAGTCCGTAGTTGCCTCACAGAGGACAGATGTCATGACGCACTTACTAAAGGACAGGAAGTTCTAGAACAATTACATGAGGAGAAATCAGAGACGGCAGGAAGTGAGGTATCTCGGGAGGATGGAAGTGTGCGGAGCGTGAAACAGGGGAAGAGGCGATTGTATCCAGATCTCAGTGCGCTGCGCACACCTCCATGTGAAAGTGGGTCAGAGGAAGAGGAGAATGAGGAGGAGGAGCTTGGGAGGCTGTCTCGCCAGCTAGGGAGTTTAGCTGTAGGAGAAGGGAGCAAAGATAAGCAGGGGCTCAAGAAATGTGATCCTCCGGATCCACCGCCGTATGGCGGGGGTGTTTCGGGGAGAGCTTTCCATGCTCAAACATGGAAGGCTGTTCACGCTGAGATGGGTCTTGCTTATCCAGTTTTTCAGGACGATAATAGGGGAAGATTCCATGAGCCTTTAGATTTTAAAATTGTGAAGACCCTGGCGGAGTCTGTGCGCACTTATGGGGTGGATGCCGCCTTCACACTAACTCAGGTGGAGAGTCTGTCTAGATACTGTATGACTCCCTCTGATTGGGCTAGCCTTGTTCGGGCTTGTGTTTCCCCAGGTAAATATTTGGACTGGAGAACATTTGTGTTAGAGGGCGCAATAGAACAGGCCGCCCAAAACCATGCGGCGGGACATCCTCATTGGGATAAGGACATGCTTTTGGGGCAAGGTAGATTTGCTAATCAACAGACAGGATTCCCTCTTGAGGTATATGATCAAATTAATAACATTTGCATTCGGGCATGGAAGTCACTTCCAAACAGAGGAGAGGTATCTGGTAATTTGACCAAGATTATACAAGGCCCTACAGAACCCTTTTCAGATTTTGTAGCAAGGATGGTGGACGCCGCTGGAAAGATTTTTGGGGATCCTGATAGAGCCATGCCCCTTGTTAAGCAATTGGTCTTTGAGCAATGCACCAAGGAATGTAAAGCAGCAATCGCTCCTTATAAGAACAAAGGCATAGAAGCATGGATGAAGGTGTGTAGAGAGATTGGAGGACCTTTAACTAATGCAGGTCTTGCAGCTGCTGTCCTTCGGATTGCAAAAGGGGGCGGTCCTGCCGCCGGAACGTGCTTCCATTGTGGTCAACCCGGTCATGTCAGACGTGAATGTCCCAAAAAAGACAATTTTACTGGACCTCCTCACGGTGGCCCTTCCAATGGCTTTCGTCTACCGGGGTTGTGTCCAAGATGCAAAAAGGGGAAGCATTGGGCAAAAGAGTGTAGATCAGTGAGGGACATTCATGGACAACCTATTTCAGCTGGGCCAAAAAACGGCCGACGGGGCCCTCGACCCCAGGGCCCACAAATATATGGGGCAGTGGAGAATGTTACACCCGAACCCGAGACATGGCCATCTCTACGCCATCCCATGAAACGCGGAGAGCCACTACAGGTGCCGCGGGATTGGACCTCTGTTCCACCTCCAGACTCGTATTAACACCTAAGATGGGAGTCCAATTGGTGGAAACTGAGTTCAAAGGGCCTTTACCACCTGGCACTGTAGGTTTGCTAATTGGACGTGCATCCTCTATTTTACAAGGTCTTCGTGTTTTCCCCGGAGTCATAAGTCCTGATACTGTAGGGATAGTAAAGGTTATGGTGGAAGCTCCAGGGGGCATTGTGTCCATCTCCCCAGGAGATCGGATTGCTCAATTACTAATTTTGCCTAGTTTGCATAATCACTTCCCTGCTGACTCAAGGTCACGGACAGGGAATGAGATTGGTGCCACCGGAGGGAATTGTGCTTGTTTGTCACTAGATATGAGCAATCGCCCTACTTTGGAATTAAGCATAGAAGGTAAATCTATTGTGGGATTACTTGATACAGTATTATTGGCTGCTAAATTAAAGCAGACAATTCATGAGGCCTATAAAGACCTAGTGAAGTTGTTAGCTCAATATGGACTGCATATTGCACCTGAAAAGGTTCAAACAGGGGATTCTATTAAGTATTTGGGAGCAACAATTGGGTATGGCAAATTACGACCACAAAAAATCACCATACGAACTCAGGATCTCCAAACTCTGAATGATTATCAAAAACTGCTGGGAGATATTAATTGGATACGAGGATATTTACATATTTCTAATGTTATGCTACAGCCTTTGTATGCTACTCTTAGGGGTGATCCAGATCTTACTTCCCCTCGTAGCCTCACTAAAGAGGCTAGAGCGGCCCTTATGACAGTAGAAGAAGCTATACAACATGCTACTTTATGCAGGCTCCAAAGTGATAAACCTTTCCAATTATGTGTGCTTGCCACTATGCGGCAGCCTACTGTTGAGCGTGCTCATCGCACCTTAAAGGAAACTTTACAAAAACAAAAGGGGGGAATAGGAGCTGAACATACTCCTAAAGAACGCCTGTCCTTAGCTCTCTTTACCATTAATTTTTTGAATTTGGATATTCACGGTCGCTCTGCGGCCGATAGACATGTGTCCCCTCAGCCCTCTGTGATTGGCTATGTTAAGTGGAAAGATGTTCTTACGGGCCAATGGAACGGCCCCGACCCCGTGCTGACATGGGCACGAGGATCTGTATGTGTTTTTCCCCAGGATCGCACGGAACCATTGTGGGTCCCTGAACGCCTGACAAGAAGAGTCTTGACGCCAGCTACTCAGCAACAAGAAATACCACAGCAATCCCGTGATGAGGATCTTCATTCTGCTGAGCGCTCTGGCTCTGGTGCTGGTGCCGATGACATGGACGACACCAATGCAGTGGTGGGCAGCGGCACGGGCTTGGCCAATGCCGATGCCGTTCATGATTTAATGATTCCAGGAATGCCTCCCGTATCATTGGCGAATATTTGGCCGGAAATTGGTCCAGATAAAGCTATGATCATACAAGCTCTTGCAGCTTTAGAAAATGGCATCTCATCTCAAGTCTGGCTTGCGCAGATTAAACAGTAAATCTTTGACATGGTCGTTGCACCCCAAGTTTTATGAACATTGCACTGGGATCGACATGTCTTTCTTTGTTATTCTCTTAGTGTTGGAAAGCCCTTGCACTCTGCCGGCTTTACTGCCATTGCACGCAGATGGGTTTCCACACTAGTGCTTTTCTATCGCCTTAAGACCCGTGCCTTTCTTTTAGGGTGTTGCCAACTTGTTTGTCGTTGTATTTCTATACAGCCACAGTTCAGCCTCAGCCATCCCCCTTCGTCCACCATCATCACGATACAGGATGCGAGGCAAGGCACTGCACTTGAGTGATCCTTGAAGTGGACCTCAAGGAGAGCATGTCCTATTGCATGCGGGTTAGACGTGTCCACGCCCCGTCCCACGAAAAAAGGCGTCGGCTGATATGGCCTCAGATCTGGGGAAGGGCCCTCCTTGGGGCTGAGCCATACTATGCAGCCACTTCTGCACAGTGGGACAGGACCTCTACTCTCGCCTGTATTGTTTTTGGAAAACAAAAGGGGGAACTGTGGTGAGCCGTTTCTGCGGACTGTGGTCGCCATTACAAGATGGCGCTGGCTCCGCTGTGGTCTGTAACAAACAACTCCTTATTTGGGAGAGTTGGCGCATGGTTTTTTAACACCCTATGAGAAAGCTCCACGTGGCAGCTTCGCATTGGGGCTTGAGATGCTTTATTAAGGCTGGGAGAGGCATCCGGAAAGGAAGAAGAAGAAATATCAAGGACCTGAATAAACGGCTGAAAGAAGATTCCTGTTGTTGCGTCTTCCTTGCGGGCAAGGGGGTCGCGACATTGGGTGTCACTGGACTTCACTTGGTCACCATGCTTACCCTCCTTGGGTGACTCAGGACTCTACCTGGTCACCATGCTGACCCTCCTTGGTTGTCACTGGACTTCACTTGGTCACCATGCTCACCCTCCTTGGGTGACTCAGGACTCTACCTGGTCACCATGCTGACCCTCCTTGGTTGTCACTGGACTTCACTTGGTCACCATGCTCACCCTCCTTGGGTGACTCAGGACTCTACCTGGTCACCATGCTGACCCTCCTTGGGTGTCACTGGACTTCACTTGGTCACCATGCTCACCCTCCTTGGGTGACTCAGGACTCTACCTGGTCACCATGCTGACCCTCCTTGGGTGTCACTGGACTTCACTTGGTCACCATGCTCACCCTCCTTGGGTGACTCAGGACTCTACCTGGTCACCATGCTGACCCTCCTTGGTTGTCACTGGACTTCACTTGGTCACCATGCTCACCCTCCTTGGGTGACTCAGGACTCTACCTGGTCACCATGCTGACCCTCCTTGGGTGTCACTGGACTTCACTTGGTCACCATGCTCACCCTCCTTGGGTGACTCAGGACTCTACCTGGTCACCATGCTGACCCTCCTTGGGTGTCACTGGACTTCACTTGGTCACCATGCTCACCCTCCTTGGGTGACTCAGGACTCTACCTAGTTATGGTGCTGACCCTCCTTGAGTGTTACTGGACTCCTTGGTCAAGGTGCCGACCCTCCTTGGTCAAGGTCAGGACTCCACCTGGTCGAGATGCCGACTCTCCTTGGGCATTTCTGGACTCTACCTGGTCACAGTGCTGACCATGGTGTGCATCACTGGACTCTGCTTGCTTGTGATGCTGACCTTGATGGCTTCACTGAGTCCACCTCCCTGGTGCTGTCCATCCTGGGTCGCTGGAGTCTGTCCGCTGGTGTGTGCGTGAACGTAGGATTGTGTCCACAGCTCTCATCTCAGGTGACCTGGTCACTGGGGAGCGCAGGGACCTGGGATCGGGGAATGTGCTGGGAAGACTCTGAGAAGCGTCTGAGTCGATACCTCTTTGATATTCGCTAGAAGTCGCCAGTGAGTCCAGCCATTCTTTGGGGACAGGGTTTAAATAGCCGGTCTCTTCCCTCACTGTAGGTCTACCACAATTTGCTCTTTCTCCCCGGGTCCTTTCCGGTTGCTGTCTTTTTAGGAATTTCCCACCTCATCTGCCACTCGATTTGTGGAACACAATTGTGCAAGCGTGACGTCAGCACCCTTCCTGTTCCGTGAGGCTGGCGTCAACGCCCCTCTCAGCCTCACTTCAGCAACTGGAGTCTTCTCTGTGGCCTTCCTTGGTCAATCAGCAAACGCCGTGCGCCTTCTGTGGAGCTCCTCAGACAGCCATCGGGTCTTGTTGGCCTGTTGCTTTTCTACTCCATACTGCAGCTCTTTTCTCTCTGACCTATGTCCTCCCCTCTGCTTTGGCTCAGTTACCCCTTATTCTGGTTTCCTGAGGTGGGAGGTCGGCTTCTGCATGGAGATCTCTGCATCCTGGTGGAGGCGGGTACAGTACACACCGCCCTCTGAGCAGCTTGGCGCACCCAGTGAGTTTCACGTGTTCCGTTGTCTTTTTCGTTCATCCAGCATTTTCAACCTCCTTTGTGAGTCACTTGACCTCCTGGTCATTTCGGAGCATGTTGTTTAATTTGAAATTTCTTTCTCATATTGTTTTCCAATTTTATTCCATTGTGGTTAAGAGATATTTTGTATGATTTCTTTTCTTTAAGTCACTGAGGCCTGATGTATGGTGTATCCTGAAGAGTGTTCCATGTGCATTTGAGAACTACCCTCTGCTGATGCTAAGTGACTATTTTCTGTGTGTCTGTTAGCAAAAGTTCATTTACAGTGTTGGCCAATTTTTTGTTTCATTATTGGTCTTATATCTAGTCTTCTATCCATTAAAATTGAAATCACCAACTAGTTATTGTTGAATCACGGATCTCTACTATCCATTCTAAATCCAGGAGGATCTCATCTCAAGATCCTTAACTTAACCCATCCATGAAGATCCCTACTCTGAATAAGGTCACCTTCACAGCACCAGGTGGGCATGTCTCTGGGGAGGGACATTAGTCGGCCCACTAAGGAGAGCGCATGACCTGAATTCACGAACAACTGGGGGGATGGCAGTTCAGAAGCCCTGGGAATCAGTGGCAGCCCCTTCCTGGCTCACTGTTGCCTCTCTGGGCTCCACCCACCAGTGACCAAGGCTTGGAAAGGCCTCAGGGGGACCTCAGTCTCCTCTGCCCTTAGCTGACGTGCTCGCCCACAGCATCAGTGGGGGCTGCAGAATTGAGAACCAAAGCTGAGGGCCGAGCAGCTGGGTGCTCACCTCCCAGTTCTCATGTGTCCACCTGTCCACTCCCTGATCCTGCTGAGGACAGGGCTCTTTCCACCCTCCTGGGCCGGGATGTGTCTGGGGGACCATCAGGCTTTGGAAGGTCCCATGTGAGGGTTTGGGGATTCATATCAGGTGCTCTATGGGGAAAAAGCTCCTTTGAACATCTCTCTCCCTTTCTGGCCCCAAGGCACCTCTCCAAAGGCCAGAGCCATTCGTCAAAAACGGCAGAAGAGACATCAAAGACAGAGGGCAGCCCGAGTCCCCTTCCTGCCCACCTGCATCTAAGTAGGACCCCCGCCTCCAGCCAGGCCTCCCAACCGGGCAGCACTGGGGCCTCCATCCACTGCCCCACTTCTAGTCCCTTCCCCTCCTCTCCGACCTCTGCAGACGACATGGGAGATGGTCACCCTTTAACTCCCTCTCATTCCGGTGGTTTCCTCGTCTAGTTTCCATGGTAATGGTCGTGTGGATACAGGCAAGGAAGCGGGAGGGAGGGCCCTTGAAATAATGATGTTGGAAACTTGCACGGGCCTGTGCTCCCAGCTACCTGGTGCTTTCCATGGAAACTCAGGCAAGTGACAGAGCTAAATGGAACAGGCTCTGGATTTCCTGTCCAGCACCCAGGTACCTGCAGGAGAGCTTCCCAGGGCAGGGGAGTGCTTTGGCATCGGCTCGGGGGGTTGCCTCGGCACCCACCACCAAAAGACATCTTCGTTTCTTATAAGGGGGCAGAGATGCCCCTCCTGAAGGGGACAGGTATATTCCTCTGAAACTCAGCTGACGGTGGGAAGTGCAGGTGAGCAGGGCCACAGTGGCCGCTGTCCTGAAGTCAGACCCAGGCTTCACTCTCCCCCTCTGAAACACGCAGGGGAGGCTGCGGGTGGGCATAGCAGGGGCACTGAGCACCTGGAGGGTGCAGAGGCTGCCCACCTCTAGCCAGGACCCAGGCTGACGCCATCATGGTCACATCCCCCCAGCCACTCTCCACAGTGGCTCGTCCAGGTGGCTGGGCAAGTAAATCCAGGCGGCATCTCCTAAGCAGCCCAGCCCCAGGAGCCAGAGGGTCACTGGAAATGGACTCCAGGTACCCCTCATCCAAAGTTCATCCACTGAAGAGGCCCTGGGCCCCACTCTGCTCCACCCAGGATGTGCTCAGGAAGTGCCCCAGGGAAGAGCAGGTACAGGACATTGCCACACCTGGGGTCATTGCCAGATTTATAGCTCTGGTTCCCTGCCAGGAGCCCAAATCAGCCCAGGGTTCCTCGTCCTGCCCTGGACACCATCTGGACACAGAGGAATGACTTGTGCCGTAGTCCCGCTGGGCTAAATAACCGGGAGGTGACAAGCAACTTGAAGATTCAAGCGGGAACTGCTTTATTGTGAGTGAACTCAGCAGGAACTGAGCGAGAACTCAAAGTAGCAGGCACCCGAGATAGCAGGAGCCGCTTCTCTGCCTGACAGCAGAGGTCTATATACTTAAATAATTACACACAGCTTGACTCAATTAGCATCGTCTAGATACAGCAGTCAGCCAATAAGGAATCCCCATCATCTCAATGGCTCGCTGGCGTTGCTTCACAAACCACTCCTCCTGGCAAAGTGCCAGGCGCCATCTTGACTTGATTTCAACTCTCAACAGACTTGGAAGCCAGGCACAGCCTGGTCCTGCCTGTAGCCCAGCCCAGGTCTGAAAGAAGGTCTGGGCCTGTCTCCCCTTCTACTCTGGAGACAACACCTCTGGACTCTGTTCTCCCTTCCGCGAGATCTGCACTCCTTGAAATAGTACTTCATTTCATAGCCACCGAGCCTGCAGTCACATCTCTCTCCATGTCTCAACACGACTGTCACATTTGAAAAATGCTGGAACCCAGAGGCGATGGCACGCAGACAGGCTCACAGGGTGCTTTCTGGCCAAGCCCTCCAGTGGACCCCCACCCCACAGACTCCACACAGAGTCACACAGAGGGCTCCAGTGGACCCCCACCCCACAGACTCCACACAGAGTCACACAGAGGGCTCCTGTGGAGCCTGGGACCATCGCAGCTGCACAGATGCCCAACCCAGCCGCTCAGGAGACGGGTAGAGAACCTGTGCTCTGTGCCACCCACGCACAGCAGAGCAGGGACAAGCTCAGACCTGTGCAGTTCCGTTAAAACCCAAGTAAAATCTGTCCCTGACTTGCCACGCCTCGTCCCAGCCCCTTCCCCAGAGCCCTCCAGGAGGCCGATCCCCCGGGGCTCCGGGGAGTTCACTGTTATCCCCTCAGCTCTACACCCAGGTGGCTAGAGGCACCTCAGACCTGAGAGAACGCGCCTGGTGAGCTGCAGCTCGAAGCCCCCGATGCCCCGGACCATTGTGGTCCCCAGGTGTCCTAAGAAGAAGAGATGAAAGGCATCCTCATTCTGGGACATGAAACGTGAGTTTAGATGAAACGTTTAAATCCATCTCGAAGCACAGACAAGTGTCTGAGCGGTGGGCTGTCCACAGGCAGGAGCAGAGACGCCAGCAGCCTGCCGGGAGTCTGGGGCTGGAGGGGTCCTCACGCTTACGGGGGGCTGTGGTCCAGAGGAAGATAGGCCTCGTTCCCCTCAGAGGGCTCCTGCCCCACATGGAAGGCTGGGCAGCCCCTCTAGGGAGCCAGCCCCTGGCCAAGCAGGCCATGGGGTCCTCCTGCTGCTCCGGAGGTGGAGGCTCCACAGCAGGGCACCGGAGACAGAGCAGAACAGCCTGCTCTCCAAGGTCCTGGAGCTGTGCGCGCAGACCCACCCTCCGTCCAGGGAGCGCCTGCCCTTCCTGCACGAGCCACTGTCTGAGCTCAGGCTTTGGTCGTCAGCCCCAGGTGAGGACCCCACAGGCAGGCTGAGACTCGCAGGCCAAGCTGGCCACGGGTGCTGGCCAGCAGAGAGGGTGGTCCAGGAAACAGGGAGGCAGAGTTCGCCATTGCCAAGGCTGGCCATGGGGCCCCACTGCCCCACATCTGAAGTGAAGCCTGTGACTTGGAGGTGTCTGGGCATTTCACAGAACCACCGGTCAGCGAGTGGGTAGCTCTGAGTGGGCAGAGGGCCCAGGAGGAGCCCATTGGAGAGGACAGCCGTGCATGGAGCCACAGAGGGTGAGTGCACTGCCGCCTGGCAACGCTGCCAGGCTGGGCGAGCGGGTGTCAGGTCCAGGGTCCCTGAGGCATGCCTTGGGGACAGCATACTTTGTCCCTGGCTCCTGACTCTCGCTTTCTCTCTTCTGCTTCCTGGCTGTCGTGGGCTGAGCTGCTTCCTGACAGGGCCGTCCACCACGATGCTGTACCTCACCGCAGGCCCCGGGGATGGAGTCGGCTGGCCTCGGAAGGACCCTCTGAGCCAGGACAAAAGAAGCTCTCCCCCCTCTAGGTCATTCCTGTCCGGTGTTTTGCTCGCAGTGATAAAAAGCTAGCTGACACCCCACCCCGTGGTTTCTACACGTGACCCATGTCAGCAAAAACTTTGAGATGGAACAACAGGTTACCCAGTGTCCTTCAATGTGACAGGAGGTGCCCAGCGCTCCAGGGTTATCTGACTTTGTGGAGACCCGCGCCAGGCCTTAGGTTGGGCCATCTCCAGCTCCCTGAAGACAGCAGTGGGCACGTGGGAGGCTGCTCATGGTGGAGAGGGTCTTGCCCAGAACAGCACCTGCGACTCTCTAGTAGAGACAGAGCTGATTTCCTAGAGAAGATTGTGCTGAAGATGGCGCCACGGACCCACAGGACACCCCTGCTCC
Source organism: Spermophilus citellus (assembly GCF_964194105.1). NCBI lineage: Eukaryota > Metazoa > Chordata > Mammalia > Rodentia > Sciuridae > Spermophilus > Spermophilus citellus. The sequence continues at coordinate 96,328,571 of NC_138195.1, forward strand.
CCGCGGGGAGTTCCCCCCTGCCCTTCTATGGCGGCTGCCCTCCCCCCTGCCCTCCTGCTGGCGGCTGCCCTCCCCCCTGCCCTCCTGCTGGCGGCTGCCCTCCTTCCTGCCCTCCTGTGGCAACTGGCCTCGGGTTCTTGCAGGAACTGGTTTTCATATCCTCATTAACTAATAGGGTAAATAAAAACCACGAAGTATGTTTATTTCATAATTTTATGGAAATATATGATTTTTGGCTTTTAAAAAAGTTATCTATGGACACCCGTGACCTCAGGCAGCAGTCAGAATACTTACTCCCAAATACCTCCAGAGTGGACCAGACAGGGCCAGGAGGAGCCCCCACAGGGCCACACCCTCGTCTCTGCAACCACAGGTCAGCACAGCTTGCAGTCATCTCCCTTGTAGTTGCAGATGCAAAGTTTAAAGTTCAAAAAACCCGAGTCCCGCTTTCCCCTTAGCTTTCCTTGTGCTGCACATTTCCCCAGCTGCAGAGCTGTTCTGGAACCGTGAGAGCCTCAGGCCCCAGCGTGCATGCTCATTTGTTTTCCACCAACACCAAGGAGATGAAGCACTTTCTAAATTAGAAAACACACGTGGTAGCTAGAAATGTGCTTTTATGAGCTGAGTACCTTTCCCGACTCCCAGAGAACTTGTGGTACAGTTTTAAATTCAGTGATCACTCCATGCAGTCTGTCTTCATTCGACCTCAGCCAGCCAAAGCTGGTCGGCCAGTCAGGGACTTGGGTACATACCTGAAGGTCCCCCGGCTAGAGGTAGGAGGAGGCCATCGTCCCCTCCCATCAGGAGCAAGTAGAGTAGCGCCATGAAGTCAGACTTCACCAGAGCTTGGCTGAGGGTGCAAATATTCATTTCCAAGCACCCCGGTGGCCAGGGGTAACCCTACTGTCTGCCCCCAGGAGTTCTGGCCAGCCCCTTGCCTGTAAATTTCACTTCCAGAGATCAGTTCAGGGACCTCTGACAGTGGTCACTGTCACTGACACTGTGGGTGTCTCAAGGTCCCAACTGCGGCCGGGTGTCAGCTCCAGGGGCTGCTGGTGGGGTCGGGGTGCTGGGCTCCTGGAGCACAAACCACATCCAGGGGCTGCAGAGCCTCCAAGTCCACTCAGCTCACTTGGGAAGCAACTTCCCACCTTGCCAGGAGCTGGGAATCAGGCCCTGTGCTGTCCGTTTGGGTCAGAGGTGACATCAGAGCTCTCGAGGGCCAGCACCCTGGCTGGGTTGAGCCCTCACAGACATTGGCATTCTATGCAGAAGTACTTTTAAAGTTAATTGCCACACGGGTGATCCTCTGCTGCCTTTCCCAGGGGGAGGAGCTAGCAGATGGGTGTGCGTGGCAGACTTTGGGGATGAGAGGTTGCTGGCTGAGCCAAGCAGGAAGCCAAGAGGTGAGCTGCCAAGCCCACCCCAGGAGCTGGGGTTGGGCTCACCTTGGCATGGGAGGGGCTCCCCTCTAGGAGAGAGGCAGCTGGACGCAGGTGCCCTGAGGGCAGCACTGGCCCTCCGCCTCACAGGGCACCTGTTCAGCATCCCTAGGCAGCTGCCTGCCCCGTGAGGACTGCACAAGCCTCTTTAAAGCAGTGTCCCTCTCCTGGACAGGGACAGGCAGCTCCTGTCCTCAACAGAAGAACACTGAAGCCCAAGACAGCAGCTCTGAACCCAGTGGTGCCATGGAGATGCCATCGAGTGCCATAGACGTGGAGGCTCTGACGCCCCAGCGCCATCCCACGCCCGTCCATGAGCAGGGGCATACGAAGACACTGCAGCTCACAGAGTCTCTCAGGGCTGCTGGTGGGGCCAGGAGGCCCCAGGCTCTTGGAGGGACCCCTGGTCAACGTGCTGCTCAGAGCTGAGCTTCAGTCCCCAGCACCTGAGCCTTCAAGTGACTGGGGGAAGAGGCACCCGGGGCCCCACTGGCCAGCCTGGAGGCAGAGACAAAACAGGTGCCCTCTCTTCTGTGGCCTGGCATCAGATCATGCTGCCCACTTACAGGGGGTGGCCTCCGGTGGCTGCTGCAGCAAACCCCACCCATGCGGTGGCCTGAAACAGCACAGGTCCCCACACTCAGCTCTGGGTCGGAGGTCTGGAAGAAATCTCCAGGGCTAGAGCCAAGTGCTGGCAGAACCAAGCTCCTTCTGGAGGGCGGAGCCTGGGAACTGTCTCCTGAGTCAGGATCTATCTCCTGCCTCTTCCCACCCCAGGGGCCACCACATCCCCAGGCCTGGGTCCCGCACTCAGTCTTCAGAGCCAGGCAGGCAGCGTCTGCCAGACCTTTGCTCGGCTCTGAGCCCTCTTGACTTCCTTCTTCCACGTGGAGGAACCCGTGATTCTATGGGCAGCCTGGACGACCCACACTGTCTCCCCATGTGGCGGTCAGCTGATGAGCAGTCTCCATTCCCCTCTGTCACATAACCCAATCCACACCAGGTCCAAGGGGAGGGGTCACCTAGGCTGGGTTCTCCACCTACACGCCAGAGCCCAGCACCTAGGACGCGCCAGAGATGTTTGCAGACCAGGAATGAGGCACAGAGCGGCCCTTTGCTGGAGATAACAGCTATCACAGGAGAGATCCACACAGACGGCCAAACCCACGTCCTCATCAGCTGAACGGGAGCCTCGGAGGATGAAGCCCTCGGAGCATGGAGCCCGGTGGGGAAACACGTCAATTCTTAGTTGGGAGATTTTTTTGCCCACAAAATAGTCACTACTGGAGTGCAGGCTCCAGAGTCTAACCTTGAACTTGTGGCCAGGTTGAACCCGATTCCAGGCTCCCATCAGCTCCTCTGCTGCAAACTACATGTGCCACTGCAGAAAAAAAAAGCATAAAACATTAAAATCACAGAAGAGATCACGGGAAGGAGGACTGTACTCAGCCCTTGCCCACAGGAACACCCGGGACCCTCCCTGGGCTGGGCAGAGGGTGTGGGGAAGAATGAGGGTGAGCCTGGCACCCAGAGAGGGCAGAGAGAGGCTGCCTGTCGTCCTGCACCCTGCCTCCTCATCCAGGCCACACAGCAGGTCCCCACCCGGGCTGCGTGACCCCAAGACCTCAGGGAAACCTGAGTGGCTCAGGTGTCAAGAGAAGAACGAGGAGCAGGAGAGGAGGGAGGGGGCAGGTCCTCCCTGGGGGGACGCCGCTCCAGCCCAGCTTCCTCCTGAAGAACGGCAGCTCCTAGGAAGACGAGACCCTCAGACAGCGGCACTGGAGTAGAGACAGCACCAGTGATTAGGGAAGCGGAATGGACTCGTGAGACTTCAGACACTGGGACATCAGACGTGTGCACTAAAATTTTAATATGTTTTAAAAATTCAAGGGAAGCTTCAAAAGGAAGCTTAAATGTATTAGCAGGGAACAAGATGACTTGAAAAATTACGAAACTTCCCCTAAATGTGAATGAAGTAGAGGCAGAATGGACAGTAGAAGAGGGACGTGTAGTGTGGGTCAGAGTTACCTGAACCCAGTCCCGAGAGGCACAGCGTAGGGCACAAGCATGGAGCCAGGGTGGGCTACAGAGAGACTGCCATGGGCCACTGTGCAGAGATTTGGACTTCAAAAGGGAACAAGAGAAACATGGGAAAGAGACAATGAGAGATAAGAGCTGATAATTTTCCAAATTATGGGAAAACGGCAGTCACCAGATCCCCAAATGTCCCCAAATCCCAGTCAGGGTACAAAGTTCACCCCAAGTGCTACATTGTGAAACCGAGAAAAATCAAAGACAATGGAAAAAACTTGAAAGCATCCAGAAATGGCCCTGGGGCTGGGGAGACCAGGGACGGCTCACAGGAGGAGACCCAGCTAAACACGGGCCACCAGCAGCAAACGGAGGGGACTGTGATTGAGCAGCATCTTCAAAGTGTTCAGGACTTTCAGCCTAGAGTTTTATGCCAATTCTAGAACTCTCTAGGATGAAGATAAACAAAGATATTTTAGGCAGATGAAACTAAGTCTGCGCCATGTGTATTAGCTTTTGTTGCAAAACATTCCCCCTGGAAGCTCAGGGAGTGGAGTGACCCCTCCTGACTCTGCAGGCAGTGCCTGGGTGAGACCTTCCTGCATCTGCAGCCAGCCAGCCTGCAGTCAGCTGCTGGAGGGCCAGGATAGCCTCCCTCCCTGCCTGCTGGTGGGCACACTGATGGTTGGGGACTCAACTCTCCTCTTTGGAACACTTCATCCCCAAGAAGGGTCCTGCTGGGGCTCATTCTCAGTGTGGTCTCTGGGTGCAGTACACTGCCGGAAAGCAAGCCACGCCGTGCACATGCCTGACAAGCCTCCGCTCCTGTCACACTTCCAAGCAGCTCCACAGGGTGGAGAAACTGACTTGGAAGGGGAAGAATTTGTGGCATTTTTGCAACTTGGAACACTCCAAGGACCTTAGGCACGGAAATCCTGAAGGGTGCAGCTTAGGCAGAAGGCAGGCCTCAGACAGAAGAGGCTGGTGTCTCAAGAGAGTGGTCAGTCGAGGCAGAGGCAGACCTGAGAGCATGGAAAGCAGGCACGGCTGTGGGGTGGGCAGGGAGGACACGGCCAAGGGCGCACTGGGTCAAGAGGGGAGATCAGGTTGAAGCACAGGAAGATCTCCTTGGTTCACCCTGGACCGCAATGACTGGGATCCCAACGTTATGCGTGTAACACGGCCTTCTGGACAGCCCTTTAACCTTGTTGTAGGTGGTGACTGGCACCTCCAGACACAGGCCCTAGGAGCATGACAGGAGAAGAGGACCCGCCCGGGGCGGCAGGAGGGCACACATAATAAATGGTGAGACAGCAGGATTTCTTGAAAAAGGCCACGCAGCAGACCAGCACTCAGAGCGTGACCTTAGGTGACGGAGGAACACAAGACCCTTTAGCCAGGGTTCTCACTGCAGCACCCCGCCACCCCGCAGCGCTTTCTCCAGATGGCGTGATGCGGCCCGGAGCTCTGGTGGCACCATCTAATTTCTCCCTGTGGTAGATGAGTGGATGGCGCTGACCACAGGGGCCAGCAGTGCCCTGAGCAGGAAGACCAAGACAGAGCCCTGCGGGACGGTCACCGGAGACCCCTTCCCCCCACCCCATCTCCCACCCGCCCCTGACAGGAGAGTGAGAAGGCAAGAGAGGGCGAGGCAGAGATGAGGGACGGAGACCAGGCAGAGAGCCACGCGAGGGTTTGTCGGAGCCGACATAAAGGCCATCTCCCTAGAGAGGAGAGAGGCCCCGAGATGTTCGGGTGTGGGGGACCGCAAACCCAGTCCAGAGGGCACCCGGCAGTTTGCCAGGAGGAGAGGTTTGTGAAGCAGCGCCACGGAGCCATTAAGTTGGTGGGGACTCCTTATTGGCTGACTGCTGTGTCGGATGATGCTGATTGAGTCGAGCTGGGTGTAATCAGTTAGGTGTATATACCGCTGTTGTTCCGCAATAAAGCAGTTCCGCTTCAGCCTTCAAGTTGCTTGTCACCTCCCAGTTATTTTGCCCAGCCAGACTGTGGCATTCGGGGGTCCAGCTTTTGTGGGGTAGTAGTTTGGAGTGGGAGCCGGGTGCTGTGGGACTGGCGGGGGTGCTTGCATCAGAGCTAGGCCCGTGGGAATAGCATGGGATTGGCTGAGGTCGATGGCACCACGGGGCTTTCCGGAGTCAAGGGTCCTGTCATCGTGGATTGGCTTAGGGTCATGGTAGCATGGGCAGGTCACTAAGGGGTGGGGGAAATTCGGTAAGAGGAAGTACAGGAGAGCAAAACTTATCAGATGGCTGCTCGAATGTCAAGTCAGTATTTTATAGACCCCAGTTGGTGTAGAGAGCTCCTTGCAAGAGCTGGGGCCGTCCTCCCAGCCCCAGGAGGGCACCACAGGTGGGAGAGGAAGCTGGCCACACGGCCTCACGGGCAGATGGCTCATCCAGGCAGAGCCAGGGCCTCCCTTCCAGCAGGTGCAGCAGAAAGAGCCAGAGAGGCCGACGGCAAATCCAGATCCATCACACACCTCAGACCAGAGCAGCGGCCCTGGGTGAAGGATGCCGGGACCCACACCCACCAGGTCCTTCTGGCCTGGCCGGTCCAGACTGCGCTGCAGGTGCTGCCTGTTGGGAACAGGATGTGGGGCTGGAGGGGGCCAGGACAGACGCCACCCCGAGGGACGTCCCTGGCCCTGGCTGCAGACCCCCGCGGCACCGACTGCTGGGAAGTCTGCTCCCGGCCACGCTGCAGCAGTGCAGGAAGCACCGAGGCAGTGTGCAGCACAGACCTCTCCAGGGGGACTCAGAAGGTGTCCTTGAGCAAGGAGAGACCTGGCTGTAGGAAGAGCAGGAACGGGGCAGATTTGAAGCTCCACATCACCAGGACCACACCTGGAGGCTGTCCTCTGAGGTTGGGAAGAACCGCGACCCTGAGTCAGCCTCCCCACTACAGCAAACACCGAAGACGATCCACTGAGACAAAGGATTCCATGGGACGTTTTGGTCCGCGAGGCGTGGCCCTGGTGCTGTGGGCCATGGGGAGGCCACAGGTCATGGCAGCGGCTCTTGGAGAAGCCAAGCTGCTCCTGAGACGGGGAGGTGCGAGAGAGGGAGGGGCTGGGGCCCACCACCTACCAGGGACCTCAGCCCTCCCACGAGGCCCCACCCCGCGGGGCCTGGCTCTGTCAGGACTTGTGCTGGTGACGAGGAAGAGCTTCCCAGGGGTGCCGTGCTCCGTTGGACCACACCTGTATGTAACACCTCCTGAACACCCACTCTCCAGGGCCGTGCCAGGCCGGGTATCCAGGCCGATGACACAGCCTCATCCTCGACCCACTCACACCCCATGGCAGGATGCCATGAAAGTCACTTCTAGAACCTTCAGATCCCGTTGTGGTTCTAACCTAGTTTTTCGCCATCTCTCCTAGCTGGTGACCTAATGCTGGTTCTCAACATCTGACTACTCCAGCAACGTCAGAAAACCACCAGGAAGACACGCAACCACACAGAAGTAACTGTTCAAATCAGAGCCGGCTCTCTGATCTCAAGGGTCGGTGGAAAGAGAGCCACGGAATTCCTTATTATCATATAGGGGACACCCAAGGGAGGTTCCATGAACATTCCATCCCCAAAAGGGAAAAGGGGTGGGGTTACAAAGGAACAGGGGAGTGTGGCTCAGCCCCAGTGGGTGACACCTATTCCTGGAGCCACGCCTCGTTATCCGAGCTGGGGTGACGCCCAAGTGACTGCGACCTGGCACTACCGGGCCCGACTGAAAGCAAGCATTGTCCAGAACCCTGTGCATCAGGACCTAAAGGCATCTGCATCCAGGGCAGCTCCCGACACTAGTTCATGATAAAATTAAGCACACAGTGACATCGACATCGCAGCCACCCCTTCCACCTCCGGTAACAGCTTCAGGTGTTCTTGGCCCTTCTCCGTGGCAGCAAGGGTCATGCGGGGCCCTCAGGTCAGCAATGTGAGAAAGCACTCCCATCTCTGCCTCTCGCCAGCTGTGTGAACTGGACAAGTTACTTAGCCTCCCTGAACCTCAGTATCTTTATCTATTACACCAAGCTATCCATTCCCTACGCTCAGGGAGGACCAACTCAGATGGGAACTTAGAGCCCATAAGCCAGCGCTGTGAGCTCTGGGGAAGCCGGCACTCTCCTTGCTTCCTGTGCCATTTGCAGCGCAGACCGTCAGAACATGGTGGTCCGCGTGCTAACAGGCTCTCTTCCAGACCTTGCCAACCCGACAGGCTCCAGATGTGCTTAGCTCGCAGCCGTCTTAGACCTGCAAGTCACTTCCTTGTTCTCCTGCTCCTGCAGCTAGGGACCCAAGTGCTGCACATCCCATGACGCAGCAGAGCCATCTGCAGCCCGCAGGCCTGCGGGCCCTCCCCAGCACAGTCATCATTCACATAGAACCACACACTATTGATCTTGTCATAATAAACTCCCTGTTTTGCTTTATCAGGTCCCATCAGATCTATTCATCAATAATGTATTGTCTTTTTAAAAGTCCAAACCCCAACATGATGAGACGGCCGTCTACGCGCCAGTCATGCCGATCCACCTGGTTTGACTCTAGCTCCCCCTAGTCCCAGGTGGGGCCATTGCTCAGCGCTTCTTACAGCAAAGCCAGGCCGGGCTGTGACCCTGGGTGGCCCTCCTGCTGCCGCCTCTCCCTACCCTCTGCCTCCCTCCCTCAGAAGTCTGAGGGTTTGGCACCCACCGGCCCTTCACCCGGCGGGTGCTGGGTGTGTCTGGAAGTGTTCCCAGGGACCTGCAGCCAGGGGGACGCCCACAGAGCACTTCTCCTTCCTCCACAGCCAGGGCCCCTGGACCTGCCTGGACTCCACCCTGGCACCGCCGTGATCTTTACATTTTAGTAAATGCAGGAAACCATAGAAAGGCCTCCAAGCAGAGGATCACCACAGGACTGCCCTTCTAGAACAACTCTTTGGCTCTTCAAGAATGTGGCATCTCATGCCTGTGTGGGGCCCTTCCTTCCTGGCCCCAGCCGTGGCCCTGCAGGCCAACCATCGATGATGGCTACTAGAGAAAACTCACCCTCACCCTGGGACCTGGCCGACTTAATTCTTTAAGTCAGTTCAGTGCAAGATGCCATCATGGAGTGATCGTGTTGTCCCCACAGTCATCTGGCTCTAGGGGCTCGTCCCACACACCGTCTCTGGAGGAGCCAGCAGAAGGACATGCCCACAGGTGGACCAGAGGAGCCCCTGCCAACAGAGCCCAGCTGGGACTGCATTGGCGGGAGTCCACTTGTGTAAGTGACAAGCTTCGCAGGTGGCAGTGAGTGGACCAGCCCCTGTCCCCAGCCCTCACTGGCACCGGTCAGGCCCTCAGGGGTGGTCTCTAGGAAGCCTGCTGTGGTGGGGCCCCACTGTGAAGGTGGCCCCTCTGCAGACCCGTTCCTAGCGCGTTCCCAGGGGTTCACTGGCCCGTGACACGTGGAGTCCCAGAGGCCTGAGTACGGGTGTGCTGGCAGCGCCTCCTCAGCCCTGCTCCACACACACGGAAGGCTGGAGGGCAGCACCCCAGCCGGTCTGTCCCCTCCCAGGAGCGCCCAGGAGCGGCGCTGGCTCTCCCCAGCAGAGCACAGGGCCCAGAGAGACACCGGGGCGTGGTCCAGAACCTGGGGTGGCTCGTCTTGATGCCCAGAGACAGGGAAAGATTCTCCTGATATCAAGGAAACCGCGGCTGTAGGGCCGCAGTGGCTGCTGAGTGTCACGGGGAAACTGACTTCGACTTGGAGCAGTGGAGAGACTCCTGGATTTTTATGAGTGTGTATACAAGACTCCCCAGGTGCGTCTCCTGGAGTTGACCATAATGTCCTGGGCTCCTCTCCAAAAATCCACCAGATCTGACCAGGCATCGGGCTGCTGCCCTCTCACTAAATCAGCTGGGATCGATGCCTGCCCGGCCGAAATGAAATGACCTCTGACTCTAAAACCCAAATTACCATTTCACTCAAAGTAACATGATTGTTGTCACCCTGATAATGCTAACATCACCCCCAATGGCATCTTGAGGGACACACCCTGGCGGTGGAGGGGACAGAGGCCAGTGAGTCTTGGTGGCCTGGTAGCCTAAAGCTGGGGTCTGGGGACACTTGGGGACTTAGAGCCCTGGAGCCGTGCTGTGGTAGTGGCCCCAGCACCTGCAGGACTCCGTTTTGTCACATCCCCTGGCTCCCCTGACAGGTGGCACCAACCAGCGCTAGGTAGTTCTGCTCCCTCACCCAGGCCAGGCTCCCAGTGCCGCAGCAGGTCTCTCTGTTGGTGTGCGACTCACGCGGAGCTCTTTTCTCTGTCCTTCCTCGGTGGACATTTGGGGGGACAAACTAGCTGCACATCAGCTCTGCTGGACACAGGATGCAGATGTGACCAGGACCCCCCCCCTCCAGAAACTCACAGAGGGCAGACCAGGAGGCTCCACCCATGGGGAAGGTGGAGCACGCAGCTCTGAGGGTCCAGACGGTCTTTGGGGCTTTGGGGAAGGAAACTGCCATGGCTTGATGACAGAGTGGGACTGAGGACACACAGCTGACGAGGCAGGAGGAGAGAAGACATTTGTTTCTGGAGGGCAGGGAACATCAGAGGAGCAGGTTGGGAGCAGACGGGGACAGCATGGCCCAAAGGACTTGCAGGGCCAAGGCTGCCGGGCCTATGCACTTGGGGCCAATCCTTTCACCTGCAGGGGGGACACTGCAGAGCTCCTGGCAGAGGGAAAAGTGGTGGGCCTTCAGGGTGACGTGGAGGCTGGGGCAGGTGGTGGCAGAGAAGCTGGCCCCAGGGCCCACAGGAGCATGGAGGCAGGACAGGGAGAGGCACTGCGGCCATGGGCAGAGGTGTCCATCAGCAGAGGTACCCGTTGGCTGTGCCTGGACTGTACAGGGCTGGTGTGGAGCGCTGTATCCTGAGGCTGCAGGAGAGGCCCAGCCCAGGAGCTGGAGACGGTGGAATCAGGAGGGGCTTGGAGTCAACACACAAGGCCAGGCAGCGCTGTGGGCCCCCATGCACGAGCCCGGGGATCCTGAGGGGTCCCAGCTCCCAGCCCACAGTCTGACCTGAGGCACCACTGCGCAGGGTCCCTCCCAGGATTCCAGCTGCCTGAAGCTCGAGATGTCGGCCAGAGGAAGTTGTGCCCCCTGCTCCCAAGAATCGGGCAGTGCTCACCAGGCCTCTGAGGGGATCCAGGTGCTGCCTGTGCTTGGCAATTCTGCTTCACGCAATCTAAGGAAGGGGAGAGTGAGGGGAATGAGCCCTGACAGTGTCTGCTTTTCCTCCTTCCGTGAGCTCCTCAGGAGGGGCACACAGGGCACACGGGCACACGGGCACACGGGCACACAGGGCACACACGGGCACACGGGCACACGGGCACACGGGCACACGGGCACACAGGCACACACAGGGCACACGGGCACACGGGCACATGGGGCACACAGGCACACGGGCACACACGGGCACACAGGCACACGGGCACACACGGGCACACACGGGCACACGGGCACACAGGGCACACACGGGCACACACAGGGCACACGGGCACACACGGGCACACACGGGCACACGGGCACACGGGGCACACGGGGCACACGGGCACACAGGCACACACAGGGCACACGGGCACACGGGCACATGGGGCACACAGGCACACGGGCACACACGGGCACACAGGCACACGGGCACACACGGGCACACACGGGCACACGGGCACACAGGGCACACACGGGCACACACGGGCACACGGGCACACACGGGCACTCGGGCACACGGGCACACACAGGCACTCGGGCACACGGGCACACACAGGGCACATGGGCACACGGGCACACACGGGCACACAGGGCACACGGGCACACAGGGCACACACGGGCACACGGGCACACGGGCACACATGGGCACACGGGCACACAGGGCACACGGGCACACAGGGCACACGGGCACACGGGCACACGGGCACACACGGGCACACGGGCACACACGGGCACACACGGGCACACACGGGCACATGGGCACACGGGGCACACGGGGCACACGGGCACACAGGCACACACAGGGCACACGGGCACACGGGCACATGGGGCACACAGGCACACGGGCACACACGGGCACACATGGGCACACGGGCACACGGGCACACACGGGCACACGGGCACACACGGGCACACGGGCACACGGGCACACACAGGCACACACGGGCACACGGGCACACACGGGCACTCGGGCACACGGGCACACACAGGCACTCGGGCACACGGGCACACACAGGGCACATGGGCACACGGGCACACACGGGCACACAGGGCACACGGGCACACAGGGCACACACGAGCACACGGGCACACGGGCACACATGGGCACACGGGCACACAGGGCACACGGGCACACAGGGCACACGGGCACACGGGCACACGGGCACACACGGGCACACAGGGCACACGGGCACACAGGGCACACGGGCACACGGGGCACACGGGCACACGGGCACACGGGCACACGTGTTGAGAGCCGTCTTCCAGGTCAGCAGACGCTCACTCCAGCTCCTTCTCCAGCTCCTCCTTCACCTGATTCTGCAAACTGCTCGACTGGGCTCTATCTCGGGAGGCTTCGGTTTCTCACCAGGCCCTCCCAGGAAGACAGATGCTCCCATTATCACATCAAAGACAGTGTTTGAACAGGGAGCTCCACACAGCTCTTCACAGTGCATCCAGAGTGGCCGTGGGCTCACGTCTGGTTCCAGGCTGTTTTCACTTTCCAGCAGGGTCCATCCACAGAGGAGGCACCTGCCTGGCTGCCACCTCGGACGGCGTCGTCACCTGAGAAGTTCACCCTCATCTGTTTCAGGAATGAGAATTCCTTAAAGCCCATTGGAAATCGAGATAAGTTCTAGGAAAGCCTCCAAAGCTGACAGTACATAAGTGCCGCCCTTTCTGGAAGGATCCGATTGATGTCGAGCAGGTGCAGGTGGAACATAATTAAATTAGCCCTGTCTGAGGGCCGTCTGGAGGACGTCTGAGGGATAAGCTTGTGCAGATGAAATGTCAATATTTTAATAACTTTTCTTGGAAATATATCGCTGTATGATTCTCTTCTGGTTTGCTCTTGGCGGTTCCTTCTGTCCCTCTGGAAGATTAGCTGAGGAGTTACGGCGTTTGCTATCAATTCCCACTCCCCTCCCATCCCCCACGCCCCCACTGCAGGGTTAGATTGGAAACAAAGTCCCATGGGGCTGGACACTGCGGTGCCTTGAGCACCATTCGCAGCTCTGGAGTCCACTGTCAAGTCTGAAAAGAAAACTAGAAGGCCCTGGCCAGCAGGACAGTCAGCAGCTGCTCCACCAGCACACCCCTGGGCCCAGAGGCTGGAAGTGGGTGTCATCTGCTGGGAGCCAGGTGTGCATCACAGCAGGGCCGCAGGGTCAGCTGCAGGGGGAGTCAAGGAGAGGGCCTGGAGCCTCTGCCGCAGTCCACCTGAAAGGTACCACCTGTGTCCAAGAGCGTCTCAAGGGGTCCCCGCCACCCACAGGAGAGAAGTCAGGCTGGGGGCCTCACCCATATCCCACCAAGGTGAGCCTCTGAGGGCTACATGGAAAACCCCACCAGCACCCAACACCGCACACTCACCCCGCAGGCCCTCCTGGCACCCCGCCCACCCCCAGGGTTCCCTCCAGGGACACATAGGGCACAAAGGAAGCAGAAGGAGCTGTGTCCCCGGCAGCCTTTGGCCATCAGGAAGTGAGGTCAACCACAGCCCCTTGGCAGCCGTAGGATCTAAGGGTGCTCTGGACCCCAGGCAGAGATGGAGCTCAGTGACCCGCACCGTACCCCCTCCCTCCACTAAGCCCCTGCCTCTCACCCCACCAGCCAGGTGTTCTTGAGACCACCCACAGATACGGGTCCTCTCCTAGAGTCTGCCTGGGGAAGGAGAGGCCAAGACATCGCGTGGGGGTAGCTCAGGGGCACCTGGTCTCCAAGGGCCTGAGTGTCTCGGTGCCCACAGCCCCAACCCTCTCCCACATAAAGGCTCAACTGCAGACATAAAACCAGATGCCCAGGGCAGGTGAACAGGGCCTAACTGCCCTGTGTACAGAGGACAGGCCAGCATCAAAACTGGTCCTACATTGAAATGGGTCAGGAGAGAGGAAAGGGACGTGAGCTCCAGGTAAGTTTTGCAGCATCAGGGGCAGGCACAGCCTTGAGGCCAATGAGGCAAAGGCCCGCTGGCCACAGGCAGACTGCAGCTGAGTCCTGGTGGAGGGGGCTGCTGGGCCCTGGGCAGGGGGCAGAGGCAAGGAAGGGTGCTGGTGGGCCAGGCTGTGCCGCAGGGTGCCCTGGGCAGAAAGGAGCAAGGGCCACTGCCTTCCCCGTCTTCCTCACTCAGGGCCCGCACAGGCCTACATGTGGCGCCAGGAGGACGGGACCTCTCAGGATCCCGGGCCCTCCCTGCCCCTCTGACCTGCAGTACGGCTCTGAGTCCAGGGCCGCCGCCTTCTGCCGGGTCCCCAGCAGTCTGTGTCAGTTTCATGTGAGCGCCCCCAGCCCAGGACAGCTTCTGTGGACAGTGGTGAGAGAAGGGGACGTGTTTAGTGAAAGGCAGTCTGGAGAAGACAGTTTGGTGGCTTCCTCTAAACACTCAGATTCCACAGTTAAGACTCACCACTGGGGCCCTGGTCCACTCATTGGGACCTTCCACCCTAAACATGCCAAAGGGTTCACAGCTGTGTCTGCAGGAGACGAAACATGACCCGAACTCGTCACAGCTCCACAGGGCACTAAGGGGCACGTCACGGCTCCACGGGGCGCTGAGGGGCACGTCACGGCTCCACGGGGCGCTGAGGGGCACGTCACGGCTCCACGGGGCGCTGAGGGGCACGTCACGGCTCCACGGGGCGCTGAGGGGCACGTCACGGCTCCACGGGGCGCTGAAGGAGGCATGTCACGGCTCCACAGGGCGCTGAGGGGCACGTCACGGCTCCACGGGGCGCTGAAGGAGGCATGTCACAGCTCCACGGGGCGCTGAGGGGCACGTCACGGCTCCACGGGGCACTGAGGGGCACGTCACGGCTCCACGGGGCGCTGAGGGGCACGTCACGGCTCCACGGGGCAGTGAAGGCACGACTGTGGCCCCCGCCTGGTGTGGATGGATCGTCTCAAAGACTCACAGGCAGCAAGTCCCCGGCCTTCGCCTGGGGAGGGAAGGAGACACAGCAGGCCAGCTCTGCTCCCAGCCCCCAGCTGCACCCGGCCCCAGCGGGCACTGCTTTTCCCCAGAGCCCACTCCTCCTCCCGTGAGCAGGGGTGGGACACGTGGCCACCAGGGCCCTCCAACACGCAAGCCCCTACCAACAGGCTGGAAAGCGCCTGCCCAGGTGGGCAAGAGGGGTGGCCGTGAGCCCAAACCCGAATGTGAGCAGGAAGCCGTCTTCAGCACGTTCTGGCAGGGGTCAGCCCTGTCACTGTCCCGTGTCTGAGACGGGGGCAGGGGAGGGGTCTGCAGTGGGGATGGTGAGCTCCAGATGCAGACGAGGAGGCTGCTGGCCTGGGGCTCGGAGGAAGAGCACGCAGCAGGCGCCTTAACTGGGCTGAGGGGTCTCGCTCTGCTTTCTCTGGGTGGACCTGAGTTGAACCTGGGACAGGTATCAGGGGAGGAGCAGTAATGGTCAAGTCCTAACCACTTTGATTCAGGCGTCACAGAGCTATTGTTGATCTTCCTGGCTGGGCACTGTAGACCCGGGCAGCTCAGACCAGGGGCCACCTTCATGAGCCAGTTGGTTAGATGGTGGGCTGGCTTCCTGGGCTGGTCAGCGTAGGTGAGGGGCTGGCTTCCTGTGGTGGTCAGCGTAGGTGAGGGGCTGGCTTCCTATGGTGGTCAGCGTAGGTGAGGGGCTGGCTTCCTGTGATGGTCAGCATAGGTGTGGGGCTGGCTTTCTATGGTGGTCAGCATAGGTGAGGGGCTGGCTTCCTGGGCTGGTCAGCATAGGTGAGGGGCTGGCTTCCTATGGTGGTCAGCGTAGGTGAGGGGCTGGCTTCCTGTGATGGTCAGCATAGGTGAGGAGCTGGCTTCCTATGGTGGTCAGCGTAGGTGAGGGGCTGGCTTCCTGTGATGGTCAGCATAGGTGAGGGGCTGGCTTCCTATGGTGGTCAGCGTAGGTGAGGGGCTGGCTTCCTGTGGTGGTCAGCATAGGTGTGGGGCTGGCTTTCTATGGTGGTCAGCATAGGTGAGGGGCTGGCTTCCTGGGCTGGTCAGCATAGGTGAGGGGCTGGCTTCCTATGGTGGTCAGCGTAGGTGAGGGGCTGGCTTCCTATGGTGGTCAGCGTAGGTGAGGGGCTGGCTTCCTGTGATGGTCAGCATAGGTGAGGAGCTGGCTTCCTATGGTGGTCAGCGTAGGTGAGGGGCTGGCTTCCTGTGATGGTCAGCATAGGTGAGGGGCTGGCTTCCTATGGTGGTCAGCGTAGGTGAGGGGCTGGCTTCCTGTGGTGGTCAGCATAGGTGTGGGGCTGGCTTTCTATGGTGGTCAGCATAGGTGAGGGGCTGGCTTCCTGGGCTGGTCAGCATAGGTGAGGGGCTGGCTTCCTATGGTGGTCAGCGTAGGTGAGGGGCTGGCTTCCTGTGATGGTCAGCATAGGTGAGGAGCTGGCTTCCTGGGCTGGTCAGCGTAGGTGTGGGCCTGGCTTCCTGGGCTGGCCAGCGTAGGTGAGGGGCTGGCTTCCTGGGCTGGTCAGCGTAGGTGTGGGCCTGGCTTCCTGGGCTGGCCAGCGTAGGTAAGGGGCTGGCTTCCTGGGCTGGTCAGCGTAGGTGAGGGGCTGGCTTCCTGGGCTGGTCAGCGTAGGTGAGGGGCTGGCTTCCTGGGCTGGCCAGTGTAGGTGAGGGGCTGGCTTCCTGGGCTGGCCAGCGTAGGTGAGGGGCTGGCTTCCTGGGCTGGTCAGCGTAGGTGAGGGGCTGGCTTCCTGGGCTGGCCAGTGTAGGTGAGGGGCTGGCTTCCTGGGCTGGTCAGCGTAGGTGAGGGGCTGGCTTCCTGGGCTGGTCAGCGTAGGTGAGGGGCTGGCTTCCTGGGCTGGCCAGTGTAGGTGAGGGGCTGGCTTCCTGGGCTGGCCAGTGTAGGTGAGGGGCTGGCTTCCTGGGCTGGTCAGCGTAGGTGAGGGGCTGGCTTCCTGGGCTGGTCAGCGTAGATGCTGTACTGGCTTCCTGGGCTGGTCAGCATGGGTGGTTGGCTGATGGCCGCTGGCTGCAGGTCCATTTTATTTTAAATCTATTCTTGCCCCTGTTCATCACCTCAGGGCCCTAGCCAGGAGCCTGGCCTTCCTGGGCGCCAGTCAGTAAGTGTCCAGAGGTGAAAGTGATACCCAGGGCAGGAAGTGGGTCTGGGTTAGAGCAGAAAATGCTGGGAAGGACCTGGTGGGTGGTGTCCCCTCAGGGCTGCACCATGGCTCTGTCCATCCAGTGATGAGAAGCCAGCCTTCCCCAGGGCAGTGAGAGGACATCAGGGCTCAGCTGCTCTGTGTATTCACAGGGACATGTCCCCAAACCCAATGCCACGAGTGAGTCATTCCTGGAATGGTGGATCTTAGAAGTCCTCAGACATGTCAGAGAAGCCCGAGTGCAGGTTCTGGGGTCATCAAACCAGCAGCAGAGCTTGGCATGCAGTGGACATGAAGGTCCCCAGCTGTCCTCTCTGGGAAAGGATCCATCTTCAGCAGAGAACAGGTGGCACTGGTAGGAAGAAAAGCAGGAGCTGCCATGAGCTGAGCAGGGCCAGCGCCATCTTGTCCCCTCCACCTGCACCCGCAGGGTGCAGAAGACCCTACCTCCTTCTCAGGAGAGGCCCTCAGAGCCTTGGTCTGCCGCGGCTCTGTCCCTGAGGGCCTTTGCTCTGGGGCTGGCTTCCTGTCCTATGATGCCAGGACTGGGGTCTGCCCTGGGCTGCCCTGGGAGTCGTGCTGAGACTCGTGTGGGTGTGAGGTGCCTATCACTAAACTAGCCACACGGTGTGAGCTGCGAGGGCCCTGATCCAGGGTCACGTGCAGCCTCGCGGCTCTGGTGAGGCTGCACGTGATGCTGGGTTCGATCCCTGGCACCACATTAAAAAAATAAAATAATGAAAGTAAAGGTATTGTGTCCATCTATATCTAAAAAAATATATTTAAAAAGAAGAAGAACAGGTGCTCTGTTCAGCAGGTTGGCTCAGCCTCAGAACTGTGGACACCAGGAGTGTGATCCCTCTGGACCACGGGGGGCTGACATCACCACCGGCTAGAAGCCAGGAGCACCGCAAGCGTGACAATGAGTGTTCCCAGACATTGCCAATGGTCCCTGGGGACAGAACCACCCGAGGGAGAACCACAAGTTAGACTCAGCAAGGACAAGCATGTGTGGGATGGCTCTGCTGACTACCTGTCGGGGAGGCTTCAGAGGACAGGTCCGGCAGAGCCTCGGCGAGCTGGGTCCCAGTGAGTCAGCCATAGGGAGGAAGGGAAAAGGCCAGGCCAGGGACAGCCTGCCTTGGATGAAGACCAGATGGAGGCTCCACCCTCCCTCCCACACACATTCAGGAAGCCCCTTCTCAGAGGAGCCCTGAGACCTGCCGCCCCAGCTCAGCCTGCACTCGGGCATGAGTGGCACCTGCACACTCGCAAGGTTCCTGGAGGGTGCCCAGCAGTGGCTCACCTTGTTCCAGGCTGTCTGCCCTGGCAGCGCCGACCTGGAGGCCATGGCTGGCTGGTGAGCAAGGGGTCTCCGTCCTGGCCGGTGAGACAGGGTTTTTCCAGCAGTGTGCCACCTTCCATCTCGTCTTCCTGGGGCAAGAAGTCCTCCAGCTCCTATGGGCTCTCACCTGGGGAGCCAGCCCAAATACTGGACTCCGTTTGGAGTGGTGCTGGTCTTTGCTGTGCTGTTTCCAAAGGCCTTGAAGTCCTTGCTTGGGGACAAGTCACTCTCACTGCTCACCTCCTGGGTTCCAAGCCAACACCTCTGCACTCTACTTTTCATCCACAATCAGAGGGCAGCAGGGCAGCTGTTCGTGAAACTAGACACCACACCTGCCCCTTCCCCTGGGGAGAAAACAGACATTGACCATGGCACACTTGTTCAGGACACCCAGGGGCCTTCCCTCAGAGCTCCTCCTGCTTGGCCTTTTAAGGGATTGGTAACACTGTGTCCCTCTTTCTTCCTGAAACCTTTCAGCCACAGTGGCACTGTGTTCACTAGGTTCTGCTGCATCCTCCAGAGCATCTCTGGGTGAGGTTCCCTGTCCTCCTGCCAAGCCCTATGGACACAAGACCTTGGATGACGAATGTCTACCTGTGCTGGAGCAGGAAGCAGGCGAGGATGGTATGTCCTTTCCATGAACCACACTTCTGGAGGACATCGATAGCATACGTGCTGTGTGCAGATTTCCCAGGGTGTCTGTCCATATTAGCCTGAACTCTCCAGAGAAACAAAACGAGAGAGAGAATATGATATCCATCTACACAGCGAGGGGGTTGTGGGACGGACAGAGAGGCACTGCAGTCGGTCCCCTGGGACCCAGGAAAGCCCACAGTCTGAGCTCCCGTCCCAGAGCCAGCAGGTGGCTTACAATCTGCTGGGGGCAGAGCATGGAGACTGGTCCTTTTGTAAAGGTCCTGGAAGTTCTGGGGTCGGGCCTCGTCTGCTGGAACTTTGAGCACAAGCCAGCACCTGTCCCAGCCCAGGACATGGTAGCATGCCACCAGCAAACACGTCCTTGGCCATAGGGGAGCCTCTCCTGCCAGGCCCATCAGTCCAGCCTGTCATCCACGATGCGACATCTCTTGAGGGCTTTGTATGCTTTGAAGTTTTAAATGTTGATGCTTTTCTTTCTTTTTTTTTTTTCAAATTATTTTCCACTCAAAAGACCAAATCTCTGGGTAAAATATGCTGCCACCAGGTGGTGCTTAAGGCAGTCACAACATGTTTCACAAGTAAGGTTTGCTCCAGAAACTGGGTTTTGTCCAAGACAGCACTAAACATTTTTTTCATTTATATATGAACGAACGTATTCATTGTTGACTCCACGTGTGACAAGTACAGTGTGAACAGCAGCGTCAAGCAGCATCTCCTGACTTTATTGAGGTCATGGATGTTTTTGAAAATTTGATAAATTTGGAAGGTTCTCCCCAGGAAATTGAACACAGATGCTTGTTCAAAAAATCTCATGTGCATGTTTGAGGAAGCAAGGTACAGAATGAAAATGCTTGCTTTAAAAACAGACCTCATCCGACGACTGCAACCAAGGGGCTCTGTCCACAGTGCCAGAACCTACCCTGTGCCAGTTCCGAGTCACAGCTGAGCCACCCTCATTCGGTCGTGGTTCACTGTGAGGGTGTACAGACAGGAGACACACGTGTGTAAACGTGTATGTGTAACACGAACACTGAATACTGACATCATGGACCTATTTGTTCATGTAAAAGTTCTCTGCGTGTGATCCTTGAAGCAGATGACTGACTCAGTAGTCATCACAGGGCTGGGCTGCTCACATTGCCACGAGCTGAGTGCTCAGAGGACTAACAGACAGCTTCTGCACACGAGAGCCCCACAGCCTGGCAGAGGAAAAGGGCTATGAGCAGCTCAGCCCTGTGATCACGAGGGACCTTGAGGGCAGAGTAGATCTGCCTTCCCCCTGGATCACGTGAGGCCTGAGGGCAGAGTAGATCTGCCTTCCCCCTGGATCACGTGGGGCCTGAGGGCTGAGTAGATCTGCCTTCCCCCTGGATCACGTGGGGCCTGAGGGCTGAGTAGATCTGCCTTCCCCTGGATCACGTGGGGCCTGAGGGCTGAGTAGATCTGCCTTCCCCCTGGATCATGGGGCCTGAGGGCTGAGTAGATCTGCCTTCCCCCTGGATCATGGGGCCTGAGGGCTGAGTAGATCTGCCTTCCCCCTGGATCACGTGGGACCTTGAGGGCTGAGTAGATCTGCCTTCCCCCTGGAACACGTGGGGCCTGGGGGCTGAGTAGATCTGCCTTCCCCCTGGATCACGTGGGGCCTGAGGGCTGAGTAGATCTGCCTTCCCCCTGGATCACGTGGGGCCTGAGGGCTGAGTAGATCTGCCTTCCCCCTGGATCATGGGGCCTGAGGGCTGAGTAGATCTGCCTTCCCCCTGGATCATGGGGCCTGAGGGCTGAGTAGATCTGCCTTCCCCCTGGATCACGTGGGACCTTGAGGGCTGAGTAGATCTGCCTTCCCCCTGGAACACGTGGGGCCTGAGGGCTGAGTAGATCTGCCTTCCCCCTGGATCACGTGGGGCCTGAGGGCTGAGTAGATCTGCCTTCCCCCTGGATCACGTGGGGCCTGAGGGCTGAGTAGATCTGCCTTCCCCCTGGATCACCTGGGACCTGAGGGCTGAGTAGATCTGCCTTCCCCCTGGATCACGTGGGACCTGAGGGCAGAGTAGATCTGCCTTCCCCCTGGATCACCTGGGACCTGAGGGCTGAGTAGATCTGCCTTCCCCCTGGATCACGTGGGGCCCTGAGGGCAGAGTAGATCTGCCTTCCCCCTGGATCACATGGGACCTTGAGGTCAGAGTAGATCTGCCTTCCCCCTGGATCACGTGGGACCTTGAGGGCTGAGTAGATCTGCCTTCCCCCTGGATCACGTGGGGCCTGAGGGCTGAGTAGATCTGCCTTCCCCCTGGATCACATGGGACCTTGAGGGCTGAGTAGATCTGCCTTCCCCCTGGATCATGTGGGGCCTTGAGGGCTGAGTAGATCTGCCTTCCCCCTGGATCACGTGGGACCTTGAGGGCTGAGTAGATCTGCCTTCCCCCTGGATCACGTGGGGCCTGAGGGCTGAGTAGATCTGCCTTCCCCCTGGATCACATGGGACCTTGAGGGCTGAGTAGATCTGCCTTCCCCCTGGATCACGTGGGGCCTGAGGGCTGAGTAGATCTGCCTTCCCCCTGGATCACATGGGACCTTGAGGGCTGAGTAGATCTGACTTCCCCCTGGATCATGGGGCCTGAGGGCTGAGTAGATCTGCCTTCCCCCTGGATCACATGGGACCTTGAGGTCAGAGTAGATCTGCCTTCCCTCTGGATCACGTAGGACCTTGAGGGCTGAGTAGATCTGACTTCCCCCTGGATCACGTGGGGCCTGAGGGCTGAGTAGATCTGCCTTCCCCCTGGATCACATGGGACCTTGAGGGCTGAGTAGATCTGCCTTCCCCCTGGATCACGTGGGGCCTGAGGGCTGAGTAGATCTGCCTTCCCCCTGGATCACATGGGACCTTGAGGGCTGAGTAGATCTGCCTTCCCCCTGGATCACATGGGACCTTGAGGGCTGAGTAGATCTGCCTTCCCCCTGGATCACCTGGGACCTGAGGGCTGAGTAGATCTGCCTTCCCCCTGGATCACCTGGGGCCTGAGGGCTGAGTAGATCTGCCTTCCCCCTGGATCACGTGGGACCTTGAGGGCTGAGTAGATCTGCCTTCCCCCTGGATCACATGGGGCCTGAGGGCTGAGTAGATCTGCCTTCCCCCTGGATCACATGGGACCCTGAGGGCTGAGTAGATCTGCCTTCCCCCTGGATCACGTGGGGCCTGAGGGCTGAGTAGATCTGCCTTCCCCCTGGATCACGTGGGGCCCTGAGGGCAGAGTAGATCTGCCTTCCCCCTGGATCACATGGGACCTTGAGGTCAGAGTAGATCTGCCTTCCCCCTGGATCACGTGGGACCTTGAGGGCTGAGTAGATCTGCCTTCCCCCTGGATCACGTGGGGCCTGAGGGCTGAGTAGATCTGCCTTCCCCCTGGATCACGTGGGACCTTGAGGGCTGAGTAGATCTGCCTTCCCCCTGGATCACGTGGGGCCTGAGGGCTGAGTAGATCTGCCTTCCCCCTGGATCACGTGGGGCCTGAGGGCTGAGTAGATCTGCCTTCCCCCTGGATCACATGGGACCTTGAGGGCTGAGTAGATCTGCCTTCCCCCTGGATCACGTGGGACCTTGAGGGCTGAGTAGATCTGACTTCCCCCTGGATCACGTGGGGCCTGAGGGCTGAGTAGATCTGCCTTCCCCCTGGATCACATGGGACCTTGAGGGCTGAGTAGATCTGCCTTCCCCCTGGATCACGTGGGGCCTGAGGGCTGAGTAGATCTGCCTTCCCCCTGGATCACATGGGACCTTGAGGGCTGAGTAGATCTGACTTCCCCCTGGATCATGGGGCCTGAGGGCTGAGTAGATCTGCCTTCCCCCTGGATCACATGGGACCTTGAGGTCAGAGTAGATCTGCCTTCCCCCTGGATCACGTGGGACCTTGAGGGCTGAGTAGATCTGACTTCCCCCTGGATCACGTGGGGCCTGAGGGCTGAGTAGATCTGCTTTCCCCCTGGATCACGTGGGACCTTGAGGGCTGAGTAGATCTGCCTTCCCCCTGGATCACGTGGGGCCTGAGGGCTGAGTAGATCTGCCTTCCCCCTGGATCACGTGGGACCTTGAGGGCTGAGTAGATCTGCCTTCCCCCTGGATCACGTGGGGCCTGAGGGCTGAGTAGATCTGCCTTCCCCCTGGATCACATGGGACCTTGAGGGCTGAGTAGATCTGCCTTCCCCCTGGATCACGTGGGGCCTGAGGGCTGAGTAGATCTGCCTTCCCCCTGGATCACATGGGACCCTGAGGGCTGAGTAGATCTGCCTTCCCCCTGGATCACGTGGGGCCTGAGGGCTGAGTAGATCTGCCTTCCCCCTGGATCACGTGGGGCCCTGAGGGCAGAGTAGATCTGCCTTCCCCCTGGATCACCTGGGACCTGAGGGCAGAGTAGATCTGCCTTCCCCCTGGATCACGTGGGGCCTGAGGTCAGAGTAGATCTGCCTTCCCCCTGGATCACATGGGGCCTGAGGTCAGAGTAGATCTGCCTTCCCTCTGGATCACCTGGGACCTGAGGGCAGAGTAGATCTGCCTTCCCCCTGGATCACGTGGGGCCTGAGGTCAGAGTAGATCTGACTTCCCCCTGGATCACATGGGGCCTGAGGTCAGAGTAGATCTGCCTTCCCCCTGGATCACATGGGACCTGAGGTCAGAGTAGATCTGCCTTCCCCCTGGATCACATGGGACCTGAGGTCAGAGTAGATCTGCCTTCCCCCTGGATCACGTGGGGCCTGAGGTCACAGTAGATCTGCCTTCCCCCTGGATCACCTGGGACCTGAGGGCAGAGTAGATCTGCCTTCCCCCTGGATCACGTGGGGCCTGAGGTCAGAGTAGATCTGACTTCCCCCTGGATCACATGGGGCCTGAGGTCAGAGTAGATCTGCCTTCCCCCTGGATCACGTGGGACCTTGAGGGCTGAGTAGATCTGCCTTCCCCCTGGATCATGGGGCCTTGAGGGCTGAGTAGATCTGACTTCTGCGTGGATCACGTGGGGCCTGGGGGCTGAGTAGATCTGCCTTCCCCCTGGATCACATGGGACCCTGAGGGCTGAGTAGATCTGCCTTCCCCCTGGATCACGTGGGGCCTGAGGGCTGAGTAGATCTGCCTTCCCCCTGGATCACGTGGGACCTGAGGTCAGAGTAGATCTGCCTTCCTTCTGGATCACGTGGGGCCTGAGGTCAGAGTAGATCTGCCTTCCCCCTGGATCACGTGGGACCTTGAGGGCTGAGTAGATCTGCCTTCCCCCTGGAACACGTGGGGCCTGGGGGCTGAGTAGATCTGCCTTCCCCCTGGATCACGTGGGGCCTGAGGGCTGAGTAGATCTGCCTTCCCCCTGGATCACGTGGGGCCTGAGGGCTGAGTAGATCTGCCTTCCCCCTGGATCATGGGGCCTGAGGGCTGAGTAGATCTGCCTTCCCCCTGGATCATGGGGCCTGAGGGCTGAGTAGATCTGCCTTCCCCCTGGATCACGTGGGACCTTGAGGGCTGAGTAGATCTGCCTTCCCCCTGGAACACGTGGGGCCTGAGGGCTGAGTAGATCTGCCTTCCCCCTGGATCACGTGGGGCCTGAGGGCTGAGTAGATCTGCCTTCCCCCTGGATCACGTGGGGCCTGAGGGCTGAGTAGATCTGCCTTCCCCCTGGATCACCTGGGACCTGAGGGCTGAGTAGATCTGCCTTCCCCCTGGATCACGTGGGACCTGAGGGCAGAGTAGATCTGCCTTCCCCCTGGATCACCTGGGACCTGAGGGCTGAGTAGATCTGCCTTCCCCCTGGATCACGTGGGGCCCTGAGGGCAGAGTAGATCTGCCTTCCCCCTGGATCACATGGGACCTTGAGGTCAGAGTAGATCTGCCTTCCCCCTGGATCACGTGGGACCTTGAGGGCTGAGTAGATCTGCCTTCCCCCTGGATCACGTGGGGCCTGAGGGCTGAGTAGATCTGCCTTCCCCCTGGATCACATGGGACCTTGAGGGCTGAGTAGATCTGCCTTCCCCCTGGATCATGTGGGGCCTTGAGGGCTGAGTAGATCTGCCTTCCCCCTGGATCACGTGGGACCTTGAGGGCTGAGTAGATCTGCCTTCCCCCTGGATCACGTGGGGCCTGAGGGCTGAGTAGATCTGCCTTCCCCCTGGATCACATGGGACCTTGAGGGCTGAGTAGATCTGCCTTCCCCCTGGATCACGTGGGGCCTGAGGGCTGAGTAGATCTGCCTTCCCCCTGGATCACATGGGACCTTGAGGGCTGAGTAGATCTGACTTCCCCCTGGATCATGGGGCCTGAGGGCTGAGTAGATCTGCCTTCCCCCTGGATCACATGGGACCTTGAGGTCAGAGTAGATCTGCCTTCCCTCTGGATCACGTGGGACCTTGAGGGCTGAGTAGATCTGACTTCCCCCTGGATCACGTGGGGCCTGAGGGCTGAGTAGATCTGCCTTCCCCCTGGATCACATGGGACCTTGAGGGCTGAGTAGATCTGCCTTCCCCCTGGATCACGTGGGGCCTGAGGGCTGAGTAGATCTGCCTTCCCCCTGGATCACATGGGACCTTGAGGGCTGAGTAGATCTGCCTTCCCCCTGGATCACATGGGACCTTGAGGGCTGAGTAGATCTGCCTTCCCCCTGGATCACCTGGGACCTGAGGGCTGAGTAGATCTGCCTTCCCCCTGGATCACCTGGGGCCTGAGGGCTGAGTAGATCTGCCTTCCCCCTGGATCACGTGGGACCTTGAGGGCTGAGTAGATCTGCCTTCCCCCTGGATCACATGGGGCCTGAGGGCTGAGTAGATCTGCCTTCCCCCTGGATCACATGGGACCCTGAGGGCTGAGTAGATCTGCCTTCCCCCTGGATCACGTGGGGCCTGAGGGCTGAGTAGATCTGCCTTCCCCCTGGATCACGTGGGGCCCTGAGGGCAGAGTAGATCTGCCTTCCCCCTGGATCACATGGGACCTTGAGGTCAGAGTAGATCTGCCTTCCCCCTGGATCACGTGGGACCTTGAGGGCTGAGTAGATCTGCCTTCCCCCTGGATCACGTGGGGCCTGAGGGCTGAGTAGATCTGCCTTCCCCCTGGATCACGTGGGACCTTGAGGGCTGAGTAGATCTGCCTTCCCCCTGGATCATGTGGGGCCTGAGGGCTGAGTAGATCTGCCTTCCCCCTGGATCACGTGGGGCCTGAGGGCTGAGTAGATCTGCCTTCCCCCTGGATCACATGGGACCTTGAGGGCTGAGTAGATCTGCCTTCCCCCTGGATCACGTGGGACCTTGAGGGCTGAGTAGATCTGACTTCCCCCTGGATCACGTGGGGCCTGAGGGCTGAGTAGATCTGCCTTCCCCCTGGATCACATGGGACCTTGAGGGCTGAGTAGATCTGCCTTCCCCCTGGATCACGTGGGGCCTGAGGGCTGAGTAGATCTGCCTTCCCCCTGGATCACATGGGACCTTGAGGGCTGAGTAGATCTGACTTCCCCCTGGATCATGGGGCCTGAGGGCTGAGTAGATCTGCCTTCCCCCTGGATCACATGGGACCTTGAGGTCAGAGTAGATCTGCCTTCCCCCTGGATCACGTGGGACCTTGAGGGCTGAGTAGATCTGACTTCCCCCTGGATCACGTGGGGCCTGAGGGCTGAGTAGATCTGCTTTCCCCCTGGATCACGTGGGACCTTGAGGGCTGAGTAGATCTGCCTTCCCCCTGGATCACGTGGGGCCTGAGGGCTGAGTAGATCTGCCTTCCCCCTGGATCACGTGGGACCTTGAGGGCTGAGTAGATCTGCCTTCCCCCTGGATCACGTGGGGCCTGAGGGCTGAGTAGATCTGCCTTCCCCCTGGATCACATGGGACCTTGAGGGCTGAGTAGATCTGCCTTCCCCCTGGATCACGTGGGGCCTGAGGGCTGAGTAGATCTGCCTTCCCCCTGGATCACATGGGACCCTGAGGGCTGAGTAGATCTGCCTTCCCCCTGGATCACGTGGGGCCTGAGGGCTGAGTAGATCTGCCTTCCCCCTGGATCACGTGGGGCCCTGAGGGCAGAGTAGATCTGCCTTCCCCCTGGATCACCTGGGACCTGAGGGCAGAGTAGATCTGCCTTCCCCCTGGATCACGTGGGGCCTGAGGTCAGAGTAGATCTGCCTTCCCCCTGGATCACATGGGGCCTGAGGTCAGAGTAGATCTGCCTTCCCTCTGGATCACCTGGGACCTGAGGGCAGAGTAGATCTGCCTTCCCCCTGGATCACGTGGGGCCTGAGGTCAGAGTAGATCTGACTTCCCCCTGGATCACATGGGGCCTGAGGTCAGAGTAGATCTGCCTTCCCCCTGGATCACATGGGACCTGAGGTCAGAGTAGATCTGCCTTCCCCCTGGATCACATGGGACCTGAGGTCAGAGTAGATCTGCCTTCCCCCTGGATCACGTGGGGCCTGAGGTCACAGTAGATCTGCCTTCCCCCTGGATCACCTGGGACCTGAGGGCAGAGTAGATCTGCCTTCCCC
Organism: Spermophilus citellus; assembly: GCF_964194105.1. NCBI lineage: Eukaryota > Metazoa > Chordata > Mammalia > Rodentia > Sciuridae > Spermophilus > Spermophilus citellus. The sequence goes on from NC_138195.1 coordinate 96,355,905, forward strand.
CTGGATCACGTGGGGCCTGAGGTCAGAGTAGATCTGACTTCCCCCTGGATCACATGGGGCCTGAGGTCAGAGTAGATCTGCCTTCCCCCTGGATCACGTGGGACCTTGAGGGCTGAGTAGATCTGCCTTCCCCCTGGATCATGGGGCCTTGAGGGCTGAGTAGATCTGACTTCTGCGTGGATCACGTGGGGCCTGGGGGCTGAGTAGATCTGCCTTCCCCCTGGATCACATGGGACCCTGAGGGCTGAGTAGATCTGCCTTCCCCCTGGATCACGTGGGGCCTGAGGGCTGAGTAGATCTGCCTTCCCCCTGGATCACGTGGGACCTGAGGTCAGAGTAGATCTGCCTTCCTTCTGGATCACGTGGGGCCTGAGGTCAGAGTAGATCTGCCTTCCCCCTGGATCACGTGGGGCCTGAGGTCAGAGTAGATCTGCCTTCTGGGTGGATCACGTGGGGCCTGGGGGCTGAGTAGGGCTGCCTTCTGTGTGGATCACGTGGTGCACAGTTATTTATTTAGCAGCCCTATTATCATTAGGCCGTTAACATCGTTCCACTTATTCATTTTTTTAAAATGTTGTGTTAAATTTCATTTATAAAAACATTCCTTGAAAGGTCTTTCTGAGGTTATTATTCATAAATCATAATGTAAGGACAAATTCTTGAGAGATTCCTTTCCTGAAATCATTATCTAAGCGTCATGCCTCTCTTTGTCACAGTTGCTCAGGTCAGGCAGCCCAGAGCTAAAGTCCTGTGAATCCAACACTGCAGCTCTGTAGGAAAGAATAACTCCCAGTACTGGGCTGCTATCAATGTTCAGATCAGAATAATTTTCACAATTAAATAAAATTTAATTTTTGGCTCAGGTGATAGAAGATTATATCAGATTTCTCATTCCTTGGAAAATCAGAGAGAACTTAATAACAAATACCATAATTATCTGCAAAGACTCAAGAGTGATTAAATTATCAGGAGGCTGCTTCTCCTGAAACTGTTTCTTTAATTAGCTAAAGCTGGCAGTATATATTAATATTTTCAGAGATATTTGCATACATTCACAACAGGCTAACCAGATATTAGTTGAAATATAATTTTTCTAATATTATGTTAGAAATATTTTAAGAGTAAATCATATTATCATGTTTTTCAGTGATTACTAGGGTAGACACTCTTGATTTATTACCATAAATTCCCTAATTTAGGAATTGAAAATGCTTCTTGTTTTCTAGGATGCGATTTTCAAGTCTGCTTACCAAACAGAAGGAAGTTCTAGAAGCCAGGACCTGCTGGTACAGTATTTTTAATGATCCATACCCCAGTGGGACACAGGAAAGCCTCCTGCGATCATATGGCTGGCAGCACCCTGGCCCTCAGGCCCTTGTGACCACAGCCGGAAAGGCCTTGGGCAGCAGGGCTTGGACAGGGTGAAGGTGGGTGGTCCTGGGTTAGCCCAGGAGGACAAGAGTGGAGGACTGTGGGCAGCAGGAGTGGAACCATAGTTCATCAAGTCTCAACTCCACCCCCACCTGTGAGTCCTGTGCCTGACCTCAGGGCCACGCAGCTGGACTGGAGGACCTCTAGGCAGGTTCCTCAGTGTCAGTTCAGAGGAGTGCAGGGGGCATGTGGCCACAGAGTCACAGTGGGCTCCTCTGGCCTCGTCAGGCCTGGCTGAAGGTGACTGCTCTGAGCTTCCTTCTCCTGTAGGAAGGAGAGGCTGCGCTCAGGGGCCAGCCAGGGGAAGGCCCAGCAGCCAGGAAGCCCAGAAGTCTCCTCAACACAGCCTTCAGGGTGCCTGCAAGGCCCAAGTCCACCTTGCCCAAAGGAAAGTTCACCTGGAGCACTGCTTTCCTCTCCCCACACATAGAAAAAGGATTGCAGGAATTAAAATGCAATGTATTCAAATTACAATCTACCCAAATCATGATTCCAAAAGAAAATACAGTATTCATATTCAACTTGCCATCCTAATTAATTTGTCCATATTATTTCAGGAGTTCTAAAAAAAAAGGCAGTCATCAAGCAAAAATGGGAGTATAAATAAAGCAATTCAATTAATTCACTATCCATTTAGCCAATTGGCAGAAGGAAGACCTCTTTGCTAGAACAAGGGGGCTGGTCAGAACTGCCCAGAAAAGCCCCCCAGGAATATGTGCACAGAGGGCTGACCTCAGGAGCTACCTTACAAGATTATTCCATCTGAAAACATATATGCTCTTCTTCCGGAAAGTTTTATTTAAAAACCTCAATGTTCATAGCAGCAGACAATAGAAGGAGGTCTCCCACAAACCTCCTGCTGCCAAGCTCACACCACCTCTCCTGTCCTCATCCCCCTCCTAAGTAACACACATTTATCAAGATTGATAAGCCTAGGGGCTGGAGATGTGGCTCAAGCAGTAGCGAGCTCACCTGGCATGCGTGCGGCCCGGGTTCGATCCTCAGCACCACATACCAACAAACATGTTGTGTCCGCCAAATACTAAAAAATAAATATTAAAAATAAAAAAAAAAGATTGATAAGCCTAGTGACCGTGCCTCACCTCCAACGTCCACAGTTCACGTTAGGCTCCCCTAATCATTCATGAGTCTTGTAGTCTTCCTCATGTATCATATATATATTGTGCTAATTTTATGCCTAAAGGTTTTATTTCTCTGAGTGTTAGTATAATGGCAATGTGTTTTTAGTCTCAAAATCAACAATTACTAATAGGGCATTATGTAAAATTGTGGATGTGTAACCGACGTGATTCTGCAATCTGCATTTGGGGTAAAATTGGGAGTTCATAACCCACTTCAATCTAATGTATGAAATATGATATGTCAAGAGCTTTGTAATGTTGTGAACAACCAATAAAAAAAATTTAAAAAAATCAACTAGTACATAAGAAATCAATTAACTTTGTGTGTATAAACCTTGTATCCTAAAAGTTGCTTAGTTTCAGAAGTATTATTTGTTTGTCAATTATTTTGTATTTTCTACAGTCATATCATCTATGAACAAAGACAGTTTGAGTTCTTTCCAATCCATATGCCTCTGTCTCCTTTTCTTGTCTTATTGCATTAGTGAGGACTTCTAGTGTGACCTTAGAAAGCAGTGACCAAATAACACCTCACCTTGTTTCCAACTAGCATACCTGCTTCTCTGTCCCTATTTCCCTTCTAAAATCAACTTGCTTTCACTAGTCTTATCAAGTAATGAATGAACATTGCTGTTTGTTTTGAGGAAATGAGGCTATTGTATTTGAAAAATCTGAAGCCTCCTAGCTCCCACAGGAGGACTCTCCCTGGAAGGGTGGAGTCTAGATCCCAGGGGGTGCAGGCCTTGGCCTCTCCCACCAGGACCCAGCTTTGCCATATTCCCTGCCCCTGCAGAGTCCCAAGGCCACAGGACAAGGAGACGCTGTGCATGTAGAGAGCCCAGAGTGGCGGGCACTCTCCGCGAGGTCAGTGTTCTCTGCGCTGAGCCTGAAGCTCCACAGTGCCCAGCAGCTCCCTGGCTCACATGGCAAAGTGCAGGTCTGCTCTGGCTGCACCCCAACCTCACTGCTCAGAACCAGCTCAGACTGGTCTGCCAGAACCCGGCACAGAGGCGCTGCTGAGGCGTGGAAGAAGCATGTTTGTCAAGGAGAACATGTGCCTTATAAACAGCGTCCAGGGAGCAACAGGGGGAATCTGCCCTGTCACCCTCAGCCATTCCCTCAGAGGCTCGGGGACATGAAATGCCACAGGGTGGAGTGCAGTCACCAGGCAGCAGCTGCAGATGTGTGTCCAGGGATGGAGCCATCTGCTGGTCCACACTCGGCAGAAAGTCCATCGTGGAAAGGAGGAGGCTGCCCCAGGGAACAGGGGTTCAGGTGGGGCACCCCATTTCTGTTGCACATGGAGCAGGCACACAACCACACAGGGAAGGACAGCCACCCCAACTACTAACCAACACTGGCAAGAAGCCGTACTACAAACTCCCTGGACCGTGCAGCCTGGGCATGTGCCCACATCCCGTGGCAGAGGGCTTCTCCAAAACACCCAGAGACCCTCCACGCTGTCCAGGTCACCAAGCATGCAGAAGGACCAAGACACTGCCTCAACCAGGAAGTACGTCAGGGGACAGGACAGGTAAGTGAGGGCTAGATCAGTGACAACAGCATGCAGTGTTGAACTTAGTGACAACCCAACTCACTGACAGTCAAACCTCACGTGGGATCCTAGGTTAGATCCCAGAGCAGGAAAGAGACAACGGGGAAGAAAGGAAGCCCTGAGGAAGGGGACTTCAGCTAATCAAATACTACTATTTACTTATTGTGACAAAAGTAACAGTGTAACTACTATGCTAGCTAAAGAAGGAGCTGGGGTGGGCACTGGAAGACCCTGCTCCCTCTCTGCAGAGCTTCTGTAAGCCCAAGCTTCTAAAATCGCACTGGGTGGCACTGACAGCAGATCAGAGGCTGCAGATGGAAAGTCTAAAGAACAAAAGAAACACAGCAATCCAATCCGAAATGAAGCACAGAGGGAAAAGACCAAGACACACCCACACACACCCAGAACAGGCCAGAACAGCCGGCTGGCACTGGAGAAAGCAATACCAACAGGACTCAGACCATCACCTCATCCTCATAAACAGAAAGCAGCTCAACCTGGCCCTTACCTGAATGTAAGAGCTAACATCCTAAACCCCTAGAAAAGATCTTTATGACCTGGGCTGCAACCATCTCTCAGATAGGGACAAAGGGCAGGACCATGGAAAGAAAGACACTGACTGACTCATAAGGATCTTAGACATTCCTCCTTCAAAAACTACTCTAAGAAAACTAAAAGGCAAGCTGCAGGGAAAACACTTCAAAACAGGTATCTAAGGAAAGCATGTACGCAGGACATGTGACATCACACAGCTCCATGACAAGAGGAGGTTGTAATTGGCCAAACAAAAGACTTGAAATGACACTCGGCAAGAGAACATCTGCAGATGGTCAATGCCCTGTGAAAACAGGCTGGGTCAGCGTCACTGGAGAAATCAAATTAAAGCCACAATGAAACCCACCACTCCGTGCTGCAGTAGGACCCACAACACCCGTCAGCACACACAGCGACGGTCACCCACGCAGGACGGACACCCATAAGTGACGGACACCCATACAGTGACGGACACCCACGCAGGGATGGACACCCATAAGTGACAGACACCCACACAGGGATGGACACCCACACAGTGACAGACACCCACGCAGGACGGACACCCACGCAGTGCCAAGCTTGAGCCGCTCTGGGGAGTATGGGAGAGACGGTGGCTCCTGGCCTTGCTAAGTGTTCCCTGCCGTACCACTCAGCAGTTCCAGTCCCCGGCTAAGTCCCCAGAGGGGTCATCCAAGAGAGGAAGATCCCACGTCCCCACAAGGACACGCGTGCCAATGTTCACACCACTTTATCTGTGACAGCCAAGTGGAACCAGCCCAGATCTCACCAGCTGTGAGACGCCAGTGTGAGTGGCACATCCCTGGTAGGAACCACCTTGCAGGGAGGGGCTGCCCAGGACCGCAGCTCACCCTGGGAGTACAGCGGGGAGGAGGGCAAGCACCAGAGATCCAGGAGGTCTAGAAAAGGGGAAGTGACAGGGGCACTCTGGAGAGGAGGCAGGGACAGCAGGAGCCCTGGGAGTGACGACACCAGCCGGCATGGTCCCCTGTGCACTTTGTCCAAGCTCACTGAATTTCACTCCTTAAATTGGTGGGCTTCCATCACATGACTTCACCTGCAGGCGCTGATTTAAAGCACTAGGTTGCCACTCCCAACCTGCAGGTGTTCCCAGTGCACAGAAGACTAACCACGTCCTGGTCCTACTCCTTGCCAGGGTCCCTGGCTGCCTTTGGGCCCTCCCCCTCTCCCTGCCTCCCCAGGACCCAGGTGTGGAGAGCAGAGACTTGAATCATGGCCTTGGACTGCCTCATGGCTACGTTTGCACTGGGAACGTCCTATGCAAAGGGGCAGGTCAAGATGGGCAGTTACTATGGTGACGCCTGGCCTAGGGCAGCTCTGGGCAAGGCACAGAGCTATATCATCTGACCTTGGACTCAGGCACAAACTCCCGGGGTTAGAGAATTCTGAGCATAACAAGATAACCTCGATGTCTTGCAAGTTTCGCTGCGACCTTCAAGTCTGTCTGCTCTACTGAAACTCCCACAAACAACCTTTTGATGATAAAACCTAAGTAATAAACATGCTGAGCCAGCTCCAGTTTCCTCCACCAGAAGACAGTGCCCCTCTTGGTCCCAGCTTTCCCTGTGGGCTTGTCTTTTCTCAGTCCCCCATCACACCTCGCCGCGTTCTGAATTAACCCTGCAGGACAGGGCACCCAGGCCCACACACAGCTGGGCCAGGCATTTCCCCACCCCGTTGCCCTGCAGCTCCCTGCCCTGGAACCTGCCCACCAATCCCTTCACCTGGAAGCCGTCTCTCTGGCCTCTCTGAGCTTCCTCCGCCCACCAGGGGAGCCTCCTTTACATAGCACAGGAGCCACAGTACTTCCAGAGCCAGCTCCACGGTTTACCCAGGAACGCTCCCATCCTGCCACCACCTCCCAGAGAGCCTGCCATGGCAGATGTTAACTGAGACACTTGAAGTACACAGATTGTAAAAAATAGACAATTATTTCAAATTCATATAGCTGCATGCAAAAAAAGACAAAAGAAAATTCACGATTATAACAATAAGATTCCACAAGGCTTCTGTTCACAGGCACAACACAAAAATCAAAGCCTCGTTGTACACCAGCCATAACCAATTAGAAAATGTGATTTATTTATTTGTGTATTCACAACCATGGGGGAAGGAGGCACAGTTACCTAGGACAAACGAACACTGGTGTCCAAACATGTGTGGAGAACATCAGGGATCTGCAGGAGGCGCTGACGGGGGAGCAAGCGAGAGATGCTGACGGAGGTGTGATCTCATGAAGAGCTGGTTCTCCCCAAGTGAGTCCTGGGTCCAAAGAAACTCCAGTCAACATTCCTAAGAGACTACTTTTGTAGAACTTTTAAAATACATCCTAAAATTCATAAAATGAATGTATAAGCTCCCACTAACATGTACAACTTTTTATGTTTCAATATGTTGGTTTAAATAAATGTTATTTCAAAAAATAAACTAACCATCATGTGAAAGTATGAAGTTCCAGGGTCAATGAAGGAATTCTGAAAAAGAAGCCCAGGAGGGTGGCCATCCCTTGGGGCCCCCAGGGCAGGGAGCGTGCCCTGTGTTCCAGTAGGGGCAGCAGCCAGCAGTGCAGAAGAGGCCATGGTACGGAGCCATGGCCACACAGCACAGGATGCTGTGCCCAGAGGAAGCAAGTCGGGGGAAGGAGGGGGACCTCTCGGCTTCCAACAAAGACTCCCAAGGACTCTTGGCTTTGCATACTGGGGACCAGGGTCCTCACTTCCTGCAAGAAGAGCTGCGATTGCAGATGGCTCAAAGACCAAGTGGTGAAATTCAAATTAGAGAAGAGAGACGAGGATATCCTAATGAACCAAAGGGCAAAAAAGAAAGGCCAGATCTTAAAGGAGAAGAGCATCCATCTGCCATATCAACGTGTAAATGCTTGACAGGAGAGAAGACGCCTTTCACACATGGAAACAGCACGGTGGGGAGAGCGCCAATTCATGTGACCTGTGAAGCATGGTGATCTAGAAAGCAGCTTTTCCTATGAGGGGCAAGAGCCCACAGGCAAGGCGCACAGGCTCCTGTTCCCCGGGAGCAGCTGGGAGGCCCAGCCAGCAGCACCTGATGGCCAGGAGGGCAAGGCAAAGAGGAGCCGTGAGGTGGCATGCCACTCCATGGGGCAAGAACTAGAGAGGATCTGTGCCTGCTGGCAGCTGGGGTGGGGGCTGCGGGGAACCCCTCTGGGGCCTCCGGTGCTGCCTGGTACCCTGCAGAGGGCCTCCAGGAGCAAAGGAGAGAGCTGGTCTCAGGAGTCGCCCACCACCTCCCCACATTCAACTGAAGTGCAGTGCACAGTCAGGGAGGATGGTCCACCAAACCCCCACACAGGCCTGCCTCTGACCCCAACAAGGAGGAAGACATCAATAGAGGCCCGAGGAGGGGCCCAGTCCCCTCTGAACCACAGGCTCCAGCTCCAGAGGCCGAGACGCTGCTCCTCCCCGCGACACCTGGGTTCCCAGGCACCCGTGACACAGGCCTGCCTCTGAGCCCTGTTCATCCCCCACAGTGACTTCACTGGTTCATCTGATCAGCTAGTTTGAGATTTTAAAAAAAATACGTTCGATGTAACTGTTCTTGCAAACTGGGTGAGGGACAATTGCTACCAAGTCAGAAATCACTGCTCTTTTCCTGAGACACATGTTAAGCTCCGTGCCTCATTAATCTTCTTTCTGCTCTAACACTGTAACGACCTGGCTACTAAATCTTTTAAGTCACCGAATCATTACTCTTTAATAATCTCCAATGCAAAGCTCTGAGATTTCATCTTTCTCAAGGCACCAGGCGGCCAGTTCCAACAAGGTGAAGCCAGCCCGGCTTGGAGAAGGTGATCCCAACAGCACCCGGCCAAGCAGGCTGCACCCACGGGCAGCAGGGTCCTCAAGTGAGAAAGGGCCAGGGTGGATCCAGATGGACACACTGCCAGCTCCAGTGCCTGAAGGGACACACAGGAGGGGAAGGGCCCTGGAGGCTTGTCTTCAATAGGACATCTATTGCACTTTGGGGGCCACAAATGTGATCCACGTTCTCTGGAGAAAACCTCAAAGAAGGTGAAAGCTCAGCCGGCCCTTCAGGGAGGAAGCTGGCTCCACACAGGCCCTCTAGTCCAGGGGTCAGTGCTCCCACTGTCCTCAAGGAACCCCGCGGCTCTCCTGGAGAACTGGAACCTTCCTTCCCTGTATCCCTTACCTGCTCCTCCCGGGGGCGTCTGGGAAGCGTCTGCTGGTTGCAGCCCCTTGCGTGCCTGCAGTGGTGTGAGGTGAGAACCCAGGGCCCCCAGGGCAATGTCCCTTACTTGGCATGGAGTGCCCAGCTGCTGCACCCAGGTCCCAGGAGCCTCTGCCATCTACATGTCACTGAGCTGTGGAGATCCCATAATAGTGCTTGACCCATTTCCTAATATTGAGCATTTAAATGGCTTCTAATTTTTCATATTATAAATGGTCTTTTAAATAGCATCCTGTGCAAAAATCAGTGCTGACCACTCCTGGAGGTGAGCCTGCTGGCAGAGCACGGTGTCCTCCAGCCCCACATCCAGGAGCCGCCCTTCTGAGGAGGACTCTGCACCGCCCGGCCCCCAACCCCGATTCCATCTTGCCATTGTCACTGCTGTGAGCACCACTGTGCTTCACCCTAACTTCATTTCTTGATTGCTAATGAAGTGGAGCATTTTGAATGTGCCTGTCTTTCTTTGACTCAGGGCTGCTTCAGGTCAGGAGTTAGGGGCTGAGGACTAGAACCCCCAGGCCACAGGTAGGTTCTGATCTCGTCCACACTCCCCTGAGTTATCTCGGCCCCATCATCTCCAACCATCAGGAATTGACTGGTAGGGAGGCTGCATTCCCCCCATGATCTGCATCGGTCGGTCCTCACATCCAGCCACAGTCACCATGAGCCTGTGAAAGCCCAAGTGCATGCTGGGAGCCATAAGCTTGGGCCAGGCTGCTAGTGTGGTGGCACCGCGCTCATGCCCACCACACCCACACAGCTCCAAAACGCTTTACCACCATTAGGGACAAAGGGAACTCCCTGGAAAACCGTGCCATCTGACCCACTTACAATTTAATGAGAATTCCAGATACCTGTGGGGTGCACCTGGCTTTCTCAGGGTGTTCATCCTCAGGAAATGCGCCCTGAGGTTCTGACTTGTCTCTATCTCCAATTCCACAGAAAGCCAAGTGCTCAAGGCTATTGACAGAGACTTGAGCCTCTTAGAGCAAAATGAAAGTCAATACAATTGCCCTGCCATCTTTATTTATATTCTAAACCTGCTTCAAATGGAAATGTGGATAATGAACAGACACTGATTAGATTGTCCATATGAATATTCATGGAATCACCTGGACTTTCATGTTAATTTTGTTCTTTCTCTGTGGCTGCCTCTGAATAGCAAAGCTTCCTTCCTTCCAAAGATGGGAGTTTGGTGCTGATTAGAAAACAAAGGAAGAGACTCAGTTTGAAATTCTGTCAAGGAAAAAAATAGTCAGCAAACAATGTCACCAGTTTCAGGGTCTAAATTGACCTTTTAATTTAAGATGCGTTCCACCTTCAAAATCTACCCTAATTCAGTTTCTTCCTACAACAGAAATCATTTCATCTTAAGTGGAAATACATTTGGTGACTGCTGTAGAGTGGATGCATTCAAGGGTTATCATATTAAACTCCGGCGCTGGGGTTTTCTTAGATGTTGAACCAATATCCACATTTCACCAAATGCCTAGAGGGAAAAAATTCCTGACCTACCAAGCAGAAGTCCCTACACTAAATCAGATCACAGGGGACTGTTGGGTGCCCTGTCCCCCAGGGCTGGCCATCCTGCCTGGAAGGAGGAGCAGCTTCCCAGGAGAAGGCAGCAAATGCAGAGTCCTCCCAGGGGCAGCCAGTCCTGATCGGATGGTGCAAGGTCCGCAGAGAGGAAGACCAGAGACCAGGTGTGGGAGAGCGCAGCAGAGCAGCTGTGTGTGCACACAGGTGCGGCCACCCTCGGGTGCAGGTGGCAGGATGACACACCTCTCAGTCAGGGTCTTCACAGAATGCTGAGCTGAGAGCCCCCGGAGCTACAGGGAACTAGGGAAAGCCACAAGCAAACCCAGCGTGGATGCTGGCAGCCCCTGTGCTGGGCAGGTGCATAGAGCGGGCCTCCCACACCACGGATCTGCTGTGGGGGGTCTGTCTTAGGTGAACTGCCCCGAAGCACACTCCCAGAGGGCACGGGGTGCAGGTGGCTCCAGGATAACGGAGGGCGAAGTGGGGGCAGAGAGGTGCAGGACATCAGGACAGAAAGGTCCACACCACACTCTGGGGATGGGACGGTCCCATGATTTCAGTCTCACCACTGGTTGTGGGCTTTGGACGCAGATGGGCCACTCGGAGGGTTTACATTAAAGCTCAGGTGCTTGACATGGGCAAGGGCCGCCTTGTGACTCCTCTTAACAGAAGGCTTCTGAAGTGCACAGCAGGGGCAGCTGCAGGGCCTGGCTCTGGCTTCTCCAGAGCAGGCAGGGTACAGTCAGTGACTGCGCAGCCCCATGCCCTTCCCTCCCAGAGGTGGTGCCAGGATCAGAAGTTTATTATAACTGTGCACCTGTTACACAGCTCCCAGGAGATGCCAGTGGGACAGACAGACCCCGCAAGTCAGACGTGCCGCCTACAGAGGTGATCACTCAGCCTACTTCAGCAGCAGCAGCGTGGTCCGGTGGAGGGGGGGCGTGGTGGTGAGACGGAGGTGGCCCTGCGTGGATGGTAGCACTTATGGTGAATGATGGAGAGCCCTGCAGGTGATGGTCACACCTTCACATTTGCTTGGTTGGTTTTCATTTTGAAATACAATCTTCATTATGAATAATTATCTCTGACAATCAAGACCCGTAGAACAATCATTCCCAGCTTCATCAGGACCTGTGAATGCAATAGATTTGACTTATTAAATTTTGGATGAAACGATGGCTTCTAGTCAAATTTCCAAACCGTTTGAAAAGCCATCTTGTCCTGGATCTTCCCGGCAGCCACTGCCCACTGGCTTTGCCCGGCAGTTCCCAGACTCACCCCCTCCCTCCCGCAGCCTGAGGCCCTCTGCTGAGGGCTCTAGTGGACAGAGCCTGCTCTGCTTATGCACTCAACAGGCTGCAAGTGTCAAGAGTTGACACCTGGGCCAGGGGAGTTGGGATAAGCCCCGGTCACCACTGGGGATGGGGGACTTGGTGTGCGTCCACACTGGCTACTTGTGCTGGGAACCTGCTGAATCATCGGCCCTTCGTGGACTCTGCTCTTCCCTGGCCCACCTCCCCACATGCACCACTGCTGATCCCTGGGATTGGCTCCCAGCACACACACTGCTCTCCGCTCCACCTGCTGCTGCTGAGTGCCTGCCCTGAAGCACGACCCCGCTGCTCTGCAGCTCTGCTGGGGTCAGAAACCAGGTGCTCCCTCCACACAGCAGCAAGACTGTGGTTTGGAAAAAGCAGCCTTGAAACAGAAAGTGATGAGGAAGCCCAGCTGCTCTACCTCAGCCCCACTTCCCGCTGCAGAGGAGTCCCAGCCCCAGCCCAGGCCAGGAGAGGGCAGCAACAGCAGGCAGTGGCTGGTCAGGGCTCAAGAACACACATGCAGGTGCGGCCACCCTAGGGTGCAGGTGGCAGGATGACACCCTGGTGTAGGTCAAGAGGGCCGTGGGCAGCTTGCTTCAGCTTCCAAGGTAAATGCGTAGGAGAGAGCTCTCTCTGAAGCTCACAGAGGGGGGTCGTGTTTCACTTCACGGCAGGCACGCACAGCGTGTTCACGATCCAGATGCCACGGGGGCCCTCACCCTATGCTCCACCACCCCCACTACTTCCTTCAAATAAGTGGCATAAAATAAGCTTGTTGCTTCCTTGTGGACAAAGCTGCACGCTTCCCTTTTCACTTGACCCCCGTCCCGCCCCAGAGCCTCACGCACACCAACTAGAAAGAACCCTTGTATGTCACGGACTTGCAGTCTTACTCTAAGACAGTAACTGTTTATATGTACCCCATTATTTCCCTAGCCTATACTTTTGTATTTCTTGCAATTCTTTTCCACTTCTGTGCACTATTTTAGACATCTCAACCATCTTGAAACCTATAGAATACACTTACCTATACACAGACTACACCTTCCAATAGGCTCATACACATCAGCCTGAAACCATGACCAGAGTCATGATGATCTGAGCTCTGGATGTGATCACAAAAATATCAAAAGACACAGCCTGGCTACTGTGAACTGCGCTTCTGAAACACTGGTGTGCCTGTGTCACCATCGAAGGGTATTTAAGTCTTTGGGATAAATACCAAGGAGAGGGATAGCTGGGTCGTATGATGGTTTTATTCCTAGTTTTTTTGAGAAATCTCTATATTGTTTTCCAGAATAGTTTACAATGTACAAGTGAAACTTTTCTCCACATCCTTACCAACATTTATTGTTACTTGTATTCTTGATAATTGCCATTCTGACTAGAATGAGATCAAATCTCAACATACTTCTGATTTGCATTTCCATTATTGCCAGAGATGTTACATTTCTTCACACATTTGTTGGTCACTTGTCTTTCTTTTGAGAATTGCTTGCTTAGTTCATTGTTCATTTACTGGTTGGATTTGCCTGTTTGTGGTTAAAGTCTCTGAGATGTGTATATTCTAGATATTCAAACCCCTGACAGAGTAGCTGGTGAGGACCTTCTCCCATTCTGCAGACTGCCTCTGCCCATTCTTGTCTCCTTGGCTGGGTATATGCTTTTTTAATCTGAAGTCATCTCATACTGATTATTGGTTTTATTTCTTGAATGTTAGGGTCTTATTAAGGAAGTTGGTGCTTGTGCCAATGTGCTGGGGCATTGCCCTGTGTTTTCTTTTATAAGTTCCAGTGTTTCTAGTCCAATTCCTAGGTCTTTGATCTATTTGAGTAGATTTATGTGCAGGGTGAGACACGGGGAGATAGTTTCATTCTCCTATAGGGATATCCACTTTTCCCAGCACCACCTGTTTAAAAGGCTGTTTTTTCCTGCAAATTGCCTGACAACAGATTAGTGGATAAAGAAAAATGTGGCAAACGTACACCATGGCATCCGACTCAGGCATGAAGGAGAAGGAACCCGTGGCCTTGCTTGTAAATGGAAGGAGCTGGAGAACCTTGTGCCAGACTCAGAAAGTCCAGAGTGGAAGGTTTTCTCTCATGGAGAAGCTTTAGGGGAATAAGGTTCACAAAACAGGGGAGCCCAGGAAAAGAGAAGGGAGAACCCTGGAGCACAGGAGGGGTGCAGAGGAGTAGGAAAGGGAGGAACAGCAGAACCAGCTGACCAGGTCACCCTCTGAGCACTGGTGGACGTGTCACAGAGAATCCCACTTTTATGTGTAACCATAATGCACCAATTAAAAATGAATGAATAAAAGAACAAAAAAGAACTGAGAAAACCAACAAGTGATCTGTGCTCAGAACATAAGAAGAGGCACAATCAGCAAGGGAAAGGCCATGCCCAGAGCCCTGAAGAGGCACCTCCCAGGCAGGAAAGAGCCGCCAGGGGGCTGGGGAGGTGGTGGGCCTGCACCATCGAGCTGGGGGAGCTCCCCACAGCGGGTCACTGGTGACCCCATTAGGGGGCGGAGGTCCGCGAGGTGACACAGGCAGAAACCAGGTGGTCCTCCTCCACCAGCCTGCCCAGCCAGGAAGCCAGCCGTGCCCTCCGCACTCCCCATGAACAGGGTCCCTCCTAGGACACAGAACCCAGTCTGCAGCTGGGGCCAGCAGGCTTCTCTGTAACTGGGAGGTGGACAATTTGTGCTTCGGGGACATCTAAACTCTGAAGGAACTTTTATCACTATGTGAAAGTCATCATGGGCAAAGTGCAAATGGATGGCACCACTGGGCACCAACAAAACTTCCTTACAGAGCAGTGGGCAGCTGGACGAGCCCACAGAGCCCATATGAGGGTACTCAGGCCCTTGGGCCCAGGGTGGGGGACCATAGTCACCCAGTGTAGAAGCAGGAGAAAGTGGGAGACCACAGGCACCCAGTGTGGACACGGGGAAGAGGGAGAAGGTGGGAGACCACAGGCACCCAGTGTGGACACAGGGAAGGAAGAGAAGGTGGGAGGTCACAGGCACCCAGTGTGGACACGGGGAAGGGGGAGAAGGTGAGAGACCACAGGCACCCAGTGTGGACACAGGGAAGGAAGAGAAGGTGGGAGGCCACAGGCACCCAGTGTGGACACGGGGAAGGAGGAGAAGGTGGGAGACCACAGGCACCCAGTGTGGACACGGGGAAGAGGGAGAAGGTGGGAGACCACAGGCACCCAGTGTGGACACGGGGAAGCGGGAGAAGGTGGGAGACCACAGGCACCCAGTGTGGACACGGGGAAGGGGGAGAAGGTGGGAGGCCACAGGCACCCAGTGTGGACACGGGGAAGCAGGAGAAGGTGGGAGCTTCTGTCCCTGGGACCTTCCCATTCTCACAGGTTGATGCAGTGGGCACTTGGAGGGGACTCTGTACATTTTTATAGTCTCTCTCTCTCTCTCTCTCTCTCTCTCTCTCTCTCTCTCTCTCTCTCTCTCTCTCTCTCCCCCTTCCTCCCTCCTTCACTCTTCCTCATATTTATACCTTATTTGGGTTTGGAAGGCGGTAAGTTGAAGAGCAGCCCTGGGCAGCAGCAGGATAGGCCCTGCGTGCTGCGAGGGACGTGGACAGAGCAGATGTGAATGAGGACGGGGAGTGAGCCGGTCCCTGATGTTCCAAGATGCGTCAAGAGGGTCAGGAGGGCAGAAGGCCTGGGGATGTGTCCTCACTGGGGCTGGTCAGGACATCACAGCTATGGGGACCACCAGCAGGGATGGCCAGAGGAGCGGAAGCCAGAACCTGCCCAGGGCAGGTGCCCTATGGGGGCAGAGAGGGGGCTCGGGGCTCAGAGCAGCTGTTGAAGCAGAGCCCACTCTGCGCCCTGAGGCAGCGGTGTGCCTCCCCAGGTCCTGACCCCACTTCTCATCCACACAGGTGATAACATGGCCCCCAGAGGGAACAGAGACTCAGTCGGGTGATCGACAGCCCCGGATCCAGGTCCCTGCCCAGCAGCTGGACCATGGCCACTGGAGGCTCCTTGCTGTGGCTGCAGCAGGCTGGTTCCTGGGAGCAGGCTCTATGCTTGGCCTCTGGGGCCAGGGTGGAGACCCGAGGAACGGGGTCAGCAGAGGGAGAAGTGGAGGCCTCACCCACCCAAATGGCAATGGCAGCCACCACGTCCCCGCGCTGCGAGTCCCGGAGCTCACAGGCCACGTCCTCCCGACTGGGCCAGTGGACCAGGCCTGCCCACAGACGCCCTGCCTCCTGCTGCCTCCACCGCAGGCTGGGCCTTTCAGGACTGTCCAGTTAGGGGTCATCCACAGGAGCCAGGAGCAGCTCCAGGGGCCACCGTGGGGAAAAGGTCCCCGAGGCACCTCCAACCCCAGGACTGAGGACGAAGCCCCTCCAAGTGCAGGTGGGAGGCCCAGGGGCCAGGAGGACTTTCCCTGGACAATAAACTGTGGAAACCCAGCCCCATGCAGGAGGCGCACAGAGTCACTCCTCTGAACTACCGACTGACAATGCAGATGGCGATGGTCAGTAAGACGGACTGGCCGTGTGACCAGGGGTGGACAAGGTGTGAGGCAGGTGAGTGGCACGGCTCCCTCTGGCCACTGCAGACGACACCCTGTGGCTGTCAGTGAGTCTCTGAGCTCCCACGTGAGGGACTGGTGGAGCTGGGCCCCGAGCTGCATCCCATGCTCCAGAAACAGCAGCCCCCAAAGACCACAGCTCCAGACAGACTGCCCGGCGCTGTGAGCTGCCACGGGTCACTCTCCCCCCAGGTTTTAATAAAGGACATCTTCACGGAGAGCGGTTCCTTTGAATGAGTGCCACATAAATCCCCCTCACGCCAGTGCTCCTCCACCCACAGTGCCAGGTGGGCGAGAGGGAGACACAGCAGGTCTGCAGGCTGCTCGGAGCCCAGAGTCAGGGCAGGTGTCCCTGAGGAAAAGACCAGAGGAGCCACAATCACCCCCAAGTCCCCAAGGACGTGTGACCCTAGAAGTGAAGCTCTCACGGGTGCTCTTTCCACAGGGTAATGCTGGGGCCATGTTCCACGTGGCAACTGGAAGATGGAAGGCTCGGGTGGCTGTGGGTGTGGGACAGTGCCTTCAAGGGTGTGTCCCACTGAAGGATGACCCTGTGTATATACTCCAGTGTGTTCATCCCATGAGTGTGTGTGCACAAGTGTATTTGTTGACATGTGTGTGGAGTGTGTTCATCCCCAGGAGTGTGTACACAGCGGGCCATCCCCATGAGTGGGTGCATGTGTATGTGTGCTTGTCTACACAGCGTGTGCCTATTGGTGAGTGTTCATCTACATGGGTGCCCAAGTGTATTCATCTGCTTGACTGTGCGTGTGCTCATCTGCATGAGTGTTTCTGTGTGTGTGTGCATGTGCACAGGCGTGCTCCTATGACAAGGGAACGGTGGGTGGGACGCGGGAGCTGTGCGTTTTACCCTCCGGCTACATGGCTTACAAATCTGCTTCTGCTTTTGCACAGAATCCCTGCTGATGAATTGGCATTTGCTGTCAGGAGGAGAGCAGCTCTTCTTGAGCAACTCGGGGAAGACCGCAGTCTGCCTGATCTCAGACAGCGAGGCCGCGCGCCTCTATCGTGTCGTCCACACCAGTGAGCACTTCCCAGGTGGGCGGCTGGCGCTGCCTCACACCCCACATCACACATTCTGCTCTCACGTTTGAGGAAGCCGATCACAGTGCCCTGCAAGGCCCTCGGCAGGCCTTCCTGCATCGGAGCGGCCAGGTGAGGTGTGGCCACAACAGCACAGCCAAGCCCAGGAGGGAAAGAGCCCATGGTCAAGATAAAACCAGAGGGAAGCAGGCCCTCGACCCAGGGCCCCTGCCTCCGGGAACCTCATAGAGGACACAGCCCCGTGGGCCTCAGGGGAAAGCACTGGAATGGCTTCTCCTGGCCCTCCCCAGGCCTCGTTTCCCACGCTGTCTGCCTAGAAATGCTAATTCCCGCTGGACTTGTAGACCTGGTCTGTGTCCACGAGTAACGGGTCCTTCCCCGGAGTTCTCATCTCTCCCCGGTCAGCCCACCTCTCCCTGTGCTTCCTGCTGAGCGCAGGGTAGCAGAGCCCAGCACGTCCTCAGAGGCAGCCCAGACGGCTGGCCTTCCCTGCTGACAGGCCAGAGATGGGCAAGGAGGGCCTAGAGGGCAGTGGAGGGACAGTGCCCACCTCATGGGGGGAGACGCGTTGCACACCAGGGCTGCAGTCTGCTGTCCACCCAGCTGCCCACCACAGCAGGGAAGGGCCAGCAAGGGAGCAAGAGTGGGCTGTGGTCTGCGGGGCCAGGAGGGAGGCCCGTGAGGATGGAGGAAGGTTCCTGCCCCCCAGGTAGGGGAGGCCAGACCAGGACACCGACTGAGACAGATGTGATGTTAGTCACATGAACTCACAGCCCAGAAGGGCCTCGCAGGCCACACAGGGCCCCATCAGGAATGTGCTGGGGAGGGAGGAACAGAAGGAAGTGTCGTGCAGAATATTCAGAAAACTAGCCCGAGCTGTGGAGCCAGGGTCACCTCTGCACTTGGGCCTGTCACACATGAGGAGTGGTCCTGTCCTGTGTGCTGAGCCCGGGAGAGCATCACCATTCAGGCCCATATCCTTGTGCAAGTGCCATGGACCACTTCCAGGAGGCCCGGCCTCGGCGAAGTCTGGCCTCCGCGAGGTCCTGCCTCCGCAGGGCAAACACCCACCACTGCCCACTCACAAGGCGACACAGAGACCACGGAGCTGGCCACCTCCGTGCTCTGTGGCCACCACTGGCTCTCCTAGGATCGGCTCCACGTGCTCCTCAGGAGACAAGGCCCCTGTTGCAGAGCGGGCAGCCGCCTTCAGCTGTGGGGTCGGAGCCGTGAGTCCCTGCAGCTCTTCCTCATTCGCAGTCCACACTACGACTTCTGAACATGAAGTGCGCCCCTGGGAGACAGCTCTGTCCCCAGCAGAGAGCAGTCACAAAACAGCTCAGGACGAAGAACCAAGCAGTGCTTCCCACCAAGGAAATCATTAGGTTTGACATCTTTTTCACCTTTTTTAACAGAAGTGTGGCAGGGCCTGCAGCCAGCTAAGCAGGAGGGCCAGGCTGCCACACTCCCCCTCCCACGGTGGCTGGCCCTGCCTGACCCTGAGGCCAGAGGGAAGCTGAGCCTGGAGCCAGGCGAGGACTTTCCTCAGAGATGGCCCCTGCATACCCCAGCGGCCACTGGTGAGGCTGGTCACTCCCAGGTGGAAATGAAGAGGGAGCTGGCCCCGCTGCGGTCATCAACAGGCAAGTGCTACAGCCCCACCGCAAAGTTCTACAGACAGGGCTGGTGCCAGCATCAGGCCTCCCCAGCCCACACGTGCTGAGGACACCGTGCTGCCGTCCCTGTGTCCCCCATCCCCCAGCACTGATGCCACAGCCGAGGCTGAGCAGGCACAGGGCTGGATGCTTCGTTCTGTTCGTGGTGTGTCCACTGAGCCACGAGCAGGTCCAGTGAGCCAGGCCTCCTCGCCCACTCACCCCGCACATGCACCTTCACACGTGGGCCCTTGGTGCCCTGGGTTGCCCACACACTTGGAGGAGACAGACCTCACTCTCCTCCCACAGACATGTCCTTCCAACAAGTGACCTTGGTGTGTGTCATTTGGCATGACTCACAGGGGCACCTCCCAGGGCCAGGGCTGAATTCTGCCTGCAGTCGAGCACTGTCCAGGCCCGAGTGGGGACAGGCATGTGGGTGTCCTGACAAAGGCAGGACTGCTCTCACTACTTACACTGCCCACAAGACCCCGTGCTACGTCCGCCAGAAACCCTCCCACGGAGGCTCGCAGCAGCTCTGCCCATGACTGAGGACAGGAGACCGCGGAGCCAGCCCTCCGCTGTGAGTGGGGAAATCAAACTGAGCACATCCAACCAGGGGCATCATCCCGTGCCAGGAAGGGGGCCACCGAGCCAGGCTACTCATGAGCAAGGCCAGTGCAAACAGGCCAGACTCAAGTCCTAACCATGGCTTTCCAGAAAAGGCGAACTAGGGAGACGGCAGCAACACCAGTGGTCGTCAGGGGCGGGGAGGGGACAGCAGGAAGTGACTGACCTGCAGCGGTCCACGAACGGCCACAGGCGGCTCTCCACACAGACGGGAATGCTGCTGCGGAAGGCTCCCGAAGGAGAACCCGCAGCCTCTGGCTATCGAATAGCCAATGACGCTGGACTCACGGCCACCCCACATCGCAGCAGTGCAACCTACGGCCCTTAAAAGAGGACCAACAAGTGCAGCGCATGGGAGGTGGCAGCAGCGGCACCGCCTCTCGCACTGGCATGCGGCAGAGACGCGCACACTCCCTCCACCCTGCCCAGCAGTGCCAGGCTGCAGACAGGCCTGGGAGAGTGCCTGAGTTGGCACGGGAGTCCCTGGTTCAGCAGGGAAAGCTCACAAAGACCAGCCACTGCCCCAGGGAGAGCTCAGCCGACAGGCAGAGCGCCTCCGGCCCTCACCAAGCAGCGCCTCCTCTCTCCCTCGGGTGCTGTGTCCAGCAGCAGTGGGCTAGACAAGTGCCGCGGGCCCTTTCCACAGGGCCCTCAGTTCCCTACTCAGAGACTGGCAGAAGCAGCAACCCCTCAGCATGAGCTCCTCATCTGACCAGCTTCCCAAGGGCAGTTGCCCTGGCACATGCAGGAAAGCAGCTCTCTACTGAGAACACCAGCTGGCCTGGTTCCAGGTGCCTGAGAGAGGAGCATCCTCCGCATACTGTGCATCTGGGCTTCCCCACACAGGCGTGCTACCCTGAACCTGGCCAGGTTTGGACGCTCAGGGACACAGTGTTTGACTGTCTCTTTGCTTTAAGGAAGATACACACAAATCTGAGGAATGCTATAAAGTTCTTGGGCAGAACAGCACATTGTGGTACAGCGTATAGGTGGGATGCCATGTGCACGTGAACTTCAGAGGGTGTGTAGGTAGGATGTCATGTGCATGTGAACTTCAGAGGGAATGTAGGTGGGATGCCATGTGCACCTGAACTTCAGAGGTGTGTGGGTGGGATGCCATGTGCACATGAACTTCAGAGGTGTGTGGGTGAGATGCCATGTGCACGTGAACTTCAGAGGTGTGTGGGTGGGATGCCATGTGCATGTGAACTTCAGAGGTGAGTGGATGGGATGCCATGTGCATGTGAACTTCAGAGGTGAGTGGATGGGATGCCATGTGCATGTGAACTTCAGAGGTGAGTGGATGGGATGCCATGTGCATGTGAACTTCAGAGGTGAGTGGATGGGATGCCATGTGCACGTGAACTTCAGAGGTGTGAGGGTGGGATGCCATGTGCATGTGAACTCCAGAGGTGTGAGAGTGGGATGCCATGTGCACGTGAACTTCAGAGGTGTGAGGGTGGGATGCCATGTGCATGTGAACTCCAGAGGTGTGAGAGTGGGATGCCATGTGCACGTGAACTTCAGAGGGAATGTAGGTGGGATGCCATGTGCACATGAACTTCAGAGGTGTGTGGGTGGGATGCCATGTGCACATGAACTTCAGAGGTGTGTGGGTGAGATGCCATGTGCACATGAACTTCAGAGGTGTGTGGGTGGGATGCCATGTGCATGTGAACTTCAGAGGTGAGTGGATGGGATGCCATGTGCATGTGAACTTCAGAGGTGAGTGGATGGGATGCCATGTGCATGTGAACTTCAGAGGTGAGTGGATGGGATGCCATGTGCATGTGAACTTCAGAGGTGAGTGGATGGGATGCCATGTGCACGTGAACTTCAGAGGTGTGAGGGTGGGATGCCATGTGCATGTGAACTCCAGAGGTGTGAGAGTGGGATGCCATGTGCACGTGAACTTCAGAGGGAATGTAGGTGGGATGCCATGTGCACATGAACTTCAGAGGTGTGTGGGTGGGATGCCATGTGCACGTGAACTTCAGAGGGAATGTAGGTGGGATGCCATGTGCACATGAACTTCAGAGGTGTGTGGGTGGGATGCCATGTGCACGTGAACTTCAGAGGTGTGTGGGTGGGATGCCACGTCCAGAAGACTGACTTCCTCCGTGAGAGAGCAGGCAGGGCCACAGGGCCATGGGAGACTCTGTGGCTGTCAGCCTTTGTTCTGTAAACTGAGTCGAGGGTTTGTGGATGTTTGGTTTGTTGCTTTCTTTTTTATAAGCTTTGAATATTTCATAAGTTAAAAGAGCAAAGCACAGGACAACATAAATAATACACTAGCATTTGCTGTCTTAACAAAGAGGACACACACACACACACATATTTGCATACATCTGGAACTCTGGGCAGGAGCGTGCATATGAACAACACCCTTCGCACTATTCAGGTTTGTGTTACCGTATGTACATACTCTATTTTCAATTTTTAAAAAGATGTCAATAGTTTAAGAAAACATAGCAGGAGGAAGCCCTGCCCACCCAGTATCCCCAGGAGTGCCATCCCTCTCCTGGTCCTGGGGGCTAGGGCTTCAGCCATGAGTTTGGGGGACACAGCTCAGTCCATGAATGCTGCACCCCAGCCCTTTTCTTTTCTTACTCAGAGCTCAGCCTGAGCAAGCCCACCCCCTCAGGCCTCCATCTATCCCACTGCGACCAACTCCCACCCCAGAGCTCGCAGGATTTCCCTCTCTGCACCCAGGGCACAGCCCACCACAAGAAAGCCATGGAGTCTGCTCAGCAGCGGGCTGGTTCTCGCAGCACTTCCCTGGGCCAGCCCCCAGCCAACCCTGGGCGACTCTGCCCCCTCCACATTCCCAGAACCTCCACCGACCTCCCCCTAGCACGCCTGGGTGTATTGGGTGCCCCAGACGACAGGTCTCAGCAGGGGAGCAGAAGCCACAGGAGGATTCCAACACAGAGTACACAGGGGATCGTTCCACAGGCCTCCCTTCCGAGTGGCAGAGTAGGCGGGAACAGCTTCTGTCCCAGTGCCAGGAGTCCCCACAGAGCAGCAGGCAGACTGCTGAGGAGGGGTCTTGCAGGCTGTGCTGTGGGCCAGTGCACACCGCGAGGGTTCTGCAGGTGGGGGCCGCGGACCCACGCACTGCACTGCAGGGAAGAACGCTTTCCCTACTGGCCTGCCGCCCGCCTTCCGCTCGCTCCCCAAGTGGCGGAAACTGACAGGCAGAAGTGGCCTTAGTGTCTGCACCAGGGCCAGGGAGCAGAGTGTGTGCGGCCAGCTGGGGCTGAGGCGGGAGCTGGAGACCCACAGACGCCTAGGCCACGGCAGTGTTGGAGGAAGGCGGGCCGCGCCAAGCTCGAAGGTGCAGGTGCTCACCAGCCTGGGCGCCATTTTGCCACCAGCAGCTCTGGGAATGCTTCCCGTCTCTGTGCCCCTGCCCCTACCCTGCCTCTCCAGTGAACAGACGTGCTGGCCCTCTCCCTGGCTGGAGGATGTCCTGCCAGTGACTCCGGGCTCTCTCTACAGGGGCAGCAGAGGACGTGCACTCTTCTTGAGACCCCCACTCCTCTGAAGCCAGACTCCCAGGACAGGCCCACCAGGAGGGAACCATCATGTGGCCATTTTCTGCCTGGTCTGGCCCATGCAGATGACCCCCATCACCAGAACCCTGGCCCCCGACCTTCGCCCGATCGATCTCAACCAAGGACGAATGACTCAGATCCAACCTGAAGATTTAAGGCTTCACCTTTGGAAGATAGAATTATGCATGATTCGGGAATGGCCATATTTCATGCATACATTATTGATTCTTTTAAAACAAATAAAATGCAGGTCAGCTGATGCTCAGGAAAGGCCACTCATGCAGCCCAAGCCCCCGGACACAGCTCTGCCTCCACTACAGTGACAGGCAATCACAATCAGCCAATGTAGGTCTCATTTACAAAAACCGTATTTTAATCACTCACTTCACACTCTAAGAAGCAGAAGCCCTCCCTTCTGCCTCCTTCTCAGAGGGCTCGGTCCATGAGAAGCTGCAGTGGGTGGGCCAACCAGGACAGCAGAGAGAGGGTGGCTTCCCTGACCACAGAGGAAACCAGAACCAGGTGGCCCAACCCACCAGGGCCGCCAGCTCCTCCGCTGCAAGAGTTGGTGTCCCCAGGCTGGGAGCATGGAGAGGTCACAATAGAGGTGGGCATGACCCGGGGTCCCACCCCTTGACTAGCAAATTGTCTACTCCCCAAGAACATGAGGTGAATACTGGGGCTTGAACCCCAGGTGTTGGGTGTGCACCCACATTCCCTCAGCAGGGCTCTAGTGGACCCCCATGCACCAGTCCCAGGTCGGTGCTCTGTAAGTGTCTCAGGAATGCCGCAGTCTGGCTGGGCACAATTCAGGAGCCACTTGTCAAAAGAAACTAACTTTATTTTTAGAACCACACACGCCAAACAAAACAGCTCCTCAGGAAAAAACCCTCAGAGCCCAACTGCCACCACCGGCTTCCACAAGCCTCTCCACCTCCCCCACTCCTCCTGCTCTTGAGGCCGATTGGCTGGGTCATGTGGGCGGAGCCAAAGAAGTCCCCCAATGAGCAGCTCCATGGTCTGAAAGGGCAGGGAAACAGCCCAATGAACATCACTGCAGAGGAGCCAATCAGCTAGATGTTGCTGGGGCCGCTGTGAGCCAATCATCAGCTGGCAGTCTGAAGGGCGGGGAAACAGCCCAATGAACATCACCGCAGAGGAGCCAATCAGCTAGATGTTGCTGGGGCCGCTGTGAGCCAATCATCAGCCGGCAGCTGGAAGTTTGCTGGGGCCCCTTTGGCTGTGGCTCTCAGCACAGGAACATGCCCGGGGTGACCCTGAGCTGGGCTGGGCCCCGGTCCTCTATGAAAAATCTCCCTTTGTGCCTTTTGTCCACAGGCAGGGGTGTGGGCAGGGCTGCTGCTGTTCACCAAGTGATGCCCCTGAGGACCTGCCGCCAGAAGGAAGCAGCAGTCTGCCAAGGGCTGGGAGGACAATGGTCGGGGTTAACAGGTGCTGGTAGAGGTCTCTGAGAGGGCAAGGTCACCCATGCCGGGCCACCCGGTGCTGTTCAGGCCCAGGGCTCCAGGAACAGTCCCGATGATGCCCACCGTCAGGAGCCACAGCCCAGGGTTTGGATGCAGGACCACTGCAGGAGCTCGACCTCGAGGCCGGATTCATCCCAAGCTCTGAGCCAGGTCTGTGTGCTTCCTGGTCACCCTGCCCTCTCAGGTAAAGGATGAGCCCAACACTCAATGGACAAAACCCTGAATCCAGGCCAGGTGGGCCTCAGGGTCACTGCAAGGACACAAGCAAAACCCACACCAGCCATCCTTGTAGTGCAACTCACACCCTTTGTTAAGCACTTGCG
The DNA here is from genome assembly GCF_964194105.1 of Spermophilus citellus. Taxonomy (NCBI): domain Eukaryota; kingdom Metazoa; phylum Chordata; class Mammalia; order Rodentia; family Sciuridae; genus Spermophilus; species Spermophilus citellus. The sequence goes on from NC_138195.1 coordinate 96,380,978, forward strand.
GCTATTGCCAGAGGCAAAGTCCCACGGGCCACACTGCATCCCCCACATCCTCTTCCACTGCACCTTCTTGGTTGGCCACCCCAGCCCAGCCCTGGTGACCTTCCTCTGCTCTTGCCCCTGTCATTGTGCCTTTTCTGTAGGACATTGGCTCCTTCCCCTCGGCGACACTGAGCTGCTCAGGTGCTCTTGCACCATAGTACCCTCCTCTGCACCCAGAGCAGTGTTCAGGATTGCGGGCACCACAGTGCTGCCCACTCACTGGGGTGGGCATTTGGGTGGATTCCCCAGGGTGATCACCAACAGCCATGTAAGTGTCGACCCAGCTTGTCTTTCCCAGGGAAAGTGCCCAAGTGAGCAAGGGTTTAATCAGGATGAAACCCCCTCTGCATCCAGATGGCCTGTACCAGGCTGCAATCCCTTGGTAAACTCCACACCAGAATCCTCATGGTCATAGGTCGGTGGGAGACCTTGTTCCTCCTCCAATAACACTACCACGGTGGAGTCAGTTCCTCGCAGCTTCAGTGCCCAGGGGCATGTGCAGTGAGCTCCTTGCAGCTCAGTGCCCATGGGCATGTGGAGTGGGCTCCTTGCAGCTCAGTGCCCAGGGGCATGTGGCATGAGCTCCTTGCAACTTCAGTGCCCAGGGGCATGTGCAGTGAGCTCCTTGCAGCTCAGTGCCCATGGGCATGTGGAGTGGGCTCCTTGCAGCTTCAGTGCTCAGGGGCATGTGGCATGAGCTCCTTGTAGCTCAGTGCCCAGGGGCATGTGCAGTGAGCTCCTTGCAGCTCAGTGCCCAGGGGCATGTGGAGTGAGCTCCTTGCAGCTTCAGTGCCCAGGGCATGTGGAGTGAGCTCCTTGTAGCTCAGTGCCCAGGGGCTTGTGGAGTGAGCTCCTTGCAGCTTCAGTGCCCAGGGGCATGTGCAGTGAGCTCCTTGCAGCTCAGTGCCCAAGGGCATGTGGAGTGGGCTCCTTGCAGCTTCAGTGCTCAGGGGCATGTGGCATGAGCTCCTTGCAACTTCACTGCCCAGGGGCATGTGCAGTGAGCTCCTTGCAGCTCAGTGCCCAGGGGCATGTGGAGTGAGCTCCTTGCAGCTTCACTGCCCAGGGGCATGTGCAGTGAGCTCCTTGCAGCTCAGTGCTCAGGGGCATGTGGAGTGGGCTCCTTGCAGCTTCAGTGCTCAGGGGCATGTGGCATGAGCTCCTTGCAACTTCACTGCCCAGGGGCATGTGCAGTGAGCTCCTTGCAGCTCAGTGCCCAGGGGCATGTGGAGTGAGCTCCTTGCAGCTTCACTGCCCAGGGGCATGTGCAGTGAGCTCCTTGTAGCTCAGTGCCCAAGGGCATGTGGAGTGGGCTCCTTGCAGCTTCAGTGCTCAGGGGCATGTGGCATGAGCTCCTTGCAACTTCAGTGCCCAGGGGCATGTGGAGTGAGCTCCTTGCAGCTCAGTGCCCAGGGGCATGTGGAGTGAGCTCCTTGTAGCTCAGTGCCCAGGGGCATGTGGAGTGAGCTCCTTGCAGCTTCAGTGCCCAGGGGCATGTGGAGTGAGCTCCTTGCAGCTTCAGTGCCCAGGGCATGTGGAGTGAGCTCCTTGTAGCTCAGTGCCCAGGGGCATGTGGAGTGAACTCCTTGGAGCTTCAATGCACAGGGGCATGTGGAGTGAGCTCCTTGCAGCTCAGTGCCCAGGGCATGTGGAGTGAGCCTCCTTGCAGCTCAGTGCCCAGGGCATGTGGAGTGAGCTCCTTGTAGCTCAGTGCCCAGGGCATGTGGAGTGAGCCTCCTTGCAGCTCAGTGCCCAGGGCATGTGGAGTGAGCTCCTTGCAGCTCAGTGCCCAGGGCATGTGGAGTGAGCTCCTTGCAGCTCAGTGCCCAAGGGCATGTGGAGTGGGCTCCTTGCAGCTTCAGTGCTCAGGGGCATGTGGCATGAGCTCCTTGCAACTTCAGTGCCCAGGGGCATGTGGAGTGAGCTCCTTGCAGCTCAGTGCCCAGGGGCATGTGGAGTGAGCTCCTTGTAGCTCAGTGCCCAGGGGCATGTGGAGTGAGCTCCTTGCAGCTTCAGTGCCCAGGGGCATGTGGAGTGAGCTCCTTGCAGCTTCAGTTCCCAGGGGCATGTGGAGTGAGCTCCTTGTAGCTCAGTGCCCAGGGGCATGTGGAGTGAACTCCTTGGAGCTTCAATGCACAGGGGCATGTGGAGTGAGCTCCTTGCAGCTCAGTGCCCATGGGCATGTGGAGTGAACTCCTTGGAGCTTCAATGCACAGGGGCATGTGGAGTGAGCTCCTTGCAGCTCAGTGCCCAGGGGCATGTGGAGTGAGCTCCTTGCAGCTCAGTGCCCAGGGGCATGTGGAGTGAGCTTCTTGCAGCTCAGTGCCCAGGGCATGTGGAGTGCGCTCCTTGCAGCTCAGTGCCCAGGGGCATGTGGAGTGAGCTCCATGCAGATTCAGTGCCCAGAGCATGTGGAGTCAGCTCCTTGCAGCTCAGTGCCCAGGGGCATGTGGAGTGAACTCCTTGCAGCTTCAATGGTCAGGGGCATGTGGAGTGAGCTCCTTGCAGCTCAGTGCCCAGGGGCATGTGGAGTGAGCTCCATGCAGATTCAGTGCCCAGAGCATGTGGAGTCAGCTCCTTGTAGCTCAGTGCCCAGGGGCATGTGGAGTGAGTTCCTTGCAGCTCAGTGCCCAGGGGCATGTGGAGTGAGCTCCTTGCAGCTTCAGTGCCCAGGGGCATGTGGAGTGAGCTCCTTGCAGCCCAGTGCCCAGGGGCATGTGGAGTGAGCTCCTTGCAGCTTCAGTGCCCAGGGCATGTGGAGTGAGCTCCTTGCAGCTTCAGTGCCCAGGAGCATGTGGAGTGAGCTCCTTGCAGCTCAGTGCCCAGGGGCATGTGGAGTGAGCTCCTTGCAGCTCAGTGCCCAGGGGCATGTGGAGTGAGCTCCTTGCAGCTTCAGTGCCCAGGAGCATGTGGAGTGAGCTCCTTGCAGCTCAGTGCCCAGGGGCATGTGGAGTGAGCTCCTTGCAGCTTCAGTGCCCAGGGCATGTGGAGTGAGCTCCTTGCAGCTTCAGTGCCCAGGGGCATGTGGAGTGAGCTCCTTGCATCTCAGTGCCCAGGGGCATGTGGAGTGAGCTCCTTGCAGCTCAGTGCCCAGGGCATGTGGAGTGAGCTCCTTGCAGCTCAGTGCCCAGGGGCATGTGGAGTGAGCTCCCTGTAGCTCAGTGCCCAGGGGCATGTGGAGTGAGTTCTTTGCAGCTCAGTGCCCAGGGGCATGTGGAGTGAGTTCCTTGCAGCTCAGTGCCCAGGGGCATGTGGAGTGAGTTCCTTGCAGCTTCAGTGCCCAGGGGCATGTGGAGTGAGCTCCTTGCAGCTCAGTGCCCAGGGGCATGTGGAGTGAGTTCCTTGCAGCTCAGTGCCCAGGGGCATGTGCAATGAGCACCTTGCAGCTCAGTGCCCAGGGGCATGTGGAGTGAGCTCCTTGCAGCTTCAGTGCCCAGGAGCATGTGGAGTGAGCTCCTTGTAGCTCAGTGCCCAGGGCATGTAGAGTGAGCTCCTTGCAGCTCAGTGCCTAGGGGCATGTGGAGTGAGCTCCTTGCAGCTCAGTGCCCAGGGCATGTAGAGTGAGCTCCTTGCAGCTCAGTGCCTAGGGGCATGTGGAGTGAGCTCCTTGCAGCTCAGTGCCCAGGGGCATGTGGAGTGAGCTCCTTGTAGCTCAGTGCCCAGGGGCATGTGGAGTGAGCTCCTTGCAGCTCAGTGCCCAAGGGCATGTGGAGTGAGCTCCTTGTAGCTCAGTGCCCAGGGGCATGTGGAGTGAGCTCCTTGGAGCTCACTGGTCAGGGGCATGTGGAGTGAGCCTCCTTGCAGATTCAGTGCCCAGGGGCATGTGGAGTGAGCCCCTTGTAGCTCAGTGCCCAGGGGCATGTGGAGTGAGCTCCTTGCAGCTCAGTGCCCAGGGGCATGTGCAATGAGCACCTTGCAGCTCAGTGCCCAGGGGCATGTGGAGTGAGCTCCTTGCAGCTTCAGTTCCCAGGGCATGTGGAGTGAGCTCCTTGCAGCTCAGTGCCCAGGGGCATGTAGAGTAAGCTCCTTGCAGCTTCAGTGCCCAGGGCATGTGGAGTGAGCTCCTTGCAGCTTCAGTTCCCAGGGGCATGTAGAGTAAGCTCCTTGCAGCTTCAGTGCCCAGGGGTGCCGCAGTCTTGGCTGGGCACAGAATCACGAGCCAATCAAGCAGGAACAAAACTTTATTTTGAAAAAGCCGCTAACACTCTCAGCGCCAGCAAGTCAAAAACCGGTCCTCCCACGAGGGTGTCCGACCGGAACCGCGCGCCGACCGGAACCCCCGGGGTCCCCCCGGACCTCCCCCGGAATTTCCTCCTACTATCCTTCCCCAACCAATGGGAACTCTCCAAGAGTCTGGTAACATGAGTCCGTAACATGAGTCCGGTAGCAGGCCAAGGTGAACAGCGGGAGTCCAATTTGCATATGAATGTAAATCTTAACATAATCATCTCAGTGGCTAGCTGGCGTCACTTTACAACCAAAGGTGCCATACATTGTATATTTGCTTGTGGCTCCTAGCATTTGCCCCCTTCTGTTTAATTAAGCAACAAGCAATGTGGCTAGGGACCGTGCCTGGTAGGTTGTCCAATTTAACATATGGTTCTTACCCGTCATGGGAGAACTGACCTTTAGGCGTCAGCTTCCTGTCTTAGGTTGAATCCACTGTAATCAGAGCAACCCGTCGCTGACTACCGGTCCAGCATTCAGCCATGCTCGTGGATAGGCCTATGCACCAGTGGGGGGGTGAGGTTCTTGCCTCACCTCTGTTGGCCCCCAAATTTTGCCTTGGTGCCAGTGGGGGGGTGAGGTTCTTTGCCTCACCTCTGTTGGCCCCCAAATTTTAGACCATCACTAGTAGAAGGGAGGAGGATACAGAAATGCCACGACACCAAGCCAATTGATGGCTCCTTGGAAAAATTGCGTCACTGGTGACACCATCAGCAAAGATATGCCAGTATTACCACAATAAACATGGGGTGAGCTGGCAAGGAAATTGCATCACTGGTGACACCATCAGCAAAGATATGCCAGCAGTACCACAATTCGGTGCACCAGATGATATTTTACAATGTATACAACTGATATATAGTCCAGGCAAGTTCTGCAAGCAGTTCAAATTGGAGGAGTCTATCAATATGTCCATTTCCTCCCAAAGTAAATCAAGTCCTTGATTGAGCATTACTTGTTGAGTTATATTCATTGATGCATCAGTTTATACAGTTTACTGTGATAGCTATCATAGAAGCTGTAGTTTGGTTTTATCTCAGTCTTCACCGGAATTGGGATGGAGATGGAAATTCTGGCAATGATGCTAAAGAGATATTATCCTGAACAGAGTTATTAAATATAATGAAAAGGAATGGTGAAAGTAAACAAACAGATCTGTTAACCATCTTTAACAACAATCATAAACAGCTGTTCACCTAATTTAAATTAAACCATATAAATCACGTGAATAAAGAAAAAATTCGGATCCATTTTTTTATGAGCGCTCCTCATATAAGAAATATGGACATACACACATACAGACATACAACACAAAACAGAAGTGTGCACACAACATACAACACATAAGACAATAGTAAATAAAGGCCTTGTAACTATACTTAGGTGAAATCTCCATTGCAATGTTTAAAAACTCCACAGTCAAAAAATAAATAAATAAATAAATAAATAAAAAAAAAATAAAACACAGTCAAAAAATAAAACTGATCAGAAAAACATTAACCTAGGTTTGTATGAGCTCAAAAATAAAATAGAACTTTATGATGTGGAAAAATGCAATAATAAAATAGATACTGAAAAAAAAAACCTTGGTTAATCACTGTCGCAGATGTAAGAATAGCCAAGCTGGAGCTCTGGATGTCAGCTGTTATGGATTTGAGTCAAATCATCTTCTTTTTCTGTAGAAATTGTTTTAGTTAATTTCTCTGGAATCCAAATCGGTTGCTGTTCATCCTGTGGGAAAACACAGATAGCGCCCCGATTCCAGACTATCACTGGATCCGGGCCTTTCCATTGTCCTGTTAGAATATCTTTTCAAAGTACCTTAGGCTTATGTACATTTTTGGGGTACAAGTGTCTTTCCGCAGCACTAAGTCCCGATGAATCTAAATTTAAAAAGTTTAGAGTAAAAAGGGTTATTTTAAGTTTATCTTTGGGGGATATATACCCCTTTCCAATTCCCTCCTTTTGTTTTAATAAGTACATTTTAATAGTTTGATGAGCTCTTTCAATTATGCCTTGTCCTTGTGGATTGTATGGAATTCCTGTTATGTGAGTAATACCAAATGATGAGCAAAATTGTTTAAAAGAGGAGGAAGTATAACCAGGACCGTTGTCCGTTTTTAACTGTTTTGGAACGCCCACAGTGGCAAAATTTTGTAAGCAATGAGCTATAACATCTTTAGTTTTTTCTCCGGCATGAAGGGAGCCCATCAAAAATCCGGAAGAGGTATCAACTGTAACATGTAAATATTTTAATTTTCCAAATTCTGGCAAGTGTGTGACGTCCATCTGCCAAATATGGTTAGGTATTAGTCCTCTAGGATTGACTCCAAGATTAACTTGTGGTAAAAATGTCACACAATTTTGACATTGTTTTATTATATGTCTGGCCTGTTCTTTAGTTATTTTAAAACGCTTTTGTAAAGTATTAGCATTGACATGGAACCTTTTATGAAAATTTATAGCTTCTTCTATTGTGGAGAAAATATGTATGTCATGTGTAGATTTATCTGCTAGTTCATTGCCCATACTAAGGGCTCCAGGCAATCCTGTATGTGTCCTGATATGACCTATGAAGAATGGATCTTTTCGGTTTTAGATTAGACTTTGTATATCGGAAAACAAAGAGAAAACAGTAGAGGAAGGGGAAATCCTACCAGCATCTTCAAGGGAATTAATAGCATTAACTACATACTGACTATCAGAAAATAAATTAAATACAGAATCTTTAAACATCATAAAAGCTTGTAATACTGCATTAAGCTCTACCTTTTGAGTTGATTGTTTGGGTACTAAAAATGTAAAAGTTTGATCAGGAGTAACTACTGCTGCTGTACCATTGTTTGACCCATCAGTGAATATATTTGGAGCATTTATGATAGGGGTTTTTCTTGTCATTTTTGGAAAAATTACAGGATGCTTAGACCAAAAAGACAACAAAGGATTAGATGGTAAGTGATTATCAAATGAAACACTAGTTTTACACAGGATTATTGCCCAAGTATTTAACTCATTAGCTAACTCATCAATTTGATCCATAGTATATGGAGTAATAATTTTATTGGGAGAAATCCCAAACACTCCCTTAGCTGCTTTTATTCCTTTGAGTATTAATTGTCCTACAGCCTCAGGATATCTAGTAAGAATAGTGTTAGGGGAATAAGATAAATGTATCCACAATAATGGACCTTCTTGCCAAAATACTCCTGTAGGAATATTTTTTGTTGGTAGTACAATAAATAATAAAGGCAAACTTATATCAATTCTATCCAAATGCATATTTTCCATATATGTTTCAATGATTTTTAATACTTTTCTTGCTTCAGGCGTTAACATGCGGGGTGAATTTGGATCTGATGGACCTTTTAGAATATCAAATAAAGGTCCTAACTCTCCTGTTGGTATGCCTAGATAAGGCCTTATCCAATTTATGTCTCCCAATAACTTTTGAAAGTCATTAAGTGATTTGAGTTGATCTACTCGTATTTGAATTTTTGGTGGACGGACCATGGTTGAGGATAATAGAACTCCTAAATAATTAATTGGAAGATTTAATTGTACTTTATCTATTGCTATCTCTAGATTATAATTTTTCAATAAATTTGTAAGTGTGGCATAACATTCTAGTAATGTGTTTTTATCTTTATGTGCCAGTAACACATCATCCATATAGTGAAATATTTGTAGTTCAGGATTTTGGTTTCTAAGTGGCTGGATTGCTTTATTAACATAAATTTGACACATAGTTGGGCTGTTAGCCATCCCTTGAGGGAGTACTTTCCATTCATATCTCTGATCAGGACCTTCATGATTTAGTGCAGGGATAGTAAATGCAAAATGTGGACTATCCTTGGGATGAATTGGAATTGAAAAGAAACAATCTTTAATATCTATAACTAAAACATGCCAGGTTTTTGGTAAAGCAGACAATTGAGGAATCCCTGATTGAGCAGGTCCCATAATAACCATCTCATTATTAATGGCTCTTAAATCTTGTAATAATCTCCATTTACCAGATTTCTTTTTAATGACAAAAATGGGAGTATTATAGGGGGATACGGAAGGTTGTATATGTCCTTCCGCTAACTGTTGTCTGACCAAGTCATGGGCTACTTGTATCTTTTCTTTAGTCAAGGGCCACTGAGGAACCCACACTGGTCTTTCTGATTTCCAAGTAATTTTGATTGTCTCAGTGGCCCTTTCTGAAAACCCAATTCATGTCTATTTATTTCTTGATCTATTTGAATAGGTGCTGTCATACCTTGTTCTTGTTCTCTTAATCTTTTTTCTTTCCTAAAGCCTTGTTTAGCCCTAGTAGTGGGCGCGTTAGGATTGATGTTATTTGTTAATGTCAATCCTAATTGATCTAGGACATCTCGTCCCCATAAATTTACAGGAAGATGATCCAATACATAGGGCTGTATAGTTCCTTCACATCCTTCAGGATCCCTCCAATCTAATACCATAGCACTTCTATGGGGATTTGTTGCCACTCCTAGGCCTCGAAGCGTTTGAGTGGCTTGTTGTAATGGCCAATATTTTGGCCATTCTTGACGAGATATGATGCTGAGGTTAGCTCCTGTGTCCAGTAGCCCATTAAAGTCATGTCCTTGAATTTTTAATTTTAGCATTGGGCGAGAATCTAAATTTAAAGACAGCATAGCCCAATCTACACCTGTGGAGCCTAATCCCTTGGAACCTCTTTCTACATTACAACTGGAAAATTTATCATGCAGGCTGGGTATTATTAATAACTGTGCTATTCTATCTCCTGGTGAAATTACTGATATACCTCTTGGAGAACTAGCTATAATTTTTATTTCACCTTCATAATCGGGATCAATTACCCCAGGACTTATCATAAGTCCTTTTAGTGTAGAAGAACTGCGTCCCAATAATAAGCCTACTGTTCCCTGGGGAAGAGGTCCTTTTACTCCTGTGGGAATGATTTGAATTCCCATCTCTGGGGTTAGTATTGCTCTGGCAGAGGCGCAGATGTCCAGCCTTGCGCTCCCTCTAGTTTGTCTGATGAGGGATTTAATGGATAATGCGTCTTGGGCACTACCTTGATGGGGCTGTTGGGTTCCTCCATTGCCCCATATATTTGTGGTTTGGGGCCCCGGGGCATTGGGCCCTCTAGTCCGTTTTTTGGCAATGGAGCTTGATACCTTTCTCCACGATATCGTGGGTAAACACTTGGTCCTTGTCCGTTTTTTGATAACGGAATACCCTCTATGGTGGTTTGAGAACGGCATTCATTAGCCCAATGTCTCCCTCTACGGCATCGTGGGCAAATACTTGGTATTCTATTCCTTTGATATCCAGCTTTGTTAAACCCTCCTCTTATGGGGCAACTCCTTTTAAAATGTCCTGTTTGATTACAATTATAGCATGTTCTTGGCCTGGCATTTAAAGCCTGTTGTACTGCTGCTAAGATTTGCCCCTGTTCATTAATGTCTCTACATAATTTAATATATGTGTTTAAATCCTCATGTCTCCATGGTCTAATGACCTCTCTGTAGCAACGATTTGCTTGGTCATAAGCCAGTTGTTTTATAAATGGCATTACCTGTTCTGTATTTCCAAATATCCTAGAGGCTGACTGAATAAGTCTATCTACAAATTCAGCATAAGGTTCATTAGTTCCTTGTATTACCTTAGATAATTGACCTTGTAAGTCTCTATGCCCCTGTAAAGTTTTCCATGCCTTAATTGCATCTACAGCAATTTGTGCGTACACACCAGGGTCATATTCAATTTGTTGTCTTTGACCCTCATAAGGTCCCTTCCCCAAAAGCATGTCCATATTTCTTTGAGGGTACCCAGCTTCTGCATTTCGCCTAGCTGTCTCCATGCAAAATTCCTCATTGGCAACCTTCCATAACAAATATTGTCCTCCGTTTAGCACAGATCGACACATGTTAGCCCAATCTGCTGGTGTCATGTCCAAGTTGGTAACAGATTCAACCATGCTTATTGTGAAGGGAGCTTGCGGCCCATAGGTCGTTACAGCCTCCTTTAATTGCTTTATTGTTTTGAAATCTAAAGCACGGTGAATTCGTTGCCCTCCTGCCTGCTCAAGTACAGGGCATGCTAATCTTTGGGGTCCTGCCTCAGAATTCCGTCCATCAACTACGGTAGTTGAGGGCCGCTCAGCGGTAGATGGAGCTGTTGGCTGAGTTATGCCCTCTGGTGATAGAACGGAGTTGGTAGCAACCTCCTGTTGTAATTCTCCACCTGATGGCTGCTTGTCCTCTAAGCTTGCTTTCTTTAAATTCTCCTCTGTCTGACTAGCTTGAGAGACCTTCTCTTTTGCTTGACCTAGCGTTTTTTCTACCATAGTCTGGACCTCTAACAATTTACTTAACAGTTTTTCGGTTTGTTTTTTATTGGATTCTAATCTACTATAACCTAACCCAATAAGGTAGGATAAAACAAAGCCGAAGCAGAATGAAACAAAGACGGAGCAGACAATGGTTGTATCAATTTTCTCTTTCTCAGGGCTGAATAACTTCAAACCTTGAGCCAACCATTTTTTCCAGTTCGCCTGAGAAAATTCTAGGGCTAGGGAGCTCGAAATGAAAACAAAATAAATCAAAACAAGAACACATTGTTTTCTGAGAAGGTCATCCATCCTGTCGCCTTCCCTCAGGGGCGAGCAATTTACTCACCTCTAAGCTTCAGGCGTTCCCCGCACGGGCCGCCAAATGCCGCAGTCTTGGCTGGGCACAGAATCACGAGCCAATCAAGCAGGAACAAAACTTTATTTTGAAAAAGCCGCTAACACTCTCAGCGCCAGCAAGTCAAAAACCGGTCCTCCCACGAGGGTGTCCGACCGGAACCGCGCGCCGACCGGAACCCCCGGGGTCCCCCCGGACCTCCCCCGGAATTTCCTCCTACTATCCTTCCCCAACCAATGGGAACTCTCCAAGAGTCTGGTAACATGAGTCCGTAACATGAGTCCGGTAGCAGGCCAAGGTGAACAGCGGGAGTCCAATTTGCATATGAATGTAAATCTTAACATAATCATCTCAGTGGCTAGCTGGCGTCACTTTACAACCAAAGGTGCCATACATTGTATATTTGCTTGTGGCTCCTAGCACAGGGGCATGTAGAGTAAGCTCCTTGCAGCTTCAGTGCCCAGGGGCATGTGGAGTGAGCTCCTTGCAGCTCAGTGCCCAGGGGCATGTGGAGTGAGCTCCTTGCAGCTCAGTGCCCAGGGGCATGTGGAGTGAGTTCCTTGCAGCTCAGTGCCCAGGGCATGTGGAGTGAGCTCCTTGCAGCTCAGTGCCCAGGGCATGTGGAGTGAGTTCCTTGCAGCTCAGTGCCCAGGGGCATGTGGAGTGAGCTCCTTGCAGCTTCAGTGCCCAGGGCATGTGGAGTGAGTTCCTTGCAGCTCAGTGCCCAGGGGCATGTGCAGTGAGCTCCTTGCAGCTTCAGTGCCCAGGGGCATGTAGAGTAAGCTCCTTGCAGCTTCAGTGCCCAGGGCATGTGGAGTGAGTTCCTTGCAGCTCAGTGCCCAGGGGCATGTGGAGTGAGCTCCTTGCAGCTTCTGTGCCCAGGGGCATGTAGAGTGAGCTCCTTGCATCTCAGTGCCCAGGGGCATGTAGAGTGAGCTCCTTGCAGCTTCTGTGCCCAGGGGCATGTGCAGTGAGCTCCTTGCAGCTCAGTGCCCAGGCGTATGTGGAGTGAGCTCCTTTCAGCTCAGTGCCCAGGGGCATGTGGAGTGACCTCCTTGCAGCTTCAGTGCCCAGGGGCATGTGGAGTGAGGCCCTTGCAGCTTCAGTGCCCATGGGCATGTGGAGTGAGCTCCTTCCAGCTTCAGTGCACAGGGGCATGTGGAGTGAGCTCCTTGCAGCTTCAGTGCCCAGGGCATGTGGAGTGAGCTCCTTGCAGATTCATTACCCAGGGGCATGTGGAGTGAGCTCCTTGCAGATTCATTACCCAGGGGCATGTGGAGTGAGCTCCTTGTAGCTCAGTGCCCAGGGGCATGTGGAGTGAGCTCCTTGCAGCTCAGTGCCCAGGGGCATGTGGAGTGAGCTCCTTGCAGCTCAGTGCAAGGAGCATGTGGAGTGAGCTCCTTCCAGCTTCAGTGCCCAGGGGCATGTGGAGTGAGCTCCTTGCAGCTTCAGTTCCCAGGGGCATGTGGAGTGAGCTCCTTGCAGCTTCAGTGCCCAGGGGCATGTGGAGTGAGCTCCTTGCAGCTCAGTGCCCAGGGGCATGTGGAGTGAGCTCCTGGCAGCTTCAGTGCCCAGGGGCATGTGGAGTGAGCTCCATGCAGCTCAGTGCCCAGGGGCATGTGGATTGATCTCCTTGCAGCTTCAGTGCCCATGGGCATGTGGAGTGAGCTCCTTCCAGCTTCAGTGCCCAGGGGCATGTGGAGTGAGCTCCTTGCAGCTTCAGTTCCCAGGGGCATGTGGAGTGAGCTCCTTGCAGCTCAGTGCCTAGGGGCATGTGGAGTGAGCTCCTTGCAGCTCAGTGCCCAGGGGCATGTGGAGTGAGCTCCTTGTAGCTCAGTGCCCAGGGGCATGTGGAGTGAGCTCCTTGCAGCTCAGTGCCCAGGGGCATGTGGAGTGAGCTCCTTGCAGCTCAGTGCCCAGGGGCATGTGCAGTGAGCTCCTTGCAGCTTCAGTGCCCAGGGGCATGTGGAGTGAGCTCCTTGCAGCTTCAGTGCCCAGGGCATGTGGAGTGAGCTCCTTGTAGCTCAGTGCCCAGGGGCATGTGGATTGATCTCCTTGTAGCTCAGTGCCCATGGGCATGTGGAGTGAGCTCCTTCCAGCTTCAGTGCCCAGGGCATGTGGAGTGAGCTCCATGCAGCTCAGTGCCCAGGGGCATGTGGATTGATCTCCTTGCAGCTTCAGTGCCCATGGGCATGTGGAGTGAGCTCCTTCCAGCTTCAGTGCCCAGGGGCATGTGGAGTGAGCTCCTTTCAGCCCAGTGCCCAGGGGCATGTGGAGTGAGCTCCTTGCAGCTTCAGTGCGAGGGCATGTGGAGTGAGCTCCTTGCAGCTTCAGTGCCCAGGGGCATGTGGAGTGAGCTCCTTGCAGCTTCAGTTCCCAGGGGCATGTGCAGTGAGCTCCTTGCAGCTTCAGTGCCCAGGGGCATGTGGAGTGAGCTCCTTGTAGCTCAGTGCCCAGGGGCATGTGGAGTGAGCTCCTTGCAGCTCAGTGCCCAGGGGCATGTGGAGTGAGCTCCTTGCAGCTTCAGTGCCCAGGGGCATGTGGAGTGAGCTCCTTGTAGCTCAGTGCCCAGGGGCATGTGGAGTGAGCTCCTTGCAGCTTCAGTGCCCAGGGGCATGTGGAGTGAGCTCCTTGTAGCTCAGTGCCCAGGGGCATGTGGAGTGAGCTCCTTGCAGCTTCAGTGCCCAGGGGCATGTGGAGTGAGCTCCTTGTAGCTCAGTGCCCAGGGGCATGTGGAGTGAGCTCCTTGCAGCTTCAGTGCCCATGGGCATGTGGAGTGAGCTCCTTGCAGCTTCAGTGCCCAGGGGCATGTGGAGTGAGCTCCTTGCAGCTTCAGTTCCCAGGGGCATGTGGAGTGAGCTCCTTGCAGCTTCAGTGCCCATGGGCATGTGGAGTGAGCTCCTTGCAGCTTCAGTGCCCAGGGGCATGTGGAGTGAGCTCCTTGCAGCTTCAGTGCCCATGGGCATGTGGAGTGAGCTCCTTGCAGCTTCAGTGCCCATGGGCATGTGGAGTGAGCTCCTTGCAGCTTCAGTGCCCAGGGGCATGTGGAGTGAGCTCCTTGCAGCTTCAGTTCCCAGGGGCATGTGGAGTGAGTTCCTTGCAGCTTCAGTGCCCAGGGGCATGTGGAGTGAGCTCCTTGCAGCTCAGTGCCCAGGGGCATGTGGAGTGAGCTCCTTGCAGCTCAGTGCCCAGGGGCATGTGCAGTGAGCTCCTTGCAGCTCAGTGCCCAGGGGCATGTGCAGTGAGCTCCTTGCAGCTCAGTTCCCAGGGGCATGTGCAGTGAGCTCCTTGCAGCTTCAGTGCCCAGGGGCATGTGGAGTGAGCTCCTTGCAGCTTCAGTGCCCAGGGGCATGTGGAGTGAGCTCCCTGTAGCTCAGTGCCCAGGGGCATGTGGAGTGAGCTCCTTGCAGCTCAGTGCCCAGGGGCATGTGGAGTGAGCTCCCTGTAGCTCAGTGCCCAGGGGCATGTGGAGTGAGCTCCCTGTAGCTCAGTGCCCAGGGGCATGTGGAGTGAGCTCCTTGCAGCTCAGTGCCCAGGGGCATGTGGAGTGAGCTCCCTGTAGCTCAGTGCCCAGGGGCATGTGGAGTGAGCTCCCTGTAGCTCAGTGCCCAGGGGCATGTGGAGTGAGCTCCTTGCAGCTCAGTGCCCAGGGGCATGTGGAGTGAGCTCCTTGCAGCTCAGTGCCCAGGGGCATGTGCAGTGAGCTCCTTGCAGCTCAGTTCCCAGGGGCATGTGCAGTGAGCTCCTTGCAGCTTCAGTGCCCAGGGGCATGTGGAGTGAGCTCCTTGTAGCTCAGTGCCCAGGGGCATGTGGAGTGAGCTCCTTGTAGCTCAGTGCCCAGGGGCATGTGGAGTGAGCTCCTTGTAGCTCAGTGCCCAGGGGCATGTGGAGTGAGCTCCTTGCAGATCAGTGCCCAGGGGCATGTGGCGTGAGCTCCTTGCAGCTTCAGTGCCCCGGGTTATGTGGTGTGAGCTCCTGGCAGCCAGGGCTGAGCTTTCTGTCTCCCCTTTCCCTGGCTCAGACTCTAGGGCTCCACAGCAGCCTGGGCCAGAAGCACAGTGCCCTTCTCTCCCCCTGCTGCCCAGCACTCTGTGAGGGTGCTGTACTCACGCTGCTTCTGAAAGCACGTCAGATTCTAGCTTCCCCAGCAAGACGGGGTCACCTGGAGCCCCCCACTCAGGTGAGAAGACACTCACCTCCCCTCATGCCAGGCTCACACGTCACAGGACACCGCAGAACCTGTCAACAGACCCAGAAAGGAACCGTTCCAGTCACAGACAGCCTGGGGTCACAAGCCAGGCAGCCTTCCTTACTTTAATAAGGGTGCCTTATGTTTGGATATGTCGCCATGACAACCGGTCTCTTCAAGGTGAGGCGTTAGAAACACTGGAATTGAACCCCAAGAGAAAGAATGCTTCTCAGCGACTGGCCCCCTGTGTTCTGTAGCCATGAGCACTAGCACTGTCCCAGACCCGGGCTCCACACAAGCCAACTCTGCAGAAGCCTCATGGAGCAGAGCCGGCCAGCTCCCCTCGTCCTTCTCATCTACAGTCCTCTGCCCATGTACATGGCCTCCTTCAGGCCTCCCTCCACCCAACTGCACTACGGAGACCTGCAGGGGCTGATGCCTGAGGGCTTTCTCTCTAGGAAGAACAATGCGGGCATAGCATTTACTGTGTTGTGGGCAGGGCTCAGGAAGCCACTCTCAGGAAGTGTGGGTCCCGTGACAGCCCCCAGGGTTCCTCCAAGGCATCCCCTCTGGACCTTCAAGGACAGGAATCCACACGTTATTGCAGAAAGCAGAGCCAAGCATCTCTATGAGGCTAAAACCGAGCCACAGGTACAGCGCAGGTACCTGAGTGTCAGGTGTGGACAGCTACAGCCCCGTGGCCAGGCAGCATGGGGGCAGGGCTGGCCAGGGCAGGGCTCTGCTCCAGATAGGAAGGACTCTGAACAGAGTCCTCCCTCTGCCCCCTGCTCCACGTCCCCAGCCCCATGAGGATTTTGGCATCCGGACAGGGTACAGAAGGCCCACTGTGGAGACCAGCATGGGCCTCACTTTCCCTTCCCTGGAGGGAACAGTGGAAACACTGGGACCAGGGAACTTTGTCCCGTGAAGTTGTGGACTTGCAAACCTGGCCATCAGGAGCACGCCTTTGGCCAGCCCCCAAAGTGTCATTATCATTTCTGTCTGCTCAGACAACAAACATGCTCCTGCCTGCTCCCTGCCCTCCCGCAGCCAGCACGGAGCAAGAGCACCACCTGCAGCCCCTATCCCGTGAGGACCCAGATTTTGCCACTCACCAGTGAGGGCTGCTCGCTGCCTCGTTTCCCCCACAGTAGCGATGCCATCCGCAGAGGGTATCTGGAGGGGTAAACGGGTCAGCATTGATGAAGCACAACGGTGAAGCACAGGAAGCACTGTTTACAAGCATAGCAGACACTTGGACGTGATTGACCCTGGCCTACGGGCCAGCATAAACAGCCCCTAAGCAGCCTCTGATGGCCATTTCTTCTCGGTCTACACGTGCACTCCCCTGCAGCCACCACCACAGAGGCAACCTGCTCCCACGTCAGAGGGAGCCTGTGTCTGCTGCCTGGGTGTGACAGGGGCCTGGGCACTCTAAGTAAGTGCACTGTCACGGGATGCGGGACCTTAACACAAAGGAAGTAGCAGGTTCCAGAGCACAGCCCTGGGGCCCTGGGGCCACCTCATGCCCCCACCAGTCCTGCAGACAATTCCTACAGCTGGTGCATCTTCACAGTGAAACCAGAGGCAGTGGCCCCTGACAGAAGGCGCCAACACTCAGTGGGTGGAAGGAGTGAAGGAAGCCAGAGGTGGTGCTCCAACATCCACATTTCTCTTCTCTCATGGGCCAGGCACTTATTGTCACCAAGCAGGACACCAGTGTATTAGAGGAGCAGCTGCAGTGACCCTATAGCACCCTGCTGCAGACAGCTCTCAGAAACCCTGAGTAATAGCCAAGCTGTCTCTATGTCCCCAGGGGTCTCGGGCTATCGTCCCCACATCTGGATGTGTGAACACAGATTTCAGGTGGGACCTGGCATGACCTGGCATGACCCCGACTCACCTGAGAGGGAGGTTCTCGACCTCTGCCCTCTCAAGGAGCAGGTGTCATTGGGCCGTCCAATCTTGCCAATCTTCCTCTGGACGAAGGCCGAGCAGGTGCAGGCATCAGCTTTGTGGAGAGCACAGCATCTGGGGAGAAGGCATCGACATTGTCCTTCCTGGCCCAAACGTCTTCCCTAAGTAGAAAGCAGTGTCTCGCCGTGGTGGAGGGAACTGTCAACACAGTCCTCCTTGTAACCATACGTCATCACACTCCATTTCAAGAGGTCCAGCACGGCTTACCTCATGCCTGCTGAGCCTCTGCTGCGGTCGGCCACCACCGGATGGCAAAAGCAAGACGCTGGCCCTGGTGTAGTTGAGCCAAGAAGATGACGGGGACCAGCACTGAGGCCAAGGACATTGGGGGAGGGGTGGGGGAAAGGGAGGTGGGAGGGTTAGGAGCTCACCACACATCTAAGGGGAGCACATCTTCGGGAGAGAGGGACCCAGGTACAGGCCAGGACACAAGTGATGTGCCCACGTCCCTAACCCAGCAGGAATCCTCACTCTGAAAGAGCAGGTCCCCACTCAGGGGACAGGTGCTCACAGACACAGCTTGTTTGCCAGGTTCTGCCTCTGCTCCACAGTGCTCTGAGCACCAGGGCAGCCCCCGCTAAGTAAGCAAAGACGCTTCAGCACAGCCTACAAGATGGAGGCTGCTGCTGGGTGAGGACCCGCGTTCCTCCAGATCAACAGCAGGACCTGCGGGGACCAACGGGGGGCTGGCTGTGGAAGTGTGCAGAAGCAGCTTCCTGCTGTGGGACAGCAAACGAAGGAGCTGGGCAGTGTCCTTGGGCCCTCCCAGCCACGGCGCCACCCGCCACCGAGCAGAGACAATGACGAGGCATCAGCCTCAGCGGCTGGAAGCAGAGGGAGAGGCCAGGGACAGAGGGGAGCAAGGAGGGAGAAGAGCAGGTGTCAGGGGGAGGGCAGGAGGACGGAGACTGAAAGGTGCACCCAGGGGTCTGGCCACCGCAGGCCCCTGTCCTCAAACCCCCAACCCAGAGACCCCAGGGGAGTGTGGTGTTGAAGACGAGGAAAGCGAGAGCATTCTGGGGGCCACTAACCTGCGGCCTGCCCTGGGCCCTTCAGAAAGCCAGAAAAAGGGGTGAGGGTTAAAGGGACCAAAGAGACAAACGCCAAACGCCAGCCCGGCCAGGTCCTGGGTCAGCGGGAAGCCCCACAGGCGGTGGGTTGCTCGGCAGGCGGCCTGCGCCAGGCTGCCTGGGAGGTCTCACCCTGGCCGCGTAGGTAGAACAAGGGCGCCTGGGTTACGTGGGAGAGAGCTGTTATTCTGAGAAGACATGGGCGGAAACCTCTTTAGGATCCAGCCACGCTGTGGGCCACTTCCAAATGGCTCAACCCCAGGAAAACACATGGATCCACTCACGCGTGGCAAAGCCAAGGCGGCAGAGGCTGGCACCCACGCAGAGGTGGGCACTGCTCTCTCCTCACTGGGACTCTCCAGGGAAAGTCTGGGAAGGAGCCAGCTCTCCTCAGGCGCTCTGACCTTGCTCTCCAACGCAGGAGACCCACCAGGGGCTGTCCCACCCCTGGGATGGCAGACTGCACTCGCCGCAGACTGCAGGCTGGCCTCGTGTGAATCCCTGTTATGACACAGGTATCCAAGACATTCTCACTTCCAGCAGCCACCAGCCAGGGCTGCTGGTCCCTGGGGAGTGTTTTCACTTATTGTCATTGAAATGTAACTCTCATGCATAAAACCCACCCTCACCCAGCAGTGCACGAACTGAGGCCTCACTGGGTTCCCCATCCTCACTGCTAGGCAGTCCTGGAACAGGTCCTCCCCAGGAGCTGGGCCCACCAGCACTGGATCTCCTGCCCCCAGGGCAGCGAGTGACCGTCCACCAGGCTTGGGAGGTGCAGCCAGGGAATATCATGGAGCAGTGGTGTCTGCTGGGCCTACGTCCTGAGCAGGCTGTGTCAGGCAGAGGGAAGCAGACACACTGACCCAACACGGCCTGCTCCAGGAAGTGTCACCCTGAGTGGTGACAAACCTATGAAAGAGCTCACCCAATATGGACAGACGGTCTCAGAGGTTGAGCAGAGGTCACCCCTGCCCAGAGCAGGTGGGTGCCTGTCCTGTGACATCACTCTACTTTGACACACCCCTTGCACATTACTGCCACAGAGCAGGAAGCTACAGGGGTGGCTGCCCAAGGCCTCCAGCCTGTGAACCAGCTTAGACTTGGGCCTGGGGCTCCTCCCGCAGCCCCAGCCCCCCACACCCTAAACAGGGACTTGTCCTGCCAACACTGCACTGGTGTGGGACCAGGGCCAGCAGAGGCTGTAGATGCAGCAGCTCTTACCCACCTGTACCACGTGACAGGACATGGAATCTTCCCCCAGAGGGTAGTGTCCCCCAGGGACTGCCAGCCCAAGTCTAGTCTTTTTTACAGACGTCGGTAAAGCAGAGTGAGACAGGCCAGAAGTGCCAGCATCACACGACACCAGCTGCCTTGTCCCGCCATCAGGACCCTAGTCCTACTCCCACTCGTCCTCCCTGGACTGCACAGGGCCACATCTGCCAGAGAGGCCACCAGATCCTGCCCACCTGCAGGCCTCAGCCGCAGGCCCAGACCTGGAGAGCAACTCGGAGTCACGGGTGAAGCGAGAGTCCCACAGCTTCACGCCACCCAGCAGTGGGTCTGCAAGGCCAAAGCCTCCCCTCCAGGGAAGCTGG
This sequence comes from Spermophilus citellus, assembly GCF_964194105.1. Classification (NCBI taxonomy): domain Eukaryota; kingdom Metazoa; phylum Chordata; class Mammalia; order Rodentia; family Sciuridae; genus Spermophilus; species Spermophilus citellus. The sequence goes on from NC_138195.1 coordinate 96,400,758, forward strand.
GGTCCCCAAGGGGCAGCAGCTCAAGGCAGTCTGCACCTGCCAAAGTCAGAAGGTAGAGCACTGGAGAGCTGAAGGCCAGGGGCTGGAGCAGCCTCCTACCCAGGGACCACAGGAAGGCCTGTGGGGTGGACAGAGGAGGTGGGGACCCTGCTGGATGGGAGGAAGGGGCAGGAGAGTCCACCGCAATGGAAGGTCACACAGGGAACCTTTAAGGGACCCGTACTGGGGCCTCACTCGAGCCCTGTGGGGCCAGCGTCCTGTGGGCTGGGAACCTGCATGGCAACTATCCCCATGGTGGTTCTGAGGTGGGTCTGTCTTCAGAGTGTCAGAACATATCTGGCCCTGGTGGGTGGCCAGGAAGCCCCTAATGGCAGAGCACAGGCATTGGGCAATCAGGGTACAGCTCCTGACCAACGTCCTTCCAGCCAGTGTTGACTGACCACTTCGAAGCTCCCCAGCCCCAGGACACAGGGCTACTCTGTGGAGCCTGGGCCTCCCTAAATGGCAGCTGGTTCTGGAGCTGCACCCACCAAAGCCGAGGGAGGAGAAGATAGCCTGGGACTGTGGTCACAAAGGGCTCACCCCACCTCAGCAGCTATGTGAGGCCACAAGACGGGTTATCCGGGCAGCGTCAGCTGGCCCTGGACCAATGTGAGGGCCCGACTCTGGGGAGGCCCACTGCCAGTGCTGCCCTCCACCCGAGGGGCTCCAGGGCAGCTTGCCTGGCAATTGGACTCCCTGGTGAGCAGTCTCCAGGCACTGACAACACTACTGTGAGGGGGAGGGAAATGACACTGGGAAATGGAGCCTCTGCGGCCCCAGCTCTGCATCCTTCGGGCCGATTCTGCTCCTGTTAGAAGTCCAGGAAGCCTCCTCTGCCATTCACAAGGCCAACCCCCCTCCTGAGGTCTGCCCTGCAGAGCTGAAAGGCCATTAGCTCTGCACTCCTGCCTGCTCGCTGGGCAGTTGGGGAGCACAGGAAAGGGAGGCAGGCACGCTGGAAACCATGACAGCAGGCGAGACTCATGCAAGAGGGGAGGCGAGCTCGGCCTGCCCAGCCTCACACAGGGAGCTGCCTCACCCCAGACACCGCAGCTCCAGGGCAGGGGCTCTGGGCCAGCGAGGCTCCAGGGACAAGCCTCCCGCACTGGCCGTGAGTGACACTGGCAGGTGCACACTTTGTCTGTAACGTTTGGTTGAAAACACCTGGAAAAAGGAAATTCAGTTGATGTATTTGGGTCAAATCAAACTTGGCAAGCATGACAGTTTTTGAAAGGGTGGAACATGAAAAGCCCCCCACCTTGCCCACTGACCACACACAAACTCTGGACAGAGATAATAAGGCAGTGGTTGGGACCCTGGAACCAAGGACCCAGGACAGTAGTAGCAGTTGGGTTGCAGCAGGCAATGGAGACTGGACACGGCAGCATGGCAGTGAATCTCCTGTTCAGCTCCCCCAAGCTCCCAGTTTAAACCCAGGGCAGCCCAAATCTCAGAACTGAACAGCAGGTGCAGCCTAGAGAAGCTCACTCTCAGAGGCCGGGGCCCCTCTCCTCTGATGGCCATACCCCAGCAGCTCACCCAATTGAGGGAGACACAAGACGCCACAGGGAAGAGGAAACCCTGGTGCCTCTGCTGGGAAGAGGGCGCTCAATGAGTTTAGGGATATCCCGGGAAGGAGGAAGCTAGACTTGCCTCCATGTCGGACACAGGCCCAGGAGAATGGAACGGCTGAGACAGGAGCTCCGCTTCGGTCACACAGACTGGACTGTGGAAAGTGCACACGGGCGGCAGATCCCAATAGCACCGTGAAGTCTGTGGAACCCGAGCAGCCTTGGTACAGCCCAGGGAGTCAGCACTGACAGCCTGAACCAAACTGGGCCAACTGAATGCTGAAACGACATTCCCTAGAAGATTTTAGCAGGACTTTGAACCTCGTAACACAATACTCAAAGTGTGCAAAATACAAAAAAAAAAAAAAGATACAAAAAGTACAGTAAAATATTACCAGTTGGAAAAGAAAAAGACCATCAATTGATGCCACTCCCAAAACGTTAGAACTGCAAAAGACTTCACAACAGCTAGTATATCGACTTCCACGAAGTAAGCATGACTCTCGTAAAAAGAAGAAGATAGACAGTGTCAACAGAAAAATAGAAGCCATATTATAGAACCAAAGGGAAACTTTGGAATTTGAAAGCAAAATCATTGAAATGAAGCCTCAGTGGGTAGGGGTGTAGCAGGATGGCAAAGACAGGAGGTTGTTGGTAAACTGGAAGGCAGATCATAAAAACCATCTCATCTGAACAATAAAGGGAAAACATTAAAAGGAAAAAGTACAGAATCTCAGGAGCACTGGGTAAAATATCAAACTGTCTAACATATATTGTTGAATAAAAACTTCCCAAATTGGGCAAACAAAAAAATAGAGATTTGATAATCTCAATAAATTCCAGAGTGGATGATTTTTTTAAAAATTCCCAGACATACCAAAATCAACTTACTGAAAGTGAAAGACAAAAACAAATAGTCTAAAGTAGTCAGAGAAAAATATAGGAAATAACAGTTGAATGACTACAGAACACAGTGGCACGACATCTTCAAGTGCTGAAAGAGAAGAACGGCTAGAGTGGCCCTCCTCCCCCTCCTCCTTCCCCACCCCCATCCTCGTCCACCCCCCTGCCTTCTTCTCCCCCTCCTCCTTCTCCACCCCCATCATATTCCTCCTTCTCTTCCCCTCCTCCTCCTTTCCCTCCTCCTCCTCTGTGGTATGGGGGATTGACCCAGGATACTGTCACTGAGCTACTCCCCCAGGTCTTTTTATGACAGGGTCTTGCTAAATGCCCAGGCTGGCCTGGAACCTGTGACCCTCCTGCCTCAGCCTCCCAAGTAGATAGGATCACAGGCGTGCACCACTATGCTTGGCTAACCTAGGGTTCTATAGAGAGAGAAAATATCCTCCAGGGATGAAGAAAAATAAAGTATTTTAAGATGGATAAAAGCAGAAACAGTTCGACACTGGGAGACCTATTCCAAAAGAAACGCTAAAGGAAGTTCTTTAAGTAGAAGAGGAAGGACATCAAAGGAAAGAGTGAAGCTACAGGAATTAATGAAGACAGAGACAGGCACAAAGCACATCTAAGATTGTAAGAGGGTACTTTCTCCTGTCGTGCACTTTAAAATATGTATGATTGGGGCTGGGATTGTGGCTCAGCGGCTGGGATTGTGGCTCAGCGGTAGAGCGCTTGCCTAGCACGGGGGGAACCCGGGTTCGATTCTCAGCACCACATAAAAATAAAGGCATTGTGTTGAAAAAAAATGTATGATTAAAATAAACATGTGTGATTAAAACATGGCTTTGTGAGGAATATTAGCATCATGCACCAGATAACTACAAGACAAAAGGCCTCATACAACTGTAAGCATGAACATGTCACCTGAATGGGGTTCTCACTAAGAGAACACAACAACCCTAAATGTATGTGCACCTAACCACACGACTGTAAAATATATGAAGCAAAAACCCATTGAACTGAAAGGAGAAATAGACAAATTTAAAATAATATTTGGAGATTTCAACACTTCCCTCAATGAACAATGAAATAAGTTAGAGAGAAAATCAGCAAAGATAGAGGAATATTGAATAGCATCATCAACCACCTTGACCAAACCAACACTTACAGAACGCTCCATACAAAAATAGCAAATTGCAAACTCTTCTAAAAGACACAGAAAACCTTTGTCAAGGTAAACCATATTCTGGATCCTAAAACAGATTTCAGAAATTTAAAAGAATAGAAACCATACAATATATGTTCACTGATAGGAATGGAATTAAGCTACAAATCAATAAACATATCTGGGAAAAATCCATATACTTGGAAACTAAACAACATAGTTCAAAATACTAACAGGTCAAAGAGGAAGTCTCAAAGATTAGAAAATATCTTGAATTAAATGAAAATTAAAGTGTAACATATTAAAATGTAAGAAATGCAGCTGAACAGTGGTTAAAGGAGATCCTGTAATATGAAGGATCTCCATATGTTAGAAAATTAAAAAGCACTTAAAGACATAATATGAGCTTCCACTTTTAAGAAACTAGAAAAATGAAGCAAAATAAACCAAAACACACAATAAGAAGGAAAAAGTACAGCTAAATCAATGTTATCAAAAATAGGAACAATAACCCCCCCCAAAAAAAAAAAACAATAAAACCAAAGCTGATCCTTTGAAAAGACCAACCAAACTGAACTTCTATCCAGTCTGAATAGAAAAAAAGAACAAAGCTACAAATCACCATTATTAGAAATGAAGATGGGAATAGCTCCAGACTTCAAAAATATTACACCATAGACTCCTCAAAGGATGTTCAGAAACAACTCTATGCACAGACTTTCAACAACTTGGACAAAATGAACCAGTTTCTTCAAATGCACAAAGTATCAAAACTCACTCAAGGAAAAATAGGTAATCTGAGTCATCCTAAATATACTAATTTTTAGAAAGGGGTGAGGGTTGCAGGCCCCTCCAAAAAAGTCAACTCTGGGATCAGATGGCTTTCCTAGAAAATTCTACCCAATACTTAAGGAAGAAATAATATCACAATCAATGATCTCTTCCAGAAAATAGAAGAGATAATACTTTCTAGCTAATTTTTGTGAGGCCAACATTACTCTGATATCAAAATCAGACAAAACAATACAAGAAAAGAAAACTAAAGACCAGTAAAAATCAATATTCCTCATGAACACCGACACAAAATTCTCAGCATAATATTGGCAAATTGAATCCAGCAATATATAAAAAGAATAATACATCACAACCAAGAGAAATCATGCTAGGAATGCAAAGCTGATTCAATACCTGTAACTAAATCAATGGAATCCACCATATTCATAGACTAAAAATATAGAAAGCACATAATGATATACAGTGAAGCAGGAAATTCAACTCTTGCACTCTCAGTAAGAACGGGAAACAAACTCCCTTACCTGACAAGATAAGTTTAAAATTACATGATTGATAGCTAGATAGATAGACAGATAGACGAACAGACAGAATTATACTTAAGAATGAAAGACTAAATGCAGAATTATATAATATAATTCTGGGGGCAAGACAAGAATTTCTCCCCTTTCCTTTGCCATTCCTACTCAGCACTTGAGATCCTTGCCAATGCAATAAAGCAAGAAAATGAAATCAAAAGGCATACTGATTTGCAAGTTAGAAATAAAATTGTCCCAATACATAGTTAACATGTAGAAAGTCCCAAAGAATCTACCAAACAAGAGGTTTTAGGACAGATACACAAATTGTAAAATTCCTCAGAGTGTAAGGCTGACATATAAAAATCAACTGCTTTTCTATATACTAACAATGAACAATTAAACTTCAAAAACCATGTCATTTACTACCACCCAAAGAAATAAAACATGTAGGCACAAATCCAATGAAATGAGTAAAAGATCTACATATGAAAAACTACAAAATTCTTGTGAAAGAAATAAAGAACTTATTTAAAAAAAGACATACAGTGTTCATGGTTTGGAATACAATTTAGTTAAATGTCAGTTCTCCAAATGATCTGTAAATTCAACACAATTCCAAATACACTCCCAGTGGTAATTCTCCTAGACACACAGGTGCTGATTCTAGAATCTACATGGTTAGGCAAAAGAACAACAGCCAAAATACTTTTTTGGAAAAGAGCAGAGTTGGCGGACTCATGCTGCTAGAGATTTACTTACTGCAAAACTATGATGGCTCAGATTGTTTAATGTTGGTGAAAAGGTAGACACTCAGATGAAAAGAACAGAACAGAGCCCAGGAAGGGACCCACACAAGATGGTGAACTGAGCTTTGAAAAATGTTCCCACACAATGCAATGGGAAAGGACACAGGGAGAAAAGGAGCTCAGTGTGTACCTTGTGATCACACAGAATAAACCTAAGGCAGATCCCAGGGTGGAATGTAGTATGAAAGACTGCATCACTCTTAAAAAAAAAAAAAAAAACATCAGAGGAAACCCAGTGCTCTGGGTTAGCAAAGAGCCTTGGAATGGGACACCAAACATAACCCTGAGGAGCTGATTAACTCGAGTTGGAAACCGGGAACATCTAGCCCTCCAAGGAGACTGCTAAGGGACACAAAGGTCACAA